>NC_137984.1:12355118-12955118 GCF_963924665.1 Micromys minutus
TCTCACATCTCAGCTCTAGAGTGCCAGGATTGTAGGAATGGATCCCATATAGCCTGAGATTATTGCTGTGGTATGCATTCATCTTTGTTTTTCCTAGTGACAGTATTTTCCCCCTTTAAAGACATTTTGAAGATGTTTGATTAACTCCAAAAATTATATTTTATCATATGGTAAAGCTGTGACAGCTATTAAATTTAAAATTTTTACCTGAGAGGCGGCTTCATTCCTGCTGGGTTGAATAGATAAGTAAGTAAATGAATTGTGTTGGCTGTGTTGTTCACTCTTGTGCTCCAGTGTATGCCTGGCAAGGAGGAGGTGCTCAAGTATCCACTCAGATCATGTCAGTGAATTGAATTCATATTTCTGAATGGTTAAGAAAGTGTTTGTGTGGGAGGGTGGGGGAGCATTATACCCGTGGCTTTAGGTATGTTTAGTAAGCACATACTATTAAACCATACCTACCTCAGGAATTAATTGTCGTGAGGTTTTTCTTTGTAACAAAGTAGGATAACTAAAGAAATATGCTTTTAACCAAGTGAACTGTGTGTGTTCTAATTTATAGTATTGAACTTTTAGATTGTGAAAATATATAAAACCTCAGGATGTGAAATGGATTATTAAGCATGTCCAGTTACTTTGACTCATTAATTTAAGACCATTGTTATCTTAATGAGCCTAAAATGGTTATCTATGGAAACGGCTTCAACCTTCATAGTTCAGAGCAGTGAGGTTCCTCTTCTAAAGTGACCTTTTAATGCCAGATTTAGGGGGAACACACCAGGTGAGTCTAAAGCTTGCCTTTCTAACGTGCAGTTGAGCAGTATCACACAGACATCTCACCTCCATCTGAGGGAAAGACAGCCACTATTCATCAATAAAGTAGGTCAGTGGGGTACGAGGAGGTTGCGAGAACAAACGTTGTTCTGTGGCTGCGTGAGTGCCTGCTTACTGCTCCATTCTGAATCAGTAGAGTGCCTTCCTGTGGACTTCTAGTGCCCTAAGGCCATATTTTATGAATTCAAATTCTGCATTTTTTTTTCAGGAGTTGGTTATTTTGAGGAATAAAGACTTTCTCTAGTTTCTCTTTATATAAATAAAGAACTTTGACAGTAAAATTTTGACAGAAGATATTTGGACAATTTACAGGTTTCCAATTCACTTTTACAGAAATCTAGGTATGAAAGTAAGTTTCAGTTTAATAGAATAGTTAGGTAGAAAAATAAAATGTTTAATTAAATCAGTTGCACAGTATCCCAAAGAAGATAGGTTTATGTTTCTTTTGAATTATTTCATCACTAAAATTTCTTGTGTACATGGTACGTGGTAGCTCTGCATTTAATTGTATACAAATTATAGCTAGCTTTCATTTAATTGTGCCCAGTGAGTACATGTAAGTATCATATGTATGTATAAACATGAATGATTCGTAGGGTACACAACATGCAGTTTACATAACTGGATGGTCTTAACTTTGGGTGTTTCTATTTCATATTATCTGTTGATAAATGAAATAAGATGCTTTTGATTCTAGACTCCCAGATAAGCTCAGATGACTCATTAGAGGAGCTCCCTATGCCTTAGAGGATCAGACAGATCTGATTCTGAATTCTTGTACTTACAATAGATAGGAGTAATTAAAAGAGAACTATATATCTCCAACTATATCAGTTTGGTTCCTTGGATTATCACTGTTTTGTGTGTATTATTGTCTTTTAGGTAACTGATACATCTAATTTAAAATGAAACTTTTAAATAAGAGCTCTTAACTCACCCATGAGACCTAAGAGAAAACTTTAAGAATTAAAGTTTTATGATTTGACTTGTGAAGACAATTGACTTGTAAAGATTCTAATTGGAAATTTTTCTGTTTTAGAAAATGGAGGTGTTGTCCAAGTTGGAGAATTGTTGCCCTGCAAGATTTGCGGAAGAACGTTCTTTCCGTTAGCACTGGTTAGTGGCGGATTCTAACCTGTTGCCCTGGAGCCTCAGAGATCGTTTCGTGCTTGAGAGTGTGGCTCTGTACTTCTGAACCCTGATGTTAGGCTAAGTCTTCCAGCCTTGAGGAACAATAGGGCTATTAGGACATAGAAACACTAAACATAAATTCAGGAGGCAAAGTACCTCATAAATATAGTGAAAATGTATTAGGAAAATTCTATAATTTCTAGAATTAGCTTTAAAGTACTGTAAACACAGGGATTATTTTCTAAGATGTGAAGAAGTGTTGAGCAATATGCTGAATAGAAATAGAGGCAAAAGTAATGGCTAACCCTTCTACTCCCAACACCTGGAAGTCTGAAGTAAGAAGACTCCTGCAAGTTTTTAAGCCAGCCTAAGATATAGTGTGAGACCCTGTCTCAAAAGAAAGAAAAAAGACATTTAACATTTTTGTCCAAGGGCTGAAGAGATAGATTCTGCAGTTACAAGCCCTTGTTACCATTGCAGAAGCCCTAGCTTCTGTCTCTGGGATCCACATGGTGTCTTAAGGGTGACCCCCCATTCCCAGGGATCCCACACTCTCCTCTGGCGTCTGTGGATACCAGATATGCATGTGATACACATGCATACTTGGTAGTCCCTGCTTATACACATAAGGTACATCTTCAAACCTTTTAAAAGCTATTTATAATGCAATGGTTATTGTAAAGCAAAAAAGAAGTACCAGTAGACAGTGGGTCCACGTTTGGCATCAGTACTAAATAGCCAGTTCTTTTGTTTCTTTCTTTTTTCACACAGTTAACAGTGCAGTTTTCTTGCATTTACTGAAGTACAAAAAGTGCATTTATTACGTCGTCTCAACTGAACGGAGACTCTACAGAACTGGCTTTTTGGAGGCTAGCTAAGATAATTTTAACTGTGTGTTTAAACAGGAACAAATACTGTAGCATTTATTAAGAAAACAATCTGTACATACGTAGACTTACACACTTCAGGGAAAGTCACAGTTGAAGAGAAAAAGCTTGGGCTCTAGGAGGAGAATTGTGTGTTCTGGAAGAAAGGGAGAGTTCACAGGAAGGACATGCGTTTGAGCACTCGGTTTGCTGCTTTGAGTTAGTGATGTATGAGTCCATTTTTATGTTACCTTATGTAACCCAAGTGCCCGTGGGTAGCTTCTGTATCCCAAGATTGAGTCATTTGCTCTTACATGGCTTTTCTCACGGCTGTGTCTTTACTTACCGAGGACTTCTCACGGAAGGAGCTTTGGATTGGTTCACTGTTGCTTCTTCTTAGCAATGGTGAAAGCTAGAATTTTAAATGACTTCCTGACAAAATTGTAAGATAGTATTCCTCTTTAATTTCCTGAAAGGTAGGGTTTGTGTGTGTGTGTGTGTGTGTGTGTGTGTGTGTGTGTGTGTGTGTTCCCTTTAAAGTGTAATCTAATTAAGGAATGTGTAACTTTTTTCCTCTGGGCTTTTTAATAATGGTGTTTTAGCAGGACTGAATTTTTAGTTTTGCTATTTTCTCTTCTGTAGAAAATAAAATATGCTGTCCTCCTTGATTTTAACAGAAAAAACATGGACCCATTTGCCAGAAAACTGCAACTAAAAAGAGGAAGACTTTCGATTCCAGCCGTCAGAGAGCGGAAGGGACTGATATTCCCACAGTCAAGCCCCTGAAACCGAGGGTAACTATAAACTTCTGAGCAGTGTAAATCTTGTTACTACACTTTGTGAAGCAAATATGTGTGTGAGCCTAGGTAAACAAAGTTCCGTGTTATATGCTCAGAATAAATGTCAGGAATATAAATTTTATTTTAGCTAAAAACAGATGAATAAATAACAGTGCCATTGATAATGAAACTTTGAAACTGTACAGGAAACCGTGGTGTCAGGTGGTCATCCAACTCTGTAACACCTCACTGTGAGCTACTTCATATTTAAGTGGCATCCTTAAACTAACCATAGGATGCTTTTTTTTGGGATTATTTGAATATGGTGATAAATAAATTTACCAAGTTTTTTGTTTTGTTTTGTTTTTAGTTAAGTTGGTTCTGGAGAAATCACTCATTAATTGCAACTTTTTCAAAGAAATGAGGTTCAGTTCCCAGCCCTGCATCTGTAGTTCCTTTCTTAGATAAAGTTATTGGATACTAGGCTAATCTGATACTTATCTTCGTTTTGCTGTCTGTGAATACTTACAGGAAAGATGGTGAGATTTGACAAAAAACATAAACCAGTATTTGACGTTTTCCATACTAGGTACTATTTCTGTGATTACATCAGTTAAAACAGGCAGTGGCTGAATGTTCATTGGTACGGAGTCTGGCTACAAGAATGAGAATCCTAGACTTTGATGTACTTATGTAACATTCTGTGATGATTAAGCCATTCACCTGTGTATGCTTCTGCGTGCCTTCACGGTGCTGATAGAGATGGTATCTTACGGGGTTATTGTGGAGGTTACATGAGAATATAATATTCAAATGTTGCTAATTTTTAAAAGTCTGATTTAATTGTTTTAACAATAAAAGCAAAGTAAATTATGCTGATGAATTTACTGCTTTGCTTCCCCCTAAAGTGTGATCCTTGGTGTATTAACAGCAGCATTATTTGAGAACTTGTTAGAAATGCAGAGTCTTTGGTATCACATGCACATACACATACACTGAATTAGAATATGCTGTTTACAAGATCCTTAGGTCGGTATACTCCTTAAAGTTTGGAAAGCAATTAGAAGACATTGACTTTGAGTTCAAGCTGTATGCAGTCACGAGCAAGGTCTTATTGCCTTAGGTTCTATAGAGTCCAGAGGAGAGCCTGTGGTCAAATCATCATCTAAGTAACAATGGGTTAGATGATAGGTAATCTAAAGTAAAACCATAACTGGGATTCCCAGAACAGCCAAAGTTATGGAAGAACAGAGATTCCAGGATTCTGTCCTGTTTAGACATAGTTTTCTCACAAGATCTCAGAAATCTCCTCAGACAGCTTCATTCATAGACCATGCTACAAAGCACCAGGAAAACCATCTACATTCAGTGGTGAATAGGAAGGCTGTTAGCTCTCAGTGGTATAAAGATGGCCCTGTAAGGAAAACACATGGAAAAGAACAGCACATATTGTCAGTAGATGACTAATACTACAGAACAGATAAATGTCACCAGTTAGCTGTAAACTTCCCAATGGAAGATTTTTATATTATATATCCATGAGTGAGGTGGGTTTATAATTTTTATTTTCACAAAGTTTTGTTTCTCTCATACATTTCGGGGAAATATTGCTTTAAAATATTCTTTGGGAAAAATAATACTTTAAAAGACCTCAATAGTATAGGTGTGTGGGCCTGGGAAATTTTTGGTAGGAAAGTTTTTAATAATTACTTGTTAAAAGCAAATATGTCTTGTGAATTTTTTTCTGGTTACTATTTTGTTTTTAAAGGATGCTTTCCAGTTTTTCCTTTCCATTTTTCTCTCTTTATTTTATTTTTGATTTTTCCAGACGGTGTTTTTCTATGTAGTCTTGGCTGTCCTGGAACACACTCAGACATCCACCTGCCTCGGCCTCCCAAGTGCTGGGATGAAAGGTGTACACCCCACTGCCAGGTTCCATTTTATCTTAATTATCAATTTTTTGGCAACATTTTTTATCTTTGATGTAAGAACTATGCATCATAACTATTTCTAATTAGCAGGAACGTTTGAGAACTTGATATATCAGCACTGTATACACAGCGCTTCTGCTTCCGCCCCCTCCCTGTCATGTACACAGTTTTCCTGTACCAGGTGTCCTGTTCCTCGGCTTTTATAATCTCTGTCCCCTTTTGTGTATTTTGTTTCCCCTGAGCCTAGTGTAGTGGGTTGCCTTACAGTTGTATCAGTTGGGTTGGCTCCATAGTCATGTACTCTTTGCAGTGTGGACCTGTGTAAGAGTCTCCATCCGTTCTAAAATAAGCTTGTTGGATGAGGGGTGAGCTGCAGTTGGTCTGTCTCGGCCTGCACACATGCTGCGTGAGCAGTCTCGGCCTGTCAGTAGGGTTTTAGTTCTTATTGTTTAGTTTTGGATTTGTATTTTTAAATAACTGCCTCTAGACAGGGATTGAATCCATATTTTTGATTTACAAATAAAGACATTAAGAAAGAACAGTTGGACTAATTAGTGTAAGCCAGCCTCATGTCTAGGGGAAGATAACGGGTGGTTGACTCAGGAGTCAGGAGCTGAATTCAGTTACATCTAGCACACAAGATGCCAGCTGGCATGATTAAAGAGACTAAGTGGTGCTGTGTGCATATTGGGAATTGTGACATGCCTAGAAAACTCAAGGGGTCGACTGAAAAGTTATAATGGACGGTAAGACAGAGTTAAAATAGGGGAAGTTTTAGTGGAATTTTAACTCAGTAACATGACTGCTCTGGCAAGGGATCACTTCCAAAGACCTTCTAGGTCTGTGTGATCTTGATGGAATGGAGACACACCCTGGATCACAGTGTGATCTTGCTGGAATGTAGACACACTTTGGATCACAGTGTGTGTGATCTTGCTGGAATGTAGACACACCCTGGATCACAGTGTGATCTTGCTGGAATGTAGACACACCCTGGATCACAGTGTATGTGATCTTGCTGGAATGTAGACACACTTTGGATCACAGTGTGTGTGATCTTGCTGGAATGTAGACACACTCTGGATCACAGTGTGTGTGATCTTGCTGGAATGTAGACACACTCTGGATCACTGTGTGTGTGATCTTGCTGGAATGTAGACACACTTTGGATCACAGTATGTGTGATCTTGCTGGAATGTAGACACACTCTGGATCACAGTGTGTGTGATCTTGCTGGAATGTAGACACACCCTGGATCACAGTGTATGTGATCTTGCTGGAATGTAGACACACTCTGGATTACAGTGTGTGTGATCTTGCTGGAATGTAGACACACTCTGGATTACAGTGTATGTGATCTTGCTGGAATGTAGACACACTCTGGATTACAGTGTGTGTGATCTTGCTGGAATGTAGACACACCCTGTATCACAGTGTATGTGATCTTGCTGGAATGTAGACACACCCTGGATCACAGTGTGTGTGATCTTGCTGGAATGTAGACACACCCTGGATCAACGTGTGATCTCTCTGGAATGTAGACACACTCTAGATTACTCTGTGATCTCAATGGAATGTAGACATGCCTTTAGTACAAACCCTCACAATGAAGGTAAGGTTCATTTGTAGAAGGAAGCAGCCATGTCGGAAGGTAACCTCTCACTGAGGGGCACACAAAGTGATGAATCAGAGAAAGATGTTACAGGAAAAATCAGAGATGGGGTCTGCCCAACTCTGGAGAACAGTACAGGAAGGAGCAACGCAGGGAGAGAGGTGTATGCGTGTGTCAGTTTTAGCAGGACAGACACAGGTGAAGAAAAATGAATGATCCAGAGAATGAGAAGGACCGGAGATTAGAACATATTAAGTTAGTATGAGGCTAAGCAGAGAAGTTCAGGCTAAGCCAAGAAAAGCCAGACTGAATCAGTAACCTTGGACTATTACACTATACTAAGGCTAGAAGCTTCCAGACCTAGGCCTGTGGATAGTTAGAGAAAGAAAGGCTCTAGGTTAACCCTCACCAGATGTTCAGACGCACGGTTACTCCTATCTCATCCCTACACCTGAGGAAATAAAAGCAAAACATATAGAAAATATATAAAAATTACTCGGTTTTATATACTTAATAGATAGCTTCTAGTAGCAAGTCATGAAAATTCTTACACAGATGAAAAACACAAGGTGTAAGGTTAATTATGAGTGTATTTTGAAATGAAAGTGCAAGTCTTCTTTGAAGAGTATGCAGAATCCTAAAAACATAAATGAGTAAAGATTAGATTCTCTAAATTATTTTTGAATAAAATCTTCCTTTTTAAGTTAAATTAATAGTTTTTATGACAAGCTGATTATAAGATGACAGGAGAGTGTACATAGAAGAATAAGACTGAAAAAATGGCCATGAATTAAAATTACCCTATGGAATATCACACATGCCATAAAGTGTCAGTATTCTAAATTCTAACACAAGGACCCTCAAAGCAATGCAATGAAAGGGAAAATTCAAGAATAGATTGACACTTGTTTAACTTCTGATGGTTGTTTTCTGTCTGTATTGCGGTAGGGTAGAGGAGGGAGTTCACATACAGAAACACTGGCATGACCGTGGTTTTAAAATAAGGTGAACTCTTATGTCAGATTCTATGCCAAATGAATGAGATTCACAATGAATAAAATAGAAATAAAATTAAAAAGCAAAGTGAAAACCAAACAAAATAGTAAATTATTTAATAGTTTCAAAATAACTGAAGATCCACAGGAATTGGGGAAAAAAGGATACTTTCTTCAGTACTTCCTAAGAATTATTTCTAAAAGATTGAAAGTCGGGAAAGAGGTTGTCCAGGAATATGGGCACAGTAGACAGACGGCTTCCTGAGATGATCTTACTCATCACCTACAATCCAGTGATATCCTCAGCACAGTTCTCAACCTCTACAACCTGTTCACACCATTCGGAGTCAGGAAGCTGTATCACCCATAAAGGGTCACAAAAGAGAAGTCTGGAGAGCAAGCACAGATGTGGTTGTCTATACACATGGTTGTTACCATTATCTGCCTTGAGTAGAGATGTATTTAGAAGTCACACACAACGTAGTTGCAGGTTTTTCACTTGGGAAAGACCACTGACTTTTAACTGGACTTTTTTTTTTTTTTAACTGGACTTTTGTTTCAGTATATTAAAAAGTATATCTTGATGTCATCTCTTCCTCATTTTTAGCCAGAACCACCAAAGAAACCATCTAATTGGAGAAGAAAGCACGAGGAATTCATTGCCACCATAAGAGCAGCAAAAGGCCTTGATCAGGCTCTCAAAGAGGGAGGCAAACTTCCTCCTCCTCCTCCACCTTCGTATGACCCTGGTATGTGGAGGATTGTTGACAGAAATATTCCTGTGAGCAAAGAACACTGGAATTTATCTTTTAAGTGGATGTGAAATAACTTTGTATCAAGAAGCCTAATGACACACAATCCTTAACACTTTGTTGTTAAATAACGGTGGTAATCTGAGAATCCAGGTGTATAGGTACAACCTTATGGAGCATAGAAACACACTGCTCCTCATCACAGTGACTTTATTTAAACATCAGCTTTATGTTTTAAAAACTATAATTATAAAATACTGATACTAGAAAATCAGTTAAGCTCATTATGCATTCATTAGGATTCAAAGAGTTAGGTTGTTTGGTTCTTTAGTATCTGCCCTAAAACGAAAGTTATAACATTTCTAAACTATGTAATTAATTCAGAACTTCTGGTGTATACCAGTTACCCAAATTATGTTTTCAAAGCAATGTTTTATTACAGTTTCTACTGGGAAACTAAGTAAGAAGATTATAGCAAATCCATAAGAGTTACTAAGATAGACTTAAAATGGGGGGATTGACATTTTGCTGTTGGCTGTTAGAATATCCTTAACAAGTAGTTGTTTGAATGCAAACACCCAGCCACACTGAAATGGAATTGGTGCTCTAGGTTGGAGTTTACTTCTTAGCAAAGAGAATGTATTTTAGCAAACCTGGATGTGATTATTTTAAACATTTTATTCTAGATAATACCCTTGTCAGCTACTTCAGTAAAAGGCTGAATTGTAAGAATTTTAAGTGTTGACTATTGGTAAGACTACTTTGGGACTAGTTAGCTTTTGCTTGTCATAAGCCTTAGATAATTTGTCAATGAGCTGGTAAAGTTGTATCTCAAACAGTAACAAACACGAAACCTTTATTTTCAGAAATGGGTAATAAGACTGGTTTGGCCTACACAGTATAGCTTGTCAACTCCTATAGTACTAAGAACCCTGCTTGTTTCTGGGCTATTCCAGCTGGGCTAGCTAGACCGCTTATTGGCATACACTTATGTTCCACGGCATTGAGCTCCCCGCTCTGCAGGCATTTCTGTCCCGTGTCTTAGCTTCCTGCCTGCACTTTCCATACCCTGGTAAGGAAGGAAGGATGCCAGTTTGTCAGGGCAACCTGGGCGGCGAATGCTCTAAAGTTTTGGATTTGCAACAGTTTGTGGCTGGATGTTTTAGACTGTTCATTAAAAAGTAGCATTTTTTTCTAAAATTTGAATTATGTCAGTGAAGTTTTGATTTTTAAACCACTGTCATTCCTTGGAACCTCCTTTTAGAAAATAAGTTTCTTGGCAGTCTGTTTGCCTATTTCTTGATTTTATTTTTAAAAAGATTTTATAATTTAATCTGTACCTCAGTTTATATTTTAATGTGTTTTTATTGTTTAGATACCATAAAGTTTATGTCCATAATGAAAACAGATATTTTTCTTTCTTTTCTACTGACACTTTTATTTATTTTTTTCTTCAGTTTTTCTCAGATTGGTTCAAATGTAGAAGATACTGATTTCAATCAGCCAAGGTGGATGCTTTGTGGGATTAGGCTTCACGCGTCTGGGATGCAATGATGTATATTTCTCAGCTTGAGTTCTTGACCATAAAGCGTCACTGACTGTGTCTCCTTTGCCATGCTGTAGATTACATTCAGTGTCCATATTGCCAGAGGAGGTTCAATGAAAACGCAGCCGACAGACACATCAATTTCTGTAAAGAACAGGCCGCACGGATTAGTAATAAGGGCAAGTTTTCTACTGATGTGAAAGGAAAACCAGCTTCTCGGCCACAGGTAAGAGGACAATTTGGAGTATTTCTCTTTTTTATGTTTATTATTCATAACACTAAATTAATAGAATTTTAATCAGTCAAAATGGGTGTGTTATTTCTAATGGTTTTGGTATAAAATTCAAGAGACAAGCTGAAAAAAAAATAGCACAAATTTATAAGTATTTGAAAGCTATTCCATTCCTTTCTGAAGCATCGTTTAATTATATCTTATAGTTGTTTATTTAGTTTAAATATGTTCTAATTTTTAATCTTTGCTCATAGTTCATTTCAAATGAATTGATTATTTTCAGATCATTAGCATGTTCTCAATACATTACTGCTTACTTTTCATTCCGTTTTGTCCAAGAATGTACTTGCCAGTCTTTCTGCTGTGAGACTGTGGTGCTGCCTTGCCTGTAGCCCTCCTCTGGTGTGTGCTGCCTCACACCTGGGATGTGCAGCTGTGTGCTGCCTCACACCTGGGATGTGCAGCTGTGTGCTGCCTCACACCTGGGACATGCAACTGTGTGCTTGGACACTGACTGACTCACTAACATGTCTCCTTTCTCACACAGTTAGAGGACATTTAATAAACATCTTTAGCTTTGATTATAGTATTTTCTGTTTCTCATTATAATCTCAACTCACTAGGGATTATGAGCTGTTGACTTACTAGTTTATATCTCTTAATATCAAAATGATATTGATTTTTTTTTAATTTTCATTATTTTAGTATAAGCCGTCTCCGCTTAAAAAATCAAATCCTCCTGGAAGTATATCATCAGGATCTTCCCGACTACCACAGCCAAGTACTACTAGCAAAACAATTGTAGGTAATGAGATTCCATTAAATAAACGAAGAAAGCCATGTGAGTTGATAAGGATATGCCAAAAGTGGTCTGTTTTAGATTATTAGAAAGTTATACATAAGAAATTGAGCTTAGTGTTTATTTCTGGGTAAAATAGAAAGAACTTTGAATAGCAACTATAGCTGATGCCTTTCTCTGTTACTGGAAGGCCACAATGTTTTCACACGTTTCCTTGTGTGTGCTTGAACTGTCCTCTAAGACAGGTGCTAGCGGCTTAGAGAGGAAGCACTGAAGTGGGCGCTGTTTGTGTGTCAGTGATGGGCAAACAAGAACTGGACACATTCCTTACTAATGTGTGACTATAGGCACTAAGGAACTGCTTTCCTTGTTAGAGACTCTGTTTTATGTGAATTTCCTTTCATACTATTGTTAAAACACTGTTGCCTTTTTATTATAAGGGGTGCCTACGGGTAAAGCATCTTCCGTTAACAGCTCTTTGGGAAGCAAACCTCAGACCTTGTCTCCTCATAGAGCAGTAGCGGCCCCTCAGGCAGGGTAAGTCCACGTGCATGTCTAGTGCATTGCTTTGTGTCTGTCCTTGCTCTGCTCTTTGTGCTCATTTGTCTCCTTTAGAAGATTTCTGCTGAAGACACATTCAGTGATGCTGCTGACAAATCCCAGCATAACTGAGAAAACTGTACTTGGTATTCTTCAAGATTTGTACTTGTGGGGTGCGTCTGTGTGTACGTGTGTATGTGTTGGGGTGAACAGTTTTATTTTGGTGTATCTTAGGAAATAATGTGTTCTATTGAAGGTTTAGTAATAACTAATATATTGAGGACTATACTTCAGCCTTTTGTAGTCATGGAGGAACTCAGAGAATCAGATTTCTGTGAAGGTATGTAGCTTTTAGGAAAAGTCAGGCGCTGAGTAAGATCTTTGACTAGAATACAGTCAAGTATTTTTATTATAATGCATAAAAATCAGTAACTGAGCAGTTTGGATGGAATAATATGTATAGAGATGTATATAAAATTATTTGGGATTATAAAAGTAAATATATCTTTATGACTTTGCTATGAGAAAAACAGTGTACAAAACTCCTTATGGAACTTTCTGTAGTATATCTGTGTTGTCTGAAGTGTAATGCGATGGGAACTGCGATGTGTAGACATGATGTAGACAGCATCTGTGGAATTACCACTAACTAGTACTCCTAACAGTTACTAATAGTTTTAGTCTTCCTATACTGTGTCATTCCAAATAGACGGCTTCCAGTGACATTGCTTCTCCTTTCAACAGTCTATTGTAATGTTAGAAATTAGGCGTTTTATTATCTAAATACTTATTTTCAGAGATTTACTTTCCTCTGTGAATAAATTATGAAATTACAAAGACAATAAAGAAAACAAAAACAGAAGATTTTGTCTTTTGTTATTTTAGTTATGTAGTTGGTTAAGGAATCATTACTCACATAATTTTCAAGAAGACTTTATCTCTGACTCACAGTCACCTATTTTCATGAAGAAAATTTACAGCGGATTATTTACCATTTGTGATTAGTCATCTTTCCCCCCAACTCAATCCAGATAATATAGGATATCCAAGATATACAGACTTTGAATCTTGGGAGTGGCCTCAGTAGAGAATGCATTTGGCACGTGTGCATGTATAACTGTGCTCAGATCTCCAGCTCATGTGTGATCCAGGCATGATACTGCATAAACTGTAATGCTAGCATATGCTGGGGTTATAGCATCTTCCAGAACAGAATTTCTGGAAGCTCACGGGCCTCCTAGGCTGGTCTACACAGCACAATGCAAGAGACCAGTGCCCAAAAGGTAGATAGGAGGGCTGATTCCTGACATTGCCTTCTTTCCTTCAGATGTGCCCCATGGCACGTATGCATCTCAACAAGTGTACATATACATGCATATCACCTGTGTGTACTTGAGTGTGCTCGAGTGATCTCGAGCTCGAGCACACACACACACACACACACACACACACACACACACACACAAACACAGTTTAATGGGATGACACTGTAGGCCAGTCATGGGATAATTGTGTGGCATGTTCAAGGCCTTGGGGTCAGTCCCCAGGATCAGCAGAAGAAACAAATGAGCAAGACCACAGAGCAGAAAGAATAAAAAACTAACAAAATACTGACAAAGTACAAGGAGTTGTGTGCCTTTTCCTTATCTTCTGATGGTTAATAAACCAAACAGTACGGATTTCTTTTTTCTTTTCTACTGGTCAACTCAGTGCATAGTAATGCATAGCACAACACTTAATTTTAAAAAACATTTTTACCACAGCAAAGAGAACTGCTTTTAGTTAGTCCTTTTATTGTTTTAGTTTTTGCTAATTATACATTAGAAGGCAGTAGTTTTCAACACTTCTGTTTTACTGATATTTTCTTTGTGGTTGGAGTGAGGTGTATGACAAACCTTTTAAGTAGACTGTGGACATGAAGCTGGCTGGTAGAATTTTCCAAAGGAATTTGGGGCTGGGTAGACCGTTACAGTACTTGCCACACAAGCAGGAGATTTAGAGCTCCGATACCCAGAATCCTTGCAGCACGGAGTGGGCGGATCATTCTGCCTGTGTTTCCAACCCTGGAAGGTGACTCAGTCACCAGGTTAAACTGGCTAACAAGATTAGCTTTCCCAACTAACTCGGGGTTGATTGAGAGACCCTGATTCAGTGAACAAGGGACACGGGTGAGTCCTCATGCCAACGCCAGTCCTGCCTGTACACATACATGCATCGAAAAACCAGATCCAAACCAAAGCAAACAAAAACCGTGTACACACACACACACACACACACACACACACACACACACACACACACGAGGGCAAGCACAAGAGTGAGTGAGAACATACGGATCGTGGAAGTAGAAAACGAGGCACTTGTATCCCACTGTGCACTAAGTAGGTGTGCAACTCTGAGGATGCCTCTCTGACAGCACTTCGTGACCGTGTTAATAAGGACTTTCATAACTGATTTAAGAAGCCTGATCAAAAACCTGATATATATGATCCGGAAGAGAAAGTTTCTTCTTACTAACAGGCAAAGATTTAAACATCTACTTTTCCAAGTACTGCACTGCTATAATGCCGAAGTTGAACACTTTGGATGCCCTGTAACATACTAAATTGGCAGTCATGTGTTCAGGCCCTTCTGCTTAAAGCAGAGTTATTGTTTGCTTCTGGTCAGTCTGTTTTCTGTATTACAGTATTAATTGGAGATTACGACTCTCCTGTTACAAATTAGAAGCAGTCAACAGCTGGCCTTGGAGTGTCAGCTACCATTTCTGTGTTGAATCCTTAGAGCAGCGATTCATTTCATTGTTTCCTTTACTAAGCTGTAGATACCATGATGATCGAATTGGAGGAGAAAAAGAAACCCTATGTCTCGAGTTTTGATGGAATGATTGATAAGACTAATGGATCGATAAGTTAACATTTTCACCTCTAAACTTGCTGTCTTGTCATAGAATAGTGGCTCTGTACAAGAATGCCTGTTTGCCTGGCCCTGACCTTGACTTATGCATTGACTCGTGAAGACACTTTTAGCACTTCATGACATTTGCACAGCTCACACTGGGATCATGACATTCGAATCTTTGCACTTGGAGAATCTTATGTCATCATTAAGTTCTAGATGAACAGTGTTTATTTCTATAGCTTTCAAAAACAGAATATTCAAATCTATTTTTTTCATCCTAATTCTAAAAGTTAATTTTTTGTAGCCCAGGAAAATTTCAGAAATATGATGCAACACTGAGTCATTAAATTCTGTGACACCTGACAATAACCACAAACCTTACAGGGCTGTATTCTTGCAAGCCCTGCTTTCTTGATGTTTGTCATTTTAAATATATAGTGAATGTCGTTTTCAATGGCTGATTTATTTGACTTTTAGTTACTTACTTCAGTTACTGTGAAAACAACCTGTTCGTATTTGATCACAGTAGATGGGGTAAGAAGTAGAGCTGCAGAGTAAATGTAAAGAACATTTGTGAGTGTGGGTGGACACGTGTATGTAATTGTGCGCATGTGTGTGGAGGCCTGGGGTCAGTGCTGTCTGTACCTCCTCATGTTTGGAAACGGGTCTGTCACTGGATCTCTGTACATACGTTCAGCTAGCGTGGCTGCCCAGAGCTGGGATTCTCCCAGCATCCCAGGAGCAGGTGCAATGCATGGTGCTCAGTTTGTTCATGGTTTCTGGGGATTCAAACTCAGGTTCTCTTTCTTGTGCAGCAAACACTTTTGTGACTGAGCCACTATCTCCCTAACCCTGGAGAACATCTTTTAATAAAAGTTGAATTTGATTATTAGTATGGTATTATATTAAATTAGTAAGAAATGTCACTAGATTTTATAGGATAGAAACATGTTCCCTTAATTTTTCTCTTTGACATCTATTTATTTTTTTGTGTGCATGTGCATGCCAGTTAACACAGGTGGAAATCATGGGACAACTATGGACAATGGGTGTTCTTTTTCTTACCCTGTGCACCCTGGGGCTTGAACTCGGGTCATCAGACTTAGCTGAAAGCAACGTTATCTGCTTAGCCATTTTGCCAACCCAGAAACCTTTCTTCTGTAGAATAATGTTCTGGGATATGAACCTAGCATTTTTAAATGGTTGAAGCTATTATGTTAGGGTATTTTGTTGCTGTTATTGTGGGGTTGATACACTGCATTAACTGTGATAGATTAGAATATACACACACATACACCCACACACATATACCCACACACATACACCCCCCCACACACACATATATAGGTCATCCTGGAGCTTTTGATGTCATAGGGTGTGATATAGAATATCCTAATTCTACAGAGATTGATAAAATAACAGATACTACCTCGTAAAGTTTTCCAGTATGATTCCAGAAATCTCTTGATTATACAGCAGTGTATGCTGTTTTCTTCAGTTGAAGACTCTTTATTAGTAGTGAAGTTTATTTCTCAGTGGACTTACTCTTTATATCAGCAGTAAACAAGGAGATCTTCTGAAGCTGAAGTTTACTTGAAGCCAGAAATTGGTTAAGATCATTACTATTTCCTAAAGTGGCCATTCAGCAATAAATACTTTGAAAACTCAAAAAAGAAAAAAAAAAACTTTAGAAAATTTTAGTTTGTGTATAGATCTTAACAATAGGAGATTGTAGCAGAATATACATTTGACTTTGGCTCTAATAAAATTTACTAAAATTTGGTGTAAGAAATATTTGAATTATGTTTTGTCTAAAATATAGTCAGTCTGTAAACTTTTATATAGGGGGTTCATATCTTGCATATCACAGTCAGATAAATGTAAGTCACGTGACTGGCAGCAGCCATCACAGAGGCCTCTCTTTCACCTAGTTTTCAGTGTGAACATACCCTCAGCTCTCTTCTGTGTGTAGTACACGGGACAGTCATCTGTGGTCATTACCGGGGATTGTTATCAGATCCTATGTATGTTTTTGTTTGCTAATTCACATGTAGGATTTAAATATTTGTTACCATAATTGATCTGTTTTAAATTAAATTAAAGTATACTTAAAGTTCATGTGTGTTGGATGTGATCCTGAGGATTAAATCCAGAGCTCTAAATATGGTAAACTGAAATTTTCTTAAAATATAATTTTAGTAACTTTCTCTGAGACAGATTTTATTTCTTATTCATAAACCACAGGTGCTGTTTTAAAGGTAGTGTTTGTGACAGTATTGCTTTGATAATTAACATTTAACAATATAAAGAAATATTTGACTAATTAGAATTTGAAGTCATTGGATTCTCTAATCTTTTATAAATGAAAGATAAATATGAATCTCAAAGACTTGTAGAAATTATGTTTAAAACATTGACTGAAGGCTGTCTGTAATGTACATGCATACATACATACATACATGCATACATACATGCATACATACATACTGTGGACACCAAGTTTGAGTACATAGACAAAGAACATAAATGCCTCAACATTCCTCCTGCGAGGCCCTTACATTCTGGAATGGTAATCAGATTCTTTTTGGATACTAACCTCTTTAAGAACTCCACCCTTTTGTTTGCCACTTTGTTTTCTCAAATATGTTCTGTCCATAGGCCTTACTGAGTAACTTAATGAGAAAAACATAAAAACACAGTTGGGTGAACAAAAAAGAATATATGCGTGCATAATACAAATGTATATAGATGTGTGTATAATGTATGTGTATAAATGTGTATATTTGAGACTGGATCTCACTGAATAGTTTTGTATGTCTTAGAACTCACGATGTAGAAGAGACTGGGCTAAAATTCAGTTACGCTTCAGACTGGGATGAAATTCACAGTGGTGGGATAAAATCGTGCAATAGCACACCTAGCTCAAAATTATATTTGTAATGTTACAGATGGCATGTTTCTTACCAGCCCTTTGAGGTAGTTTTCCTGGTTTGTCAGTTTTCCTATTCCCTCCTGTGAATTGGTATTTGTTGATGGTGGTACATGACCAGGCTATTATAGCTAATGTAAAACAATGTCCCCTACAGACCTGCAGTTAGCACTAATAGCCACTAGATGGAGATAGTACTACTTTAACCTTTAGAAAGGTTTCACAGCGATGTGGTTAGTCTTTCCTGTGACATTTAGAATGACCATGTCTTTTAACGTATAGGTCATTTGTCTTTTTGCTATGTATATTTCAGAAATAAGCTCATTCCTCATTTGAGGATATGATAAGGTACTCCATGTTCAGTATTGCAGTTTTTAACTGCAGGGGAAATCACAAAGTAAAATAACAGAGAAGAGAGGTTCTTCCAGATCAGGGAAAGTGAAAATTATGTTATTTGTGAATAAAAGCTTGAAGTTCTCTTTTCGTTTCACACAAAGCACACTTTCCTGATTTATTCCCTACTTGGGGTAAATCCAGCATCGATTCTGCATGGAACTGGCGGGGTGGCCTGGCTGGCCTCAATTGGCACTGTGTGGACTCGGATTTGGGACAGGTGGTTTGTTAAGGGAAGAGGGTGGATTTCTAGTGAACCAGAATCTCTCTCTCTCTCTCTGAAGAAAAATAATCCTTATATCTACGTAATCATTTAGAAGCAAGCAACATAGCATTCTCCTTATGGGTACACCTTTATATATTTTGATAGTAAGATGGACAAGTTAGGCCCTGCACTTCGAACTGGAAGACATGTGAAAAGGTTGTATGGCAGAGATACAAAGTCAAACAGTGCCTTCAAAAGACATGAGCTAGAACCCATTTGCAAGTAAGTACTTATAATGCAGTTTGGTTGGCCTTTGTCAAATAGTTCTTAAAGGATCAATATCCTAGAATACTGGAATTTTCTTACCTTCTATGTAATCTTTCCTCAATCATTTTAAGCTGTTTTAGTGCTAAATGGCCTTCAAGCCCATAAAATATTTTTAATATTATTACGACTTTCCATTAAATTTAACATCTATCATGTTCTTATTCTGTTCAGTGTTAACATTTGGCTGGGATTGTGGCAGTCACCTTCAGCAGTTATGTTTGTGAACGTAAAGATCTTGAGGCTAGGAACCTTGGAAAGAGGCATGGAGGCTGAGTTACATAGTGAAGCAGAAGATGAGCTACAGTTAGGAAAAGATCCTTTAGGGTCTGTAATTCCACGTGATGACGCAGAAGAGCTATGATACTGCCACACACACACACACACGCACACACACACACACACACACGGCTCTTCTAACCAAGCAAACTGGCAGTTGGAGTGACTCTTGAAACTCTATAGCATGAGATTTCAGTATTCACAGGTTTGGGCTTATGACAGCCATCCTTGTCAGTCTTTATTTCTCAGTGATGCAGTTAGGAGGTAACAGATGAATATCTTTTTGAATTTAAAATGTATTATTAACTAAGCTAACAGTGCATCCTGCTTATTCACCATGAGACAGTGGTAAATGTAACCAGGCATGCCATGAAACAGTTACAGGAGGATAACAGAGCATGAGACAGTGGTAAATGTAACCAGGCATGCCATGAAACAGTTACAGGAGGATAACAGAGCATGAGACAGTGGTAAATGTAGCCAGGCATGCCATGAAACAGTTACAGGAGGATAACAGAGCATGAGACAGTGGTAAATGTAACCAGGCATGCCATGAAACAGTTACAGGGAGGATAACAGAGCATGAGACAGTGGTAAATGTAACCAGGCATGCCATGAAACAGTTACAGGAGGATAACAGAGCATGAGACAGTGGTAAATGTAACCAGGCATGCCATGAAACAGTTACAGGGAGGATAACAGAGCATGAGACAGTGGTAAATGTAACCAGGCATGCCATGAAACAGTTACAGGGAGGATTACAGAGCATGACTGCTTCTGTGTAGTTATCCTTTCTGGAAGACCTTGTATTCTGAGCCTTGAGTTCATGCATATGTTAGCGGAAATTGTCTATGTAAAAGATAAAATAATTTCATAATTAATCTACTTTATATGTCTGAAACATGCCACATAAAATTAACATATGCATAGTGTAAATATTTAACTAGGTTGAGACTGGGAAAAATGTTTTGAGTTTTGAGCAACATGTTAAGAATTGATCATCATGGTTACTTATTTCTAATCTTTTCAAAATGCCTCATACGGAGTTCATGTCTTAGAAGATATTAGAAAAAGGGCATATAAGATCATAGATACTTTTGTTGATAATGTCATATCTTTCTTTAATTTTAGTTATATTTGATATATTTAAAAATATTTTTTTATTTATGTATCAGTATGTCTGACAGTACTTGTAGAGATTTTGAAAAGAAAAGGAAAAAGAGTACACTCCCTGTTTGAATGGCACCCCTTGGTGAGTGTTTACATGCAGATATTAACTTAGAAAGGCATGACTCCAGTTCTGCTTTACAAAGGCAGACTGGAGCAAATCTCATACAGACCTGGGCCATCTGGGGAAGTCTTAGGTATCGCATAAGTGCACCTCGGTGCTTCCTTTTTGCTGAAGTGACTGCTCAGAACAACTTGAGTGTAGCATTGTGTGTTGAATGATGTATTTGTAGTGTTGCATCGGGTGAAGTACGTAATAGCATTACAGATTATACGGTCTTTAAACACAGGTCCTCCAAGCTGGACATGTGGTATAGTATATTCATATCTCAAAGACAAACTAAGTATCACCAGGGAAGGGAATTAAAGGATAGTTACTACTTCCATATATTTTGAAAGTAGTTATTGTATTTAGGGCGCTTCCAAATTTACCACGTAAATAGAGTAGAAAGAATTTCACCAAAGACTGGAAACCTTTAAAGAATTTGTAAAGTTTTTTTTTTTTTTTTTTTTTTTTTTTTTTTTTTTTTGGCTTGTTTGTAAAATGAACTTAGTCCTAAAAGAAGAGGCAGGGACCGATGTCGTGCTGCCTTTCCAGGTCTTGACTGCAGCATACGTGTGACTGCAGCATACGTGTGACTGCAGCATGCATGAGTCTGCAGCATACGTGTGACTGCAGCATGCATGTGACTGCAGCATACATGTGACTGCAGCATACGTGTGACTGCAGCATGCGTGTGACTGCAGCATACATGTGACTGCAGCATACGTGTGACTGCAGCATACATGAGTCTGCAGCATACATGAGTCTGTAGCATGCATGTGACTGCAGCATACGTGTGACTGTAGCATACGTGTGACTGCAGCATGCATGAGTCTGCAGCATACGTGTGACTGCAGCATGCATGTGACTGCAGCATACGTGTGACTGCAGCATGCATGAGTCTGCAGCATACGTGTGACTGCAGCATACGTGTGACTGCAGCATGCATGTGACTGCAGCATACATGTGACTGCAGCATAGGTGTGACTGCAGCATACATGAGTCTGCAGCATACATGAGTCTGCAGCATGCATGTGACTGCAGCATACGTGTGACTGCAGCATGCATGAGTCTGCAGCATACATGTGACTGCAGCATACATGAGTCTGCAGTATATGTGTGACTGCAGCATACCTGTGACTGCAGCATGCATGTGACTGCAGCATACGTGTGACTGCAGCATGCATGTGACTGCAGCATACGTGTGACTGCAGCATAGGTGTGACTGCAGCATACATGAGTCTGCAGCATATGTGTGACTGCAGCATACGTGTGACTGCAGCATACGTGTGACTGCAGCATGTGTGGAGTCGCCTTGGTTAAGTCACTCAAGGGTTTTTGCCTCGGTTGTCTCAGCCTGCATAAAGTCGTTCACTAGAACTAAATAACTCACTTGTGCAGTACAGAAATGTGTAGAGTTCAGTAGTGACTATTGGAAGTTAGCGTGTGGCAGTTACAGTAGTACTAGTGTCATGTTGCATTTTAATATGAAATGATGTATTAAAGCCTATCTGTAATGTTGATCAATTTACCAATGCGGAAACTCGAGCTATTGTTTTTACTATTGCTAGTGCAAAGCTAATTTCAATCTAAATTTATGTAAATTCCATAGCCTTTCATGGAAGTGTTACATCATAATTTAGATCTATGTTTCTTTGATTCCTAAAGTTTCAAAATGTGATTTGAAATAATGTGTCTCCTATATGAGATATTTCAGTCTGTGCCAGTGGTGAAATCATTTTTAGTCATTTATTTGTAGTTGCTTTCATAAAATGGATATTTAAAGTAGCAAGCAGATTTTTTAATTTTAACTATACCCGGTATCCCTTGGGTTAGCAGAAATACTTGTATAGCATTGCTTAGGAGTCATCTGTCAGCAGTTAACAGAGTCCGTGTTGAGAGCAGGAGTAAGTAAGGCATTTTAACTAGGCTTTAGAAAGAAACTATGAGCTCTAAGTAATGCTTTTGTCTGTGTGGTACTTTGTAAAGCTGATGTTGTGCAGTTCCCATTACTAGTCACTGATTCTACTTGTTTTCAGATTGAAATACTTACTTGGAAGTTAAACTGTTCAACTCTCTACAGCCTGTGTTTTTCTGTCTACTGATGTAAAAAGATAAATCTAGACACATTAGCTTCAGTGCTTTCACATCACTCCATCTTTTCCTCTTGCAGAGCTAACACCAAGTCTCGAAATACCACACCTCCTAGTTTGGCAAGAAACCCTGTGGCAGGCGTGCTGACCAACAAAAGGAAGACATTCACTGAGAACCATGCAGCCAGGTACTGGTAGCTCTGCTGACCTCATAATTAAATGGGAGACAGGTGATGTGCTATTTATAGTTAGGTTTTTCTTTATTATAGAACTCAGTATGTCTTTCAAATTGAGTAGAAAATGTTGAGGCATGAACACTATTTTCTTATACTTTTAATTGTAAATACTGAAATAGTTGTTCACTTTTACTGGATTTGCTTATCTTTAGTTTCTTTTTCTTGCATGTTTAAATACCAAGCACAGTACTAACTGTGCAGATAGACCTTATGAATATCACTATTGTAAATTTCCACATTTTAACATTGAAGTCTATCCTGAAAAAACTTTATATGTGAAGACACAAAATACAGCCACACACCCCCCCACACACATTTGCATAAGATATATTAACATTAGTTTTGAATGAAAGGATAAAGATAAAATGGAAACTGAGAATTAAAACAAAAGTTGAAAGTAGCAAGATTGTCTATAAGAGGTGTATCATGAGACCCTGTCCGCAGGTGAGCCATGAGTTTCAAACTGGGTTCTGAAATGTTCAGTACTGAGGGAATAGTGGCTCTTGGATATTGTTCTTGATGTGGATAAAGCACTAAGTAAGGTACACTTCCTCTGACAAAGTCTTTAGGCCTTAAAAACTGTCTGAGGGAGCTTCATGATGAAGACACTGGGTAGGAGTGAATAACTTAAGTAGTATCTTACTGTAATGGTGGGATAACTTCATGGTGGGTTTCACTGCAGACCGAGGACATGATACCCTATGATTTACTACAAACTTGTGATGTGTGTATCGTAAGTGTGTATATTACCCTCTTTGTCTCAAGGGTCTAGCATTCCCAGTTGTTCAGAATTCTATTGTAACCCGGGCATAGGTTCAAACCTCCAGCTTGTCCTCTCTCTTAGCTGCCTATCAGAATCACCATGGATCTGCCTGAGACTGAAGCAATGGGATTGTGAGGTCTTTGGGCATCTGTGCATCTGCCACATAAATGTTTACATAACTACGATGTGAACAGCAGTGAGACAGTTGAACTGCTAGTCCTCCAGCTACGTTACTGAGTAAATGCCGTTCGCATCTGCTGGGGTCTTGATGCATCCATATCACGTACCAGATATGAGCCTGTTTCTTACAGGCTGATTGGGAAGTGGGGCTTCACTGTCATACACAAACAGGCTTACCCACGTGTATCTCCATGTATTTGGAATCAGGATTTCAAGGAAGATGAACATATGTGTGTACTATAAAATGTAATTCCAGAGAAGATCAAAAGAGAAAAAATGCTAACCAGCAGGAGCAGAAATTTCACACTAGGAAATGCAGTTTTTCTTAAATGACGGGTGCTCACAAGAAGCCAGACTGTGCTACTTGGCTTCTTAACACTCACATCTCAGGTGGCGATAATGACATCATTGTGATTGGAACAGTCCAGGTTAACTGAGAATAGCAGATTTACAGTGTTATCTATGTGCCTAGATACTGAAAAGACCAATTATTAAGTAAATAACAATTAATATCTGGTATATTTTTGGTTAGATATTGGTATATTAGAACTAATTACAATCTTTTTCTCAACAACAAACAGAAAATAAAATTTTTATAAAAATTCCACTTGAATTTACAAATTTAAATTACATGGGAGTCAGTTTAAAGACCATGAAAATATTTTGACATAGAAAAATTTAAAACATTCAATGATAATGAAGAATATATAAATATATAATATACACTTTTCTTAAACTAGAATATTTAATACCAAAAATTCTTTTTCTAAACCTTTCTGTACAAGTGATTAAATTAATATATGATTTTAGTAGAGCTCCCAAATGCCTCATGACTTTTGATTAATCATTTTGAAAATCTATGTGAAGAACGAAGATGTAAAGGTAAACCGGGACAAGGCAAATACAGCACCGTAAGTAACGATGCAGGAAGTCAGAGTAGCTCAGATGGTATCAGTTCTCGGATAAATCAATAGAACGAACTGATTAGAGGTAACCACCTCAGTTACAAACATGGCTAGAAATCTGCCACACTGCAGAGGGAGCCTGCACGCACTTGGTGTTCTGCAACTAACGGACTTAAACATATGGGGAACATGAGTTATGGTGCTGGCCATGTAGACCAGTGATTAGAGCCCTTGCTGTGCATTTGTGTCCATAAGTACACACACACACACACACACACACACACACACACACACACACCAGTAATTGAATTACTAGTAAACTAAATGCCTCAAATTTGAAAAGAAAACCATTAAAGTTTTAGAAAAAGAGTCATTATCTGAGGAAGATATTTCCTGAGTAGTTTAGTAACTGTTGATTGAAAGCAAAAGATGTATTTGAGCAGACTAAAACTGCTTAAAAACTAATGCTGCAAAAGCCCGAGACACAGAAGTCACACAGCACAGTGTGGAGGTCACTATACATGGCCAGTTAGTTGTGTCCAGTCCAAGCCTCTGACAGTTGACACTTCGTTGTCATCTACAGAGTTCATCTTTGAATTAATATATATTTTACTGGCAGAAATCTGGCAGTAAATAATTTTTCTATTATTCTCTTTTGATTCATTTGGTATTATGTTTGTAGTTACAAGGGTTACACCGAGCTGTAACTTACTCCCAACATCTACAGTGTGTGCCCATTCAGAGAACGTTGGGAGAGTATGGGGTATGGTTGCATCTGCCCGTCAGCAGTTTTCTCAGGGAGAACCACTTGAAATTAATTATTGTTCAGCTGAGATTTTTGCTTCGTTTTCTTGGTTTTTTATTTGTTTGTTTTGAGACAGGGTCTTATGTATAGCTCAGTTTTTCAGGAACTGCGTTTGTAGCCGAAGTTACGACTTTGCCTCTCCACCGATCCTGACCCACAGACTGTTAGCTTGAACTTAGGGAAGTACTAATGTAGGCACTGACCCAAGCTCTGCACTGGGCCCTGGTAACAACCGATGTGAGTGAAGCTGACCCTGCACTTCTTTCCCTACCTCTGTAGGCCGGATGGAGACTACACATCTTCAGTTAATGGTGGACACGCTAAAGGCGTCGAGGGAAATTCATCTGCACACTTACCAAAATTCTGCCATGAGTGTGGGACAAAGTACCCTGTTGACTGGGCAAAGTTCTGCAGTGAATGTGGCATTCGAAGAATGACTCTGTGAACGTAATCACAGAGGCTAAGGGCCCAGGTTCAGAATTGAATGGTTATTGCTGCTTCGACAGCCAAGGCATTTCCTATCGTTATGTGTACAAAAGCTACAGTGCCCTTTTCCTTAGTTTTTGGAACAGAATCCTTTAGCTGTATAGTGTGTTTTTGTATATGTATGTATATATATTCTGTATATAATAAATTTCATTCCTTCAGCTGTGTCATTCCAGGAAATACTTAAGCGCATAAGTTGAAATGAGATCATTGTCTTAGGTCTTGCTTTAGGCTGTTTAAGTACATTGGTGTACTTGCACAAGCACTCCCTCTGTCATGATGAACTTGGCAAGCTTTAGGATAATCACACTGCTGAAGTAGACCTTAGAAGAGGCGCAGTCTCTAGTGTCTGTCACCAATAGTGTCATAGGAGGAGATGCTGGAGAATCTGTTACTGAAGAGAATGCTATTTATTCCTTATCAGTGGGTGTGAGGTCATTTTCCCAGCTGAACTCTTAAGCAACTACTGATAAATTCCTTAAAAAAGAGTGAAGAAAAGGAAAACCTGAGGTCCACATTGCTTCATGGATTATCAATTATGCAACCTAATTAAAAATGTAAACATATAATCCTCCTTCTGCAAACATGTAACTATGCAATCTCCTTTTCAGAAATGTATCTCACTCTGCTTATGACTGAATGATTTACCCCTACTTAGTTGGCCACATTTTCTTTTCACTTCCAATTGTGTTCTGTGATTTTTTTATATTTCTTTCCTTTGGCATAGCTCCTCCTCTGAAGATTACCTTTAGTTTACTATTCAGTCTTTGCAGTATTAAACACACAATAATTTCAGGTACACAGATTTTTTTTTTGTAATATCTTAATGTTTAAAATTTTATTTCTGTGTATGTGTGTTCATAAGAAATTAATACATTTTAAAACAGATCACCCACCCAATAAATAATAATTGTGGTTCTCATTAATTCTGAGCATGCAAATGAAGCTGTTTTTTAGTTCCTCTTGGTTTATATACCATTACAGAGCACATTGAATGAATATCTACTTTTTTCTAATATTTTCTTTAGTGCTTAATGTCGAGGCAGTGTACACATCACAGTGAAGATGTGTTGAAATGTTTTACACATCCGGCCTATAGAAGTCCAGCTAAAACACCTATTTTCCCTTTCACTGACTGACACAGGTTTTGCTCATTCGCACCTTCAGTGTGATTGAAGTCCTTCCTGGTCTGTTGCTTCGGCTGAGTTTGGCCCTCAGTTCTATTATAATTGCTATTCAGTTGCGTCTGAATACCTTACACAGGTACCAAGTGTTGTGTGTTGAAGTGTTTCTTTCTCATCTGTTGTTTATGATTAAGGATGGATAGACTTTCATTTCTGAACTTTATTTACTTCTTGAGTTCTGTTGTATTTTCCTTTGGGATTGGAGTTTAAACTTGTGGCAGTGAGTCATCCTTTTGCTTTATGCTTCCTTTGTTAGATTTTCCCCGTGCTTACTCTATTTGGTCATATTGACAAACACATTCCAAACTGGTCAGCTTCAGTAGGCAGTAACAGGCCCAGAAGGCTAATCTGAGGAGACATTTTAGATCTCCATGTTAGTAACCCCGTTTTTTCTTTAATTGGTTACAGATATCTGAACTTTTAATTCAGGAGGATGGTTTTATCTAGGAATGAGCACTGTTCCCTTCTGTTGTATTTTTAACTCCATGGAGTCTTTTATTCTACTTAAGGAGTGTCTGGATACATCGGTGTTAAGTAAATAGGCCCGTGCCTGTTGTCTTTGGCTTCAGCTGTACTGAGTAAGTGTTACAGCATGCTGCCAAGAGACAGGCCCAGCAAACATAGTCAGGTCTCTAGTCCATAGATCACAGTCACGATTAAATCTATGAAACACATACATGTTACAACTTTTAAATGCCTCTGTGGTCCATATTTTACTCTCATGCCGAAGTGTTGTGCAGTAGTTTGTAAGGAATCTTTGTATGCAGCATCCATTTTTATTTATTTGCACAGTTAGAGTGTGACGGAATGAAAAATGATGGTGCGGTTAAGTTCAAATGCAAGATAGCTTATAGATGGTTCTGAAAATTATTCTTTGAAATATGTGACCGTTGTGACCACGGTGCCTCTCATTCTCTGTGTTTTTTTTTTTAAATTATACATGATATGTCCATTGAATCAATAAAGGCAAAACATAAACTGCTGCTTTGTATGTTTATTGACATTTTTTAAAATGATAAGAACAATCTAGAATATAAATATAAAACTAAGAATAACTTTTGCTTTTTTTTCTACTGCAAGATTTGTAATTGCTGTTTCGTAGCCTTTAAATCATATTTTAGAAGTTTTTCAAGTTAAAGAAATTATACTTTTATAAACCCCCCAAAATTCTAAGTTGAGAAGGTAGTATTTCTAGACTAAATGCTGGATAATTTGAAGAAAGACATTTCTGAGGCATGAGGAATAGACCTTACGTCACAGTGTGGGACCGGATGCTGGGTCTGATGAAACTGTAGCTATTGGACATTTTCATTTGTTCGTTTCCGTTTTCCTAGGCTACAAATGAGTGCTTTCTCTACTGGGAACACAGGCTGAAAGAATTGAAATTTAATAGGATGAACATACATCTATCTTATACAGTAAGTGTGTTATTAATACAGAGGTCAGTTGATTTTTGGAATAGATTTTAGTATTGGCTAGAACTGAGGAAAGGTCAAGTGAAAGGTAGAGCATTCGTTTTTACATAGAAACAGTTTGATTACATATTGAAAAGTCCATTATTTACTTTTTCTTATATGTGAGTTGCTTCTGTTGCCACTAGAGGGTGATTTTGTATAACTTACTATTCTTGGCCTGGAGCCGTTTTTCTAAAGGTTTCTCAAGAGTTTTGATTTGTGAAACAGAATTGCAGAGGTTTATGAGCAACTTTTTGTTGCTTGTGTTAGTAGGATTTTTAGAGACCCAGATATTAATAATGTCTTAGAAAGGTAGTCTAGACATTTGGGGCACCTCCATGGGAGTGACTTAAAGAAAAACTTAGTATCCATTGTCTTCCAACAAGTTCTAGCCAAATGGTACTCAGGACTATAGCATACGAACTATTGGTTTTGGCATTTCACCTTAGCTGTATATGAACAGTGCAAAGATAGCAAGTTGCTATTTAATGGGTAAGAAAATACACTTGAATTGTGCATGGGGTGCTCCAATACTGGTAAGACTGCAAGTAAAAAGCACACGTTTGCTGTTTTTGTTTTTGTTTTTTGCTTCTATTAGAGTATTTTGTAAATTTTATTTAAATTTCACATACTATAGAATTTCTAAATGGATATATACTATGTGTGTACCCTTTTTGAAGTAAGTAAAGAGAATTATAGTTTTAATAACTAGTACCTCAAGTGTGACAATATCTTGCCTACAACTCCTGCTGCTGTGTTCGGTCTTCTATATGTGTGCATGATATCTCTGTGAAAGTTACTGTGAAAAGTGCAGTTAGCCCTTAGTAAGATTTTAATGAAATTAAATAGTTTTTTTTTTTTTTTCTGGAAGTCACTCAGGACTTTGGAAAACCGTGTGTTTTGTTTTATTGTACACTTTACTTTAAATGAAGTTTACCCTACTTGAAATAAAAATCAGACTTCCTTTGAATAGACAGTAGGTGTTTACCTTGCTACTGTTCTGCAGCTATGTTTTAACTTAGGTGTTCTGTAGCTTTGAGATGATTTAAAACTTTTTCTCTACTGTTCTTGTCTCCCAGTTATTTTTGCCAAGAAACCTTCTAGTAGAAAGTGATTTTGTTTACCAGTGTCCTCAAACTCACACTGTAAACCTCATAAGAAATGGGTTTTAAATTTCATTTCTCAGCTCTTTGTAAAGACTCCACTGAGCTAGTATTTCAAACAGTGGAACAACTTTCGCCGTGCAGTGTTTTATAAGGTAAAATCAGAAGGCTATTTAAGTGAGCTTCGTGTTTGCTGCCCCCCTTCTGACATCTTACTGTTTGTTTATCATGGTCCACTTAGTAAATACTGTCACAGTTCTCTGTGTCTGTAGAGTGATAAAAGACTTACAGACTCAACACCTCCTCCACATTGCTTAAGTAGAAAACTATGAGCCTTGTAAGAAATTAAATGTCACCTAAGTAACATTTAAAATGGGAAAAGGCTTGGATGTGGGGTAGTTTTAAACTTAAATTTTGTTGACATTTATAATGAACATTTTGCATTCTTAACGGTAGTCTCTTTGAAAATGCTCCCGTTTGGTGAATTTTCTGGATTGAGTCTCATTGCCCCTAAATTATAGTCTGCTTAGGTTTCCATCCTTTTTCCTACCAAGAGTATATATGACTTTGTGACTGCAGATAATGGAGCACATCTGTAATTAGGATTCTCCAAAAGAAGAGAACTAATAGACCACACACACACACACACACACACACACACACGTACATGCTGGTGTATGTGTGTTATAGATATGTATGTGTACTTGCATAAATATATAAAGGACTTGCAAAATTTAATTTTTACATCAGGGGCTGAATCTGTTGTCCCATCAGAGTTCACACCACAGTCCCACAGAGGCCACCTGTAGACTGGAGAGCTATAGGAATTAACAGCAGCCTACTTCAGTCAGTGACCAACTCTAGTCCACCACTAAAGGCCCAACAGCCCTTGGATACTACTTCTGGAAGTTAACATTAAAAACCTGGAGAATCTGGAATCTGATATCGTAGTAACCATAACAATTGTAAAGGTAAATTAATTTTTTTTAAATTAGGAACCTAGCATGTTGGTGCATGTAGACATTACCATCCCAATTGTTTAACTTAGGTTTTCAAATAGGACCGTAGAGTGGTGCTGCCTGTCATAAAGGACAAGGACACTGATCACCTTTTCAGTTAATACTGGAATCACACCTAGAGATAGTCCTGAAGTATACATTACCAATGGTCAGTTAGTTGACAGGCACAATAAACGTAACACTGGAATTGTTAAACAGTGTATAATAAGCAATAATCTTCATTCCTCACATGTGGTGGCATAGAAAGACACTCAGTTTTAGGAACAGCCATAGTAAACAAGTGGTATGCTTGTGGCAAGGTCTGTTCTCTGTGGGAGCACCGAAGCTGGCCTACTGGCCCACTGAGACCAAAATACTGTGACACCTGGATTTGCGGTTTTTTTTTTTTTTTTTTAATTCTTTTTATTTAATTTTTTTTTTTTTTTTTTTTTTTACACTCCAGATTTCCAGATTTTAATCCCCTCCTGGTTCACTATCCACGTCAAAAACTTCCCCCTCTATTCATGAGGATGTCCTTACCTCCCCACCCCCACCCAACCAGACCTCTTAACTCCCTGGGGCCTACAATCTCTTGAGGTGCATCTTCTCTGACTGAACTCAGACCCTACAGTCCTCTGCTATGTATGTGTTGGGGACCTCATATCAGCTGGTGTATACTCTCTGCTTGGTAGTACTGTTTCTGAGAGATTTCTGGGCTCTAGGTTAATAGACTGCTGGTCCTCCTACAGGGTAGCCCTCCTCCTCTGTTTCTTTCAGCTTTTTCCTAATTCACCCACAGGGGTCAGCAGCTTCTGTCCATTGGTTGGATGTAAATATCTGCATCTGACTTTTTCAGTTGCTTGTAGGGTCTTTCGAAGGGCAGCCATGATAGGTCCCTTTTTGTGAGCACGCTATAGCCTCAGAAATGGTGTCAGACCTTGGGGTGTCCCCTTGAGCTGCATCCAAATTTAGGCCTGTGGCTGGACCTTCTTTTCCTCAGGCTACTTTTCATTTCTATCTCTACAGTTCTTTCAGACAGGAACAATTATGAGTCAGAGTTTTGACTGGGATGGCAACCCCATCCCTCACTTGATGCCCTGACTTTCTGCTGGAGTTGGGGTCTACATGTTCTCTCTCCCCCATGAAGGACATTTCATCTAGAGTCCACCCTTTGACTCCTGAGAGTCTCTCACCTCCCAGGTCTCTAATATATTCTGGAGGGTACGCCCCAACCTCCTACCTCCTGAGGTCCTGAGGTCGCCTGTTTCTATTCTTCTGGCCCTCAGGGCTTCAGTCCCTTTTCCCCCACCCAATACCAGATCAAAATGTCAATCCTCCCTCCAACCCCTACCTCTGTCCTCTTTCCCTACCAGATCCTTCCCTTCTCCCTTGTAATGGCTTTCTTGCTTTCTACTTCCTCCTAGTGGAATTGAGGTGTCCTCACTCAGGCCCTTCAGTTTGTTGAACTTTTTGAGTTCTGTTAACTGTATCTTGGGAGTTCTGTACTTTTTTTCTTTGGCTAATATCTACCTATTAGTGAGTACATACCATGCATGTCCTTTTGGGTCTGAGTTACCTCACTCAGGATATTTTCTGTTTCCATCCATTTGCTTGTGAATTTCATGAAGTCATTGTTTTTAATGGCTTAGTAGTACTCCATTGTGTAAATAAACCATAATTTCTGTATCCATTCTTTTGTCATGAAACATCTAGGTTTTTTTTCCCAGCTTCTGGCCATCGAAAACAAGGCTGCTGTGAACATTGTAGAACACTGTGGCATGGTGGGGGCATCTTTTGGGTATTATCCTAAGAGTGGTATTGCTGTGTCTTCAGGTAGATCTATATCCAGTTTCTAAGGAACCTCCAAATTTACTTCCAGAGTGGTTGTGCCAGTTTGCAATCCCACCAGCAAAGGAGAGTTCCTCTTTCTCCACATCCTCGCCAACATGTGTTGTCACCTGAGGTCTTGATCTTACCCTTTCTGATTGGTGTAAGGTGGAATCTCAGGACCATTTTTTATTTGCATTTCCTTGATTCTTAAGGACTTTGAACATTTCTTTAGGTGCATCTCAGCCATTCAAGATTCCTCTGTTGTGAATTCTTGGTTTAGATCTAGATCCCATTTTTTTGATTGGGTCGTTGGTTTTCTTGGTGGTTAGCTTCTTGAGTTATTTGCTTTTATTATGCTTAGGTATGGCCCTTGAATTTCTGATCTCTCCAATACTTTTAATATGAAGGGGTGTTGTATTTTGTCAAATGCTTTTTCTGTATCTAAGGAGATGATCATGCGATTTTTTTCTTTGGGTTTGTTTTTATAGTGGATTATGTTAATGGATTTTCATATATTGAACCAACCTTGTATTCCTGAGATGATGCCTACTTGATCATGTTGAATGATGGATTTGATGTGTCCATGAATTTGGTTTGCAAGAATTTTATTGAATATTTTTGCATCATATTCATAAGGGAGATTGGTCTGAAGTTTTTTTTTGGGGGGGGGTCTTTGTGTGGTTTAGGTATCAGGGTAATTGTGGTTTCATAGAATAAATTAGGTAGTGTTCCTTCTGTTTCCATTTTGTGGAATAGTTTGAAAAATATTGGTATTAGGTCTTCTTTGAAGTTCTGGTAGAAATCTGCACTTAATTTTTCTGGCCCTGGGCTTTCTTTGGTTGGGAAGTTTTTAACAACTTCTATTTCATTATGGGATATGGGACTGTTTAGGTAGTTGAATTGCTCTTGATTTAATTTTGATGTGTGGTATCTGTAAAGAAAACCATTTATTTCATCTAGGTTTTTCCAGTTTTGTTGAGTATAGGCTTTTGTAGTAGGATCTGATGATTTTTTTTTTAATTTCTCCATTTCTGTTCCTTTTCATTTCTGATTTTGTTAATTTGGATGCTGCCTCTGAGCCATTTAGTTATTTTGGCTAGGCATTTATCTATCTTGTTGATTCTCTCAAAGAACCAGCTTTTGGTTTTGTTGATTCCTTGTATTTTTGTTTCTACTTGCTTGATTTCTGCCCTGAGGTTTACTATGTCCTGACTTCTATACCTCTGGGGTGAGTTTGCTTCTTTTTTTGTTCGAGAGTTCTAAGGTGTGCTGTTAAATTGCTAGTGTAAGGTCTCTCCAGTTTCATTACCAGTGCACTTAGTGCTATGAATTTTTCTCCTAGCACTGCTTTCATAAGTTTGGGTATGATGTGTCAACATTTTTACAAAATTCCAGGAAGTCTTTAATTTCTTTTGTTATTTGTTCCCTAGCCATGTTATCATTGAGTAGAGAGTTTTTCAGTTTCTACTTATATGTGGGTTTTCTATTGTTTTTTGTTGTTATTGAAGACCAGCCTTATTCCAAGGTTATCTGATAGAATACATGGGGTTATTTCAAACTTCTTGTATCTGTTGAGGCCTGTTTTATGACCAATTATATGGTCAGTTATGAAGAAGGTACCATGAGGTGCTGAGAAGAAGGTGTATTCTTTTGTTTTAGGATGAAGTATTATGTAGATATCTGTTAAATCCATGCGGTTAATACTCACTATTAGTTTCATTGTCTCTGTTTAGTACCTGTCCATTGGTGAGAATGGGGTGTTGATGTCTCCCACTATTATTTTGTGGGGTTCAATGTGTGTTTTGAGCTTTAGTAGTTTCTTTTAGGAATGTCAGTATCCTTGCATTTGGAGCATAGATGTCCAGAACTGAGACTTTCTCCTGGTTGATTTTCCCTTTGATGAATATAAAGTGTCCATTCTCATCATGCTTGATAGCTTTTGGTGGAAAGTCTGTTTTAGAGCTGGAGAGATGGCTCCACAGTTAAGAGCAGTGACTGCTCTTCCACAGGTCCTGAGTTCAATTCCCAGCAAAACACATGATGGCTCACTACCATCTGTAAAGGGATCTGAGACCCTCTTCTGATCTGTCTGAAAACAGCTACAGTGTACTCACAAAATAAATAAATAAATATTTAGAAAAAAAAAGTCTATTTTATTGGATATTGGGATGGCAGCTCCAGCTTGTTTCTTGAGGCCATTTGCTTGAAAGACCTTTTTTTCCATCCTTTTATTCTGAGATGGTGTCTGTCTTTTTTGTTGAGGTGTGTTTTTTGCATGTAGCAAAATGCTGGGTCTTGTGTGTGTATCAACTCTGTTAGCTGATGTCTTTGTTTAGATGAGTTGAGTTAATTAATATTGAGAGATACTAAAGACAGAGGACTGTTGGTTCCTATTACGTTTGTTTTTTATAGGTGGCTTTATGTGCTTATGATTCTCTCCTTTTAGCTTTGTTGTGAGATGTTTAATATCTTGTCTTTTCTTTGGTGCATGTAACTTCCTGGTGTTAAGAGTTTTTCTTCTAGTATCCTTTGTAGGGCTGGATTTGTAGATAGATACTGTTGAATTTGGCTTTATCCTGGATTATATTATTGGTTTCTCCATCTATGTTGATTGAAATTTTTGCTAATCTGTTTACCTTCGTATGTTATTTGGCTCCCTTTTTTTCTTGCAACTTTTAATATTCTTTCTTTGTTTTGTGTGTTTAGTGTTTGGATTATTATATGAGGAGATGGTTTTCTTTTCTGGTCACATTTATTTGGTGTTCTATAGGCTTGTTGTTCCTTTATGGCCATCTCTTTCTTTAGGTTGGGGAAGTTTACTTCTGTGATTTTGTTGAAGATGTGGTCCTTTGATCTGGGAATCTTCCTTCTCCTCTATTCCAATTATTCTTAGATTTTGGTCTTTCCATTACATCCTAAATTTCCTGTATGTTTTGGGTTATGACTTTTTATGTTTTGAATTTTCTTTTGACAGCTGTGTCAATCTCTTCAAAAGTATCTTCTACACCGGAGATTCTCTCTTCAGTCTCTTGTTGGTGATACTTACATATGTAATTCCTGACCTCTTTCTTAGGTTTTCTATTTCCAGGGTTTCCTCCATTTCTGTTTTCTTTATTGTTTCTACTTCCACTTTTAGGTCTTGGACCACGTTTTTAATTTCTTCACCTGTTCAGTTGTGGTGTTTTGTACTTCTTCAAGGGATTTTGTTTCTTCTTTAAGGCTTCTACCTGTTTATCTGTGTTTTCTTGTATTTCTTTCAGTGAGTTTTTGATGTCCTCCTTAAAGGACTCTATTATCTTCATGAGATAGGACTTTAGGTCAGATTCCAGATTTTCAGGTGTGTTGGTGTATCCAGGGCTTGCTGTGGTGGGAGAACTGGGTTCTAATGATTCTCACATCTTTTGGCTTCTGTTGCTTATGGTCTTGTGCTTGCCTCTTGCCATCTGGTTATCCCTGGTGTTTACTTGTCTTATTGACTCTGTCTGGAGTCTGTCTCTTTTGTCCCTGGGTTGCTACAGGTTTCCTTGTAGGCCTGAAGCACAGGCTGTAGCAGACCTCCTGTGGGGCTTTCCAACTGGGCGGTCTTCAGTGGGGCAAAGAAGATGCTGATTTGTTGCCCTGGCTGCAGTAGATCTCTTGGGAAATCTTCAGACTGCTGTATCAATTGCTCAGTTGCTCTCTGTGCAGCAGATCTTCTGGGATGCCTCAGGATGCGGTATCTTCAGGGAAGCAGACTAGCTAGTAGTCTGTCCCAGCAGGAAGGACTGGGCAGAAGGGCTTGTATTTGTCTGAACAATACCAAAACATGTCTGTGTGGCTTTCCCAGAGATTATCTTTATTATTTAATAGCCTTTAATAAATAGTCATGTTTTAACTACCTTTGCATCTGCTCTTTCGTATATAAAATCTTCAACCAATGTGGTTTTACCTTATGATTCCCTTCTGTAATGTTTGGGTTTCTGAAAATAGTACTTAAATCTATAGTGTTTAGTGGGAACTTTATAATATGCTAAATTGAGACATCTTCCCCATCTTAAGGATGGTGTTAGATAATCATAAACTGAATTTGACTATATACATAAATAGATGTATTATGGAATTGTCTACTGTAATATTTAAATATGTTGGGTACACTGAATATGTAAGTAAAAACCATGGCAAGTTTGAACTTAGAAACTTTAATGGAGGAAGATTGAAAATAAAGATGAATAAATACACTTTGTAAGATACTGTGACACTCCTGTGGCAGAAAACCCAGGTATGGAAGGGATTAGACAGAAGACAGGAAGGGGAGGCAGTGTTAGGACAGTAAGAACAATTTCATTGAGACAGTAATATTCAAGCACAAGCCTTCAAACAGGGTGAGCTAGTTTTTTATGCAGCCATTTATTTGTCTTAACTTCTAGTTGATTTTATCAAAGAATATTCAACACACAGGAAGCACGTAGGGAATCAGTAGCTACAGAAAAGGGTAGATAAAGATGACAGAGTGCCTGCCTAACACACACAGCTTTGGATACGGTCCCAGCACAACCTGAGCTTCAGTAGCCCTTTCCTGTAATCCTAGCGCCTGGGAGCTAAATCAGTAGCACCAGAAAAGCCAGTCTGTCTTGAGTTTGAGGCAAGGCTGGGATTTATAGGATTATCTAAACACCAAATAAAAGGAAAAGCCAAACTAGGACTTCGACTTACTCAGCTTAAGATGGGGGTAAGGAAATGACATGTACATTCTAAGTGTACATTCTTTGCTATCTAGTTGATAAAAGTATAAATTAGTTGTCTTATTCCTGAAAGTGGCTGAGTGTATTTCACTATGGGAACCTGGAAATCCCGCCTCTTTTTCCCAGCCATTGGTTGCTAGCATTTTTATTGATCGATCAAGAACCAATTGAAGAACAGGACCTTCATCGATCACAGGCAGATTTCTAATCAGAGCATCAGATTCTAAATAGAATTTGAAGGATACTAAGTAAGAACATAATAGACACACAAAGGGTCCATTAGTACAAAGCATGATAAATACCACTGACTTTAAGAGAGGCGTGTGTTTTGGTGAAATCTTTGGTGTAGGACTGATAGAGTATCTTGAACGACCTGTAAGTGGAGGCATAGCCAGGGAGAGAAAAACTTCAGGTTTACTGTGGTTCACCTGTAAGGGAATTATCAGAATGAAGACCTCATTGCCTTTTTCTACTTTGCCCATTGCTACGAAACATTGTTTGGGGGGTGGGGGGGGGGAAGAACATAAAAGTATGGATAACTTCTCATGCATTTAGCACACATGTTGAATTAACTGTTGGAACAATAATGTTACCTTCAGTTAATTCTTCATGAGTAAATGATAAAAACCAATGAACACATTTTAAAAAATTTTTAATAAGCATTTAAAAATATTGTCCTTTATTTTGCCACAATCAGAATAGTGTTCAATGCCGCTAGGGAGCTATCCAGACAGCCTTGCAGGTACAGAGTTTATCTTTACACATGAAAATGCCCTCAATTCTTTAGTTAATGGTTACTCACTTTACCAGTTCTTCAGAACAAAAGACTGCCACTTAGTTGGTCAAGGAGATCTAAATAGGTTATGAAAGTTCCTTAAAGAAATTAAGTTCCTTCCTTCCTTCCTTCCTTCCTTCCTTCCTTCCTTCCTTCCTTCCTTTCTTTCTTTTTTTCTTTCTACGAGTACAGAGTCGTTGTCTTCAGACACACCAGAAGAGGGCATCGGATCCCATTACAGATGGTTTTGAGTCACCATGTAGTTGCTGGGAACTGAACTCAGGACGTTTGGAAGAGCATCCAGTGCTCTTAACCACTGAGACATCTCTCCAATCTCGAAATTTCTTAAAGTACCACGTGTTCCAAACAACTTGAGAGAACTGTTTTCTTGGCAAATGGTGATCACGAAACAAACTTTAAACAATTAGTGCTTCTCTCAAAACTGTGTTAATTTCAGCTATCTGTACCACTGAGTAGAATTTTATGGGATGAGGGAAAGGTATGACCATCACACACACAAAGGAAGGTACCAGTGGAACACGTATAGATCAAATACATCCAGATGTTCAAGGGGCTGGGAAGAGTGAGGGGGATGGGAGTTCAGTACAAACAAACCTTCATCTCTCTCTCCCTTATAACCGAATGAAGACAGCAGGCCTTTCAAAAGAAGGTTTAAACAGGTGTGTCCATAGGATATATGTACGGATCTTGTAAAAGATATGAATTTAACATAAAAAAAGTGTTTCTAACTGAGCATGTTGGTCTGCAATCCCAGCACTTGGGAGGCTGAGACAGGAGCGTCATAGCCAGCCTTAGGTACAAATAAGACCCTACCGTAAAACAAGAAATTGGTGTATTTTTCTCTTAACAATGTTGTAAGGTCCTGGTCTCATGCTGAATCTTGGATGTGTGCTAAAGGAAATATGCTCAATGAATATGTAACCAAATGGCAGTGCAGCAGTTAACACTCTTGAGATTAAGGGAACCTGACAGTGTTAACACAGGTCATTTATTTTTAAAAAGAGACACTATCTGAAGTAGGCAATTGGTAGTGTATGAAAATACTTTATATATATACATATATGTATATGTGTATAGGTAGATAGATAATGTCAAAATTAAAATATACATTAATTAAAAGTCTAGCATATATTATTCTTCTAAAAATATACTTCCCAAATTGAAAATTCAGTTATACAAGCTTTATTATACATAAATGACAAAAGTGACTGAATACTAAGGTTCAGTATCTTCGGACTAAGTGCTTTTCTATCTTTAAAAACCCATTTATTTAAAAATATCTGTTATGCTCTTAATGAAGTTATGTGTTATACATTCATATTTAACTACGTTTGCTGCTGCCTTAAGTGCCTTAAGCTTCTTTTTGCTTTACGTTGTGACTCTTGTTTTCAAACCGTGATCCATCACGTTGAGCCCTCCAGCATCTCCAGACTACAACAGGACAGTTCCACTCCTCTGGTGCTTCTTCGATGCATGGTTGCTAAAAAACAAACCAAACAACACCAACAACAAAAAAACAGTGGTGACTCTGAATCTTCATTGCCTTGATTTTGTAGCCTTGATAATGTGAGAAACGTCCGTAAAGGTTTGAAAAGCGTTGCAGATGGCATGGTTCCGCACAGTTGACACGTGTCCATATGTTTATGACAGTCCTCATGGCTCTCTTCTGTCCCTCACTGTAGAGCCCCAGCCGCTCTGTTTATTAGACCAGGGGGCATCCGGGAGCGCCTTGGAAGGTTTCAGCCTCTCCAAGTATATGAGCCAGTAGATTCTTGGAGGTTGCTACCACAAGTCCAGTTTATATACTGCCATTCAAGATTTTATTCCAACAGGTTTTTATCTCTCTCAGTAGTCTCTTTAGGAAACACGGGTCATTCTTTTTCTGTTCCTTTAAGGCTTTTTCTTCCTAGGAAATAAATTCAATAGACTGAAGGTAATATTTTAATAAAATGAGTCTCAAAATCTCTGCTTTTTATTTTTCATCGCCTTACATTATGCCTACTACTTAGTATTCCAGAATGAAGACCTGGCTGGCATTGGAAGCTGTGAGCTGTGTTGATAATTATAGTTGATAGGGAAATCAGGCCTCCAGCCTTTATGTATGTGTTCTCTGTCAATTCCAACCTGCAGCAGTGGACATGACAGTCTACACTTCCATAAATGACGTACTTTTCATATAATGGAAATGAAATTTTTAGATAAAAAAACAATTCTAGTGAAAATATTTGACACCTAAGGTATTTAGATGAATATTATTATACCTGATTCAACCGGTATCTTAGAATATGGTATAAAAACTTAATGTTTAATAAGTGATGGCCACTATCTGCCTCATATGTTATTTTTTCTCACCTAATCACAACTTTTTAAATGCTCCCAGTACAGTATGGAGAGATGCCCATACAGGACAGATACTGGAGAGCCTCTGTCCCTGAGTGGTTCTTCTGGGGTGAGGAATCAGCCAGTGGAGTCTTTTCTAGGTCAGATATTACTCTCGGGACTTCACATAACTTACTTTACTCTGTCTACCGGATAAGCCTGTATGGCCCTGACGGTTTTACTTCACTCTGCACATAAGGATGATCAGTCATGAAGAGGTTGGAGCAAGCATGACACAGTTGTAATGCACACATCTTGAGCTCCTCTCTCCTTCATTTAGTTACAATTCATATCTGTTAGTTATATATTTAAGTAATACAAGCATGTGACTCCTAAATAACGTCAAAGAGCAGATGACAAATTTCGAAAAGAAATGCGGGTATTTCCTTTGTTGGTCTTTTCCGTGGTGATGAAGAACCTTTGTGCTGTACTGAACAGGATGAATGCAGCTGGCGCTTCCGTGACACTGGTGTTGGTATAGCACATGCCCATACGTGCAAAAAAAAAAAAGCTCCTGCACTGAAATGTGTGTCAATTAATTTTCTTTGTCGTTCTTCTTCAAACTATACATGATAACTTTATCATTCACATTGCTGTGGGAATATTAAGAAGACTGCATGTGGTTGAGAGTATATGGGAGGCTGTGGGTAGGTTATATGCAGAAACTCCATCATTTTCTGTAAGGATGGTGAGCAGGGGTGTAACTGTGTGTGAGATTCCCTGACCATTCACCATGGATAGTAATGTATAATGATAATACAGGTGGAAATAAACCTTGCTTTTACCTCTGAAATTCTAGAGACACAAATATTCTAAACTTTCTAAATTCTGGGAAAAGGAAGGCCCTCACCATTTTTATGTGGCCTCTGGGTCACGTACTTATGTCCTTTGAATTTTATACTACAAGTTGGAATGCCTGTGGTTTCCTAATGAAGTGTGTGAAAACTCACCTGCTTCCTAACAGTCATTATCTTTTCCTATCTGTGTTGATAGACAACAATAATGGAAATGTCAAAAAAAAAAATCCATAACCCACAAACCAGCATGACCATTGTTCAATGTCCCAAACTCGTTCATCTTTTAAAGCAGATTCAAATGGGGTTTTTGAATTTACAGCCAAGGCATGAGAAACTTTCCAAAGGCTGGGGCTTCCTTCTAGAGTTGGGGAGGAACTTCTCAACTTAGAGTTCTGGGACAATGGTGGAGGCCACCGAGGAATGGCAGTGTCCTGACCAGGGGTAGTGCAGTGTGCACACAGCGAACCGTGCACTCTTACCTTGCTTGTGCAGTTCACCAGTGTTTGTGTGCCTTGTGAAACTGTTAGTAAGTGGACATTGAATTCCTCACTGATATTCATTTTAAGAAACTGCTTCAGCTTGCGAGCAGCACGGTTTAAAAAAGCAGCTTCCTATGAGAAGAAAAAAAATAGTCAAAAGTGTTGTTAACATAGGGCTGGAGCCCTGTCCCTTAGTTCTACCCCACCTCCACCCCAGCTCTCTATTCCGGTTAGTCACATGACTGACGAGCAACAGGAATGAAACTGTTTGGCTGCAAGGAAACAGAGAACATGAAGTGCCTAGAACTTGGCTTAATGATTATGTGACTTTTAAGAAGTCGTCTCTCCATTATCAGCATGTGGCTTTACCATTCACAGGTGAACATAGTAGAAGATTACCTGCTTTTAACAGGATGACTGACGAAGGCTGCTGTGAGGAAAGAAAGGTATGTGTGGGGTTTTTGCTGCCATTTGGAAAATTGAACTCTGAAAGAATAGCTGGCAGTAAAATAAAAGAGAAAAAAAAAATGAAGAGCCATGTAACCTAAGACATATGCTCTTTCAGATGAATTAGCTAATAAATAAAAAGAAATCACGTGATACTGCGAGGTTTAGTAGCTCTGTGATCTTTAGAAACACTACCAAATGTCAAAGAGTATGTCTTGTTTCTTTGAGGGAAATTTACAAACTTTGAGAAATTTTGGATATGTTTTTCCATTGTAATTGGCCCACTAGAGTTGACTTTGGCATAAAATCAGACTGTCTAAAACTGAATTGTGTGCATGTATGTTTGAGTGTGTGTGTATATGTGTGAATGTGTATAATCATTTGATAAGAACTTTTCTTCATAAAAGATTTGGGGAAAAAGAGACACTTCTGCCTGTATAGTCTGTGTTTTTAGTATTTTCAACATAAACAACAGGAAATAAGGACAAGAACTTATTGTGGACTTTGTATCAATCAGGGATAGGTTATCTGTAAAATTAACATATAATAGACCACAGCATAATATAAATAGTAATCCTGTTATTAGAATAAAACGATTATGGAATTCATTTAATTATCTTACAGAATTGTGTATAAAACCAAGTTCATAATAAAGTCCAAATTTTCATTACCTTTGTATCATCACAGAGATGTTTTTTAAAAAAGTTTGGTTCATTATTTGGGCAATTTCTATCAGTTCCTGTCATTTTGTCCTGTAATAATATAAAACAATATAGTTAAATGCAGAGAATGTCTCTAACATATATTTATAAAACAACATTCTAACACCTGATACTCATGAACACTTTAAAGAAAGTAAATTTGCCTGATTCTACTTACTTGAATCAGGAATAGTTTTTTTTTTTTTTACATGAAAAATAAGCAAATATGTACAATATCATCTCAAATAAGATTCGGAATCTCTGAAGATCAAACTGAACCAGCTCTGTCTGGTAGACTGGTGATTCTGGACTATTGGAGCTTCTTTAAGATTTCAGAAAGCCTCAGTCTGGATAATATTGTCAGAACAATAAAGAGAGCGATGTTCAGTTAATAAGTGCTTCTGGCCTTCATCTCTCTGCCACTCAGAGGATGCACATTGTTCGTATTACTCGTGCAAAGGAAAAGTGGTCTCCTGACTTTAAAATGTATGTGTTTCTTGTTTCACCTGTCAAGTACTACCTGAATACGTAATTGTCTAAAATTCAACACTTACTGATGACCATTGCTCAAAGATTTATGCAAAACCCTGTACTGAAGCTAAGTTTTTCATTATTCCTTACCGCTTTATTAAAAAAAAAAAAGAGGGATACATTTACAAAATTTTAAAGGCATTTTGGTATAACATTATATGAATAATTTTGTCAGTACTCAATTCTTTTAGAGGTTTGATAGCATGCGTAGAAATCCCACTAGTTACCATAAGCATGAAGTACATGTAGGACAGAACGTAACATGGAAACAGATTTCTTGTTGGGTATAGATTAAGCATAATGATCTGTGAATACCAATTGCCAAAAGGCTATTATCTTAGCTCTTGGATTATTAATGATTTGAGTTCCAGGTGTACCACATTCTGAGAGCGTGCTATACATTTTTTTCCCCTAAGAAAGACTGAGTCTTTCTTTCTTTCTTTTTTTTTTTTTTTTTTTTTGTCTTTGTTTTTCTTGAGCTTCATATAGTCTGTGAGTTGTTTCTGGGGTGTTAAGTACTAAAGCTAATTTAAGAAAGCAGCGGCCTGGTTTCATTTGGCATTTGGCAGATGGGTCCCTGCATCCTCTAAGTACAATCACATCATACCTGTGAGAAGCATGTCTTTGGAAATATGTCTGCACCAGTCACCTAACGCATACTGGAGTCATGACAGGTACAAGGCATATTTCTAAAACTACCATCTTATAATTAAAGATAGTGAACAGTTATTTGTCAACTAAATAATTTTTCTATCAAGTTTTATTTAATCCCCCAAATGACATCAAATTATGCACACATGTTTTATTAAATATACAAGTCTCATATGAAATATGTCACTGAATTAAATTCTTGCAGCATTTATCAAAGTGCATAGCAATATTTGAAAGTCATTTTTGGTTAGGCCAATGCTGTGAGAAACATACAATTTGCCTACTGAAGAGAGTATTAAGCTCCTTTGTGTGTTTAACAGTGTTTGACCAAAAATTAATTTTCGATATGATGATAGTACACCTTTGACATGAGCATGTAAGATGTCAGAGTTACCTTTCGAAGTTGCTACTCAAGCCTATCAAGAGCAGCCCAGAGTATGAATTCATAATGAAAGAAAACAACTCATATTTCTTGATTTAACAAGTGTCAGAATAATATATTCCTACAGGCATGTTGGTTCATGTAAACATTATTTCCAGTTTATTATACATATGGGGAAACCACAATAGAAAAGCCCAAATCACTACCAGCTATGGTGTGAACTGCTCCTTGAAAAGGTCTTCAATTTCATTAGGTTTTATCTTGTAGGTTTTTTTTTTTTCTATTACATACTCTGCCTTGTCTTAATTACTGATTAGAGATGTAGTTTATGATTATCATGGTAGGAAGCAGTCAGGCACAGCACTAGAGGGTGAGCTAAGAGCTTTATATCTTGATCCACAGGCAAAGACAAAGGCTGGGCCTGGTATTGGGCTTTTGAAACCTCAAAGCATTTCCCTTAGTGATACACCTCTGCATCAAAGCCACACCTCATCTTTCCCAAACAATTTTACCAGCTTTTAACTAACGAGGCCATTCTCCTTCAAACCACCGTGGGCCCCGTAGGCTTCTAGCCGTAGCCGAATGTGAAATGCATCAGCCAAGTTCAAAAGTGTCCACAGTCTTAGTTTCAAGACTGCTTGTGATTCTGAAGCCCTGAGTCTTCTTGACACTAAAGCCTATTTCTTGATTGTAAAACCCCATAAAAGCAAAACTCGAAATGCCGATCACATACTTCCAACATACAGTGCCACAGAATATAAGTTACCATTCCAAAAGGGTGGAGCAGGTTATTAATGAAACACTGGACCAAAGCAAGACTGAAATCCAGTAGGGCAAACTCCAAATTCTGTATCTCTGCCCAATGTCAAAGCTTCTTGTATGTCCCGCACTGCCCAGATTTGCTGACTGAAACACTTACCATTCCTGGGTGCTTCCACATCCTGCCTTTGGCTTCCCTCTGGACCAGAAATGCTATACTGTGACTTGTCCAACATCCTGGGCTCCCCATCACAATCCAGCCTCTACAGCCCCAGCTTTCCACCATGGCTTCCCTGGAGATCTCTGCAACAATTCTGCTGCCCTGTGCATTTACATTAACAGCTTTCCTAAACTATCATAGCTTTCCTCAAGGCCACTTAATTCTAAAGCCAAAACTACGTGGTTGAAGCTGCCAACTGCTGCTTGCTCAAGCTGGAAACCTTCCTTCCTTGAATTACATTTGCATAAGCTTTCCATTGTTGTTAAGGCTAAAGAAAAACTTCAGGTCTTTTCCTTTCATTGGCTGCAGGATTAGCTAAGTGGGGTCTTGCCCAGAGGTTACTACTCCCTTTTTGCCAACCAGCATCAGGGCTTTAAGCTTCGCCTATGATTGAGCTCCAATAACAAATGTCTTGCTTCTTTTATCTCCCCAAACTGTAAATTTTTGAATTTCTCTTTGCCTTCTTTGCTTCCTTGTAGATGTGCATGAGAGCGGCCACTAATCACTACTTGGCACAATGAATATTAGGCTGTCTTGAGATATTCTCTGCCAATGATATTCATAGAAAAATTTTCCTATGGGGTTGGAAACCCCTTCAGCTCCTTCAGTCCTTTCTCTAGCTCCTCCATTGGGGACCCAGTCTCACTTCAATTGGGGGTTTACAACCCAATAGGAAGAACAACAATATCAACCAACCACACCCCTGAGAGCTCCCAGAACTAAACCATCAACCAAAAAGTACACATGGATGGACCCATGGCTCCAGCTGCACATGTAGCAGAGGATGGCCTTATGGGGCGTCAGTGGGAGGAGGGGCCCTTGGTCCTGTGAAGTCTTGATGCCCCAGTGTAGGGGAATGACAGGGCAAGGAGGCAGGAGGGAGTGGGTGGGAGGGTTAGGGAGCACCCAGAAAGAGGTGGGGGTGGGGGGAATGGTATAAGAGGATTCCGGAGGGAAAACTGGGAAAGGGAATAACATTTAATATGTAAATAAAATATCCAATGGGGAAAAAAAAAGAGTTTAAAAATAAAGAAAATTCTTCAATTTAACCACAGGTGGGTTTGTTGGCAGAAAGTAGCCACATTCTTTGCCGAAGTATAGCAAGAATGGTCTCTAGTCCAGTTAATCTTGTTCTTTTCACCAGTGCCTACATAGTCCAATTGCCCCCAGCACTGCCATTTTCCATGTTCTATGACCGTAGCCCATTAAGCCCCACTTATTATTCAACCAACTCTTCTTGTCCAAAATTCTAAAGTCTTCCAAACAACTGTACCTGTTCTATCTCTGTTTACAAACATTAATTGCAGCATAGACCATCTACATCACTTTTTAAGTGTATTTGTCCTTTAAGGTTTTGCTTTATGTATGTTTTCTACAAAATCTTATATGTGCGTACTTAACAAGGAGCTAACACCAGCTAATATTTCAGTCTTAATTTTACCCTAAAAATGCAAGAGCTCACCATTTCTTTCCATTTTCTCCTCTCTGATAGCTTGGCTCCTTTTCTGTTAGTTTATTAAAGATTGTAAGAAAAAGGTTAGCATTTTAGACTAGTTTTATGGGTAATGTATTTAGGGCGTGTGTATGTGTAGGAGCGTACAGGTGTGTGCTCACAACAGCATATGTGTAGAAAATAGAGGACAACACTTATCTGTCTCTGCTTCATCAATTATGGTAATGGCAACCCAAATAATAAAAATAAACTTTATCCTTTGTAATTGCTGAAGGGTAAATCTGGAAGAGGCTGCTGGATCCACATCTGCCATAAAACACCATTAAGGCGTTGGCCCTGTTTATAGTCGCCCCGGTTTTGACTAGAACGTGGCAATTTATCCTGAAGTTACCTCACTAGCTCAGTTACGTCCGTTAGCTTTTTGAGTCCTTAAACATCAGTGTCTTACACTACTTCAAGTGTTCAACCAACAAAAGGAAGAGGTTTCCTGCCTTTCCTGATTAAGTTTCAGAAGACGTACATCGCGCTCTTCACCTTTGTTGGCTCAAATGGACCATTAATTCGAGTCTACCTTGCAGGGGAAGGAATTGAACTCTGTTTCAAAAGAAGTGTCAAAGACCTGTGTAGCCATGTAAAAACGGCCATATTCCTCCATGGCATGACACAAAATCAGTCATTGGGAAATGATGGGTCGAAGTGTGTGTCTATGAATCTGAGAAATTCTTGTCATGTGCCTTCATGCCGTAGTAAAGCTACTGATAGACATCAGTTACTTGGCCAAAAATAAGGGAAGTTACAGATAAAGGTGGTCACTAGCCAGCTCTTCGACCACCCGGCTGCTACAGTTTCTGCTATAGAATAGTTCTTTTGGTGTTTCTTACAGAGGAGAAGGTCAGTAGTGCTGCCTTCCAGGGAATCCTCATGGGAACACTCTGAGCAAATTTGTATGCATTTCTTGCACAAATGGCTTCTAGGTAGTAGCTAAGTGCCAATTGGATGCCTCCTTACATCTATTTTTTTTTTTTTTTTTTAGTTTTATCCTCACTATCCAAAATATTTAATATTAATATCCAAAAAAAAAAAAAAACCTTAAGCTTTAATCTTAAGTTTGGTTCTAGATTTTGAAAACTTGTTTCCTACAAAAATGGCTTAATTTTTTATAGCAATCATCACAACCCATGCTTTGAAAAATCTTAATTCATCAAAGTCTAATGGGAAGGACCTTATAAAATGCTGAACTTAAGTTATCTGTTTACAGAATCCTGTTTCAGTTGCTACAAAATTAGGAGCTTAACAGACTGTATTTTGAACTGGCATTTAATTGATAATTTAAAAGAAAAGTCACTTAACCTTCATCAAGTACTTTTAAATCATCTACCATTTGAAATTTAGTAATGAAGATACATCTATAAAAATTATATATGGCTCATTCTCTCAATGTGTTATTGCTTGGTGGAAAAAAAAAAAAAACAGATATTTATCCAATAGCAACAATTAGTCACCAACTTGGTAATTGCGAAAGTATAAAAGACAAGAGGTATCACGCTGGTAGATTTTGTTGTTGTCGTTGTTGTTGTTAACATGACACAAAATAGTTATCTTGGAATGAGAAGTTTAGTTGAGAAAAGGCCTGTCTTTGGGGCATTTTATTGACTAATGATTGATTATGGAGGGCCTATTCCAGTGAGGATGGTTCCTGAATTATACAAAAGCAAACTGAGCAAGCCACAGGGAGGAAGCCAGAAAGACGCATTTCTTTATGATCTCTGCTTCAGTTTCTGCCTTCAGGCCTGAGTTCTTGCCCTGACATTCCTTTTTGATAGGCCACAACCATGAACTGAAATAAACCTTTGTGCCCAAGGTCTTTTGGTCATGAAGTTTAACCACAACAATAAGCAAGTACCATGAAGGGCTACAGGCAGTGTGTACTTAGGAACTCCCATTAAGGCTTTGTTTAGGACTGAGCCCCTGGACCAAGTTCTGAAACACACCCAGGGATAAAGGCACAGGGGCACTCAAAACATAAACAACAGGGATTATAATTAGCCTCCTCCAGAGAGAAAGTGCCACAGAGGAAACATGCCTAATAAATTAACAAATATGGCATCCTAATAAAAAGAAAGGATCAGGAAGAAGTTAATCAGTCAAAAAAATGTTAAATTTTTCTAAATTCTAAAATTTAAAATTAACAGTTGACTACACACACACACATACACACATATGTATATGTATATGTATATGCATATGCATATGTATATGTATATGTATATGTATATATACAGTGACAAATACAGAAATGGTGTGTTTTGGAGTAGCATATTAATAGCATACTGGATTTGCTTGGAAGGGTCAATGTATCTAGGTAAATATTGGAATTTTTATCATCTGTTATTACATAACGGCTAGCCGATATCTTAAGCTTTTTTTTTAAAGTAAATTTTCTGTCTTATTAAAAGTCTTGTAATTGCTCTAATTAAACATCAGGACCAAGAGCAACTTGGGAGGAAAGAAGTTTATTTCAGTGTACAGTTCCTTATCACACTTCATAACTGATGGAAGTCAGGCAGGTATGCAAACAGGTCAAGAGCCCAGAGAAAGGAGCTGATACAGAGGCCATGGGGGTGGCAGTTTATGGGCTTGCGTCTCATAGCTTGCTCAGTCTGCTTTCTCACAGCACCTGGGATCATCTGCACCTAACCCACTGTGGGCTGGATTCTCCCACATCAGAAATCAATCAAGGAAATGGACCACAGGTTTATCTGCAGGTCAGTCTCATGGAAGAAATTTATCAGTTGAAATACCTTCTTTAATAAATTACTCTGTTTTTTCAAATTGACATAAAATCAGCCAGTACATCTGGATTTCACGGTAGGAAAGAAAACTATAAACAAACTTAGCATTATTTTAGAATGAAAATTAAGATTGATAAATTAAGGCTGATTCCTAGGTTTCCTAGCCTTTGTAATAAAACATCCTGTCTAGAAAGTCATTGCAGTGTGGAATAAAAGAATTAAGATGTAGTCTTGAAATTAGGCAACATGTCCTTTTATACTTTGTTCTTCAACTTACTAAGTTTGATCTTAAGAATTCTTCCCAACATAAATGCTAAATCACTTTTCTACTTTTAAAATAACTCACTGGAAATTTAACTGGGATCTAATTTGTGAACTAATTGTAACTTGCAGCAGTCTTTCCATATATGGGTATAAGATTTTTCTTCTCTATTCCCTTGATATCCTCTGAGATTTCAAGAATATTTTTTTCATATTTTTCTAGATGTATACCTTAATATCTCACTTTAGGGGTGTTAAAATAAAATGATGATATTTTAATTTTGAATTTCTCTAGATTTTGTCATGATAGTCATCCCTTTCATAGGGAGTGGGGTTTAGGATAACTACAGATAGTAAAGGGATATTAATATTTCTCAAAAATAAAAATTAACCCTTAATTCTAGTTTTTTAGTTTCTAATGTATTTTTATATCAATACAAAGCTTATTTTGCATATTTTAATAAAATTGTGAGGATTTGCATTATCCTGCTGATATAATCAATTACATTAATTGGCATTTGAACATTAAAGCAGCGCTCCTTGGTTAGGATAAATATTAGTTAATTGGGAATATATTTTTGTATGTTATAGGATTAGTTTGGCAGTAGAGAATGACCATAGACATGCTCTTGACACTTTTGAAGTGCACCCATTAGAAAATAGTGAACTGACCCATGGGAGAAAACCAAAGGTAATAAACACAATATCACATGTGATTTTGGGGACAAATAGATATACGCCTGTCTTACTCCAAAAGAAAGTGGACACAAATTTCACATTTTTCATCATATTGACTCAAGTAAATTATGATGTACTAAAATGCAAAACTAAACCTTGCTAGGTTGTGACATGGGGGAACCTAGATGACCACCTGTATGATGAAATACAACAATCTCTAAAGTATGATCTTTCAAATGTGTGAGGGAAATGATTGGCAAGTGAAACCTTTCCACAAAGAGTATCAAGAGAACGTGAAGACATGTTGCAAACTAAGACATGTTGCAAACTGGAAAAAAGTTTCATGAGAAATATAAGTGAGGATCATTTGTAAGCTGTCGAACAGAGTTGTAAAACAACAATGGGAGAAAGAACAACCCATTTAAGCAGGGAATGGAGTCCTCAGTCCTGACTGAGCCAACAGCACTAGTGATGTGGACACCTCACTAAAGACCAGAGGACAAAGTATATGAGAGATACTCAGCCTCACATGCCCCCAAGTTAAAAAAAAAAAAATGAAAATAACGAACAACCACATCCTTCTTGTGGCTTTTGCAATATCTGAAGTCTGAAACAGAGCACACCAAACACTGGGCAGGGTATGGAGCAATAAGAATCCTCAGCCATTGCCTGTGGGAATGCAAAATGCCACTTCCATTTTGGAAGACAGTTGGGTTGTTTATCTTATAAAATTAAGCAAACTTTTCTTTAACTCAGCAATCTTGCTCCTCAGTGTTTACCCAACGGATTTGAAAGCATGCTCACACAAATGCTGCAAATAGCCTTTTAAAGTGGCTTTGCTATTTTCTCAATTGTGAAGCAATAAAAAGTGTGTCTCAGCAGGTAAATGCATAGCAATGGGGTACTTTGTACCGAGAGAAGGCTATCAGACCACAAAAAGACCTGAAGGAAATGTACATGCATTTTGCTAGTGAGAGAAGCATTTAAGAAACATATGGGTACAGAAAAATATCCATGGATTTTAGAGAAGAGGCTGTGAAGGACAAATGGGCCATGAGACTTTTCTACGTGGTTCTATGATTTGAATATTTGATATTTGAGAAATCTACACATAGTTTGATTTTTCACCAAGAAAGAACCCTTATGTAACATATGAACAGGGTGGTGATGTAACACATGGGCAGGGAGATGATGTAACACATGGACAGGGTGGTGATGTAACACATGGACAGGGTGGTGATGTAACACATGGGCAGGGAGATGATGGAACACATGGACAGGGTGGTGATGTAACACATGGACAGGGTGGTGATGTAACACATGGGCAGGGAGATGATGGAACACATGGACAGGGTGGTGATGTAACACATGGACAGGGTGGTGATGTAACACATGGGCAGGGAGATGATGTAACACATGGACAGGGTGGTGATGTAACACATGGACAGGGTGGTGATGGCGTGTAGAGTCCTAGATCAGAGCACATGTACCACTGTACTAGAGTACTGTCAGAGCAGTTTCCCTGGAGACCACTGAGATGCAAATTCTATCCTTTTGGGACAATTTTTTTTTTTTTTGTGAGTTAACATTGATCTTAAAAATTAATTTTATTATTTGAAATTTTTTTCTGAGAAGATGAAATGGGAGGTACAACCTCCAAACATTAACAAATGGCCATGCATGTTATTTGTAGATGGAGGAGGAAAAATCAAGAGTTAAACCATCTTTAACTAAATAGCACATTAGAGTCCAGCTAAGGCAGGATGAAACCCTGTCCCAAAAAAATTTGTTTATGATAAGCAAGGATAACATAATTAACACAATGTGGAATAAACACTCATGCACACACACTCACACATGCACACATACACACACACACACACACTCACACACATGCACACATATACATACACACACACTCACACATACACTCATGCACACACATACATACACACACACACACTCATGTACACACAGTCACACACACACATTCTCACACACACTCATGCACACACACACACACACACACACACACACACACACACACGTCATTACTCAAGTACCTAAAGGCCTGAAGGCCTGCAGGCATTGAATCTAGTCATAATAAAGAATACACTCTGAATACAGGTTTTTATAAGAAAACTTACAAGCAACCCCAATTTAGTAAATTTATATTTGAAGAAAAGAAGGATTGGTTCTTTGGAAAATACCAAATGGTTATAAGAAAATGTCATTATAAATACTTGATCTAAATCAGGGGTTTGTACCCCACCTTTGACCATTCAGTTCCCAGATAGAAGACACAAAGCTTTGATAATTATGGCAAACTTTATACAGAGCTGGGCAAAACTTACCCTCTGTACCATTATATGTACTTCCTACCAATAACCTCGACATATGACCTGCCATGTTCTGCCTGGACTGCTCTCATCCCAACTGGCCAGCCCTCGTGGCCAATTCTCATGATCCCTTACCCCATGGCATCTTCTCCTCTCCCTAACTCTCTCCCCGTCCTCCATTGTGGTCCTGCCTTAGACCCCAAGCCCAGGCACCAAAACTATTTCTGTCTCTCTTCTGCTCAGCTTTAGGCTGTAGGCATCTTAATTGAACCAATAATTTTGGTTAAATTAAGGAGCAAGGTTCTATACATAGTATAACGTGGTTTATATTATAACTCATCCCTGGTGGCAACCAGACTTTGGGAGCCAGTATTTAGCATTACAATATATGGCAAAAGAGCAAACCTCAACAATATTCTTTTGGCAGAATAATATTCCCTGGGCCCCTGGCATATTTATTCCTAAGCTCTTAAGTACTTTAGCAGTGTCAAGCATAGGTTCCATCTCATGGAGTGGGCCTTAAATCAAAGCAGGAAGTGGTTGGTTAATCCCATAATATTTGTGTCTCTATTGTACCATATCACACATCACCAGCAGGTCACTATTTTAGATAGCAGGGTTTATGACTGGGTTAGTGGTTACCTTTCTTCTCTAGTAATGTTCAGAGTGCCTTCCAGTACCACGAATGCCAGTCAGTAGAGGTGAAGCTTCTCTCTAGGCTCCAGCTCAACTTCATTGTGTTTAATGAGATATGTGAGTGTTGTCTTCTGCAATAGGGCTTAATGATCATCTGGTGAAGAGCAAGCAATTAATAGCCTTGGAAATAGCCTGTGATGTCTGGGGTTTCCATGGCCCCCTTGTCTAGTGACTCAACAAGACATAACCCATTCCTGACTCTGGAGGTTTTGCTTGGTGGCATTAAGACATCCAGTTGGGATACAATCTCTCCTAATATCAATAACTCCATTTAGATTTCTTTCATGTATGCATATATTTTAGAAAATAATACAGTAGCAGCTTTCCATGTGGTTTTTTCAAATGCTTTTCAGTTGAGTTGTCCCTCTCCATTATTCCTTCTTTACCCCTTTCTTCCATGGCCACCACTGTTAATCCTATTCCATTCTATTGTCTCCATAACAATATGCTATTTCCATCTCCTTAGGAGGCCCTCTCCAGGCCCCTGTTCTTCCTTACTAAATTGCTGACCTCAGTGGTTATAGGGATTGTAGCATGCATACCAATGTCCTAACAGCTAAGATCCATCAGCAAATCTTACCAGCAAAATGGAGCAGAGACTGAAGGAAAGGCCATCCAGAGACTGACCCACTTTAGCATCCATCCTAAACCCTGACACTATTGCTGATGCCAAGAAGCACTTGCTGACTGCAGCCTGGTATACCTGTCCTCTGAGAGGCTCGGCCAGTACCTAATTAATACCGATGCAGTCACAGCCAACTGTCAGACTGAGCCTGGGGATCCCAATGGGAAAATTAGGGGAAGGGCTGAAGGAACCGAAGGGGATTGCAACCCCATAGGAAGAATAATAATACCAACTAACTAGAATGCCCAGAGCTCCCAGGGACTAAACCACCAACCAAAGAGTGTCCACGGATGGGCTCATGGCCCCAGCTGCACATATAGCAGAGGATGGATGGCCTTATCTGCAACCAGGTGGAGGGGAGGCCCTTGGTCCTGTGGAGGCTCCATGCCCCAGTGTAGCATGCTAGAGGTGAGGCTGGAGTGGGTGAGTGGGTGGGGAGCTCCCTCTTAGAGGCGAAGTGGAGGGGGATGGAATGGGGAGTTGCAGTGGGGAGACTGGAAAGGAGGACAACATTTGAAATGTAAATGAATAAAATAACCACAAAGGCTAACATCCACATAAGGTGGCGGACATGTTACTTCTTATGCCTTCTTTATGCAAATGTACTTTATTCAAAACTTGAATGAGCTGAGTTAATAGAAGATTTGTAAAGATAAATTCTATCTAAATTACATCTAAGTCTTAGTTCCATCCACAATGGATACATTGACCTTAAAATATTTTATGTACATATAAATCAGTATTTTAGTGCAATGCCTGTTCTCATAATAATCAATATAAAATGCTAAAGTCATTAAATTTTGGCTAGCCTTTAAAAGAGCTTAATACTAGATAGTTCCTAAATTTAAATACATGATTAATAAGAAAGAAAACAGTGGAAGAAGGAATCACAGAAGAAGGAAGTAGAGCAAAGGCACTGTGGTCCAAAAGTGCATAGTTTGGTCAGGAAATAGAAGGTAATGCTGTTGAAATATACCGCTAGGAAGGAGGATTCAATACGAGTTAAAAATTAGGATACTGGAACTGCAAAGAACAATTGTTTCTCATGTGTCCAGATAAGGAGTTAATCCCGCATTCTGGAACAACTTCTGAGAAGTTACTGCACCAGGCAATAATTGTGCTTAAGCTCTTCTTTGTAATGATCATCTTGTTTAGGAAATACTCAGAAATATCCAGAAGTGCATTTCTGAAAAACTGCACTCATTCACTTTGCCTGAGAAACGAATTCAGTGATGGTCAACATGGATCATGGGGGAACAGAGGAAGAGGAAACAGGAGAAAGGTTGCATGCAATAATTCAGCTTTGTTGCAAGTTTTCAACTGGGACAGTTGATTAAGAGCTGTGGCTTCAATCTAGCAACGTCTTAGTAAACAGACAGACGTGCTTCAGATTGGCAAAGCCATTGGCAAGTAAAAAATTATATGGTAATCAATGTCCAAATTGAATGCCATGTACTATGATTTCTGCCTAAAACAAAAATGGCAAAAAACCCAGACATTTATGGGCTCAACTATGTTCAATCTGTCCAGTAATTACAAATTATCAATGAACAACGTTGCAAAGGTAACAAATACAGGCATTTGTAGAAGCTAAGGCAATGCCTATGAAATCCTTTATTCCCAGTCTCAGGCTGCCCTGTGCCTGACAAAGTTAACAAAGGCAGTTATCTGGAAACAGGAACTACAGGACAGTTATTTCCTCATTATTAACATGAATAATATTTTTCTCTGACATGCCAGAGACAAAACGTGCACACTGACATACAATTATTAAATACTTCCAAAAAGTATCCTAACGTGTACACAGAGCTTTAAATGCATGCTATATTGTAGTACATCACTTAAATGAAAATATTTAAATAAACAAAGGGATACTTTTATTGCTCTCCTACTCCTTATGGCCAAGAGAAGCACAGAGACCTCTGCTGGCCTTCTGCTCATTGAGTGTATACTCCTAAGGCCACACGGTTTATACTGTACATTTCAACCACATTTAAAGCGGTAGAAGACATAGAGACGTAAATGTTGTAGCAATCAGTACGAGTGGAAATCTACTATAGAGAATCCCATGGCCCCACAAAGAACCCTCACAACACTGAATTCTCAAGTATAGTGTCTCAGAATTTTATCACAAAGGTGCCTCACCAAACTCTTTATGAAGAAAAACAGTTACATAGTTGAAATGATTGGGTGTTGCTTATGAAGATATCTCTACACAATCTGTTTGACGAGATGCAGCATAAAAAGTTAATTGGTAAAATTTTCTAGAAACGCTAACATTATTAGTGCAAAAGAAAGAGAGATCCATATACATATACATATATACATACATATATATATTATTATATGTGTGTGTGTTTGTGTGTTTGTGTTATGAAACTCACTCTTCTACAGAATTATGTCTAGACTGGAGTCCTTTTCTTGGGGGGAATGGATGTTGTCTATTTGTGGGGTGCCTCCCCAGCTCTACTGTTGATGTAATTTCAATATACAATGTGCTGTTTTACTACTTTGTGTTAGTTAAGTTGTGGTTAAGTAAGACTGGTGATAAGAAAGGATGTTGCAGGAATTAAATGATTCAACAGTTGGCAGATTTCCTTGGAAAGCAATGTTCATGTCAAATACGAACTCACCGCATAGTTATTGGAAACGTGGCCTCACAGCTGCCTGCACCTGATACAGTGCTACAGACCATAAAATTTGTATAAACCTCTCTGGTATGTAGAGTGGTATCATGTTTGTCTGCCTGAGTGAGTATCCCTCTCAAAGTCTTCTAAGTAGACTACGGTTAGTTCTACTTCAGTGATACAGAAATAACAGAGACCTAAAATTAATCGTGCTGTTGGAATTAAATAATTTCATAGTAAGACTAGATCCCAGAAAAAATGCAAAGCAAGTGTCTAATTATAAATGAGAAAATTGAGGCTCTGAAAGAATTAAATGATTTGTCCAAAGTGATAGACGATGGCAGAGCAGAGTCTCTGACTCACATGTTTTCACCTCCAGTCCTGTGTTCCTCTTCTTACGTTGGGTTGACTTGAGGGAGCCTGTATTTGAACATCTTGTGTAAAACAAAAGGCTAGCTCATCAGCAATGGCTCTGTCTCTGTCTCCCTGTCTCTCTGTCTCTGTCTCTGTCTCTCTCTCTTTCTCTCTCTCTCTCTCTCTCTCTCTTTCTCTCTCTCTCTCTCTCTCACACACACACACACACACACACACACACACTAATCCATGAAGTTTAAGGTTCCGCATGGTAACCTGAGGCCCACTTAGAAGTGAACACTCCACGACAGAGGCCAGTCACAGCTTAGGATCTCACTGGAGTTCTTTGTAGTATTTTATTGAGAGAAACAATGGCCAAATTAAAATTAGAAGACAGAAATGAATAAAGACTGGTGTGTAAATTCTATAGAATAAAAAATCATTTTGCATGCCCAGAAAGATTAATTCATTTGTCTTATCACATAGCTTGCAAGTGTTCTGCAGGTTCATGCATGATGTGCCATTACACATGACCCACTAGACATTGCTCGCTAGTCACCAGGGTGTAGAGAAAACTTTTCTATTAAATGACATTTCCTTATTCTGTCCTTAGTACCAATGATGACAAATGAATTCGTAGCTTGTGCAAACAATCTGCATTAACTGAAAACCAAATAAGCACTGATATTACCCATGTATGATCAAAATGTACATAATAATAGTAATTATCAGCTATCTGTCTGGATTGAACTTTTTAAGCACATAGAAAAAAGATTGGAAACATCAAACAGGTGGGGTTTAAAACTAATAAAATTAGTGTGGCTTTGATAAAAAACTACTAAAGCACAAGTCTATTAGCTATGCCAGAGCCCTCAAAGGTGAAGACAGGCGCTGGCATAGAACTCCCACCAGTCAAGGATAAGGCAAAAATATATATATATCTTTACAATAAAGGAGGCTTATGCAAAAGCCGGCGGAAGGGCCCCTCACTAAGGCAGACTGGCAGTCCGGCTATGGCTGGAACACTCACTTCATGCTCAGACTGAGAAAAGCGTTCTCTTCCTCTTCAGGTGCTGGGACCTTGCCCTCCCATTGCTCTTTCTGAGAATTTTCTGTATTGTACTTGGTTGTCTCTAATGTAAAACTACATTTCATATCTTCAATTTTTGCCTATTTTTCTATAAAAGTGACCATATTGCTGATCACATATCCCAAGAGGTCCAAAGGACACCTGCTGCTATTTGTCATTGTTCCTATGGCTAACGTACGGCAATCGGTCTGGGGTCAAATGTGAATGTTGACATACCCTGTCACTAGGCTTTCCCTGTTCCTTTCCTCCCAGGTACATATCTCCTACCATTCCGCCTCTAAACTTATCCACTCTGTGTGACTTGACTTTACAAAATGGAATTCCCACTCTGTATTACTTGACCTGTGTATGACAGAACTGAGTTTGCTTCCTCAGTCTGGCATGGTCTAATTCTCTGTACTTACTCAGGGACCATTCACTTTTAGGTATAAATACTAAACACTCAGGTCAAATGAATTAATAGCTTTAACACTTTAAACTGTAGCCACCCTGCAAGGTTGTAATTATTTCTTGAGGAGACTAATTTCTCCTTCAAAACTGGTAACATCACTGGCTTCAGACTCAGGAAGACAGACCAGTGTCTTGTATAGTTGAATACATTGTTTAACAGTTTATATACAACCCATAAGAAGAATTCCAGAGTCCTATTCTCCATGCTTAGTCACTGCAGTTCATTAAGAGAAGAGCACTTAATCCACCCTTCCCTTGGCAGGTTACAACTAATAGATGTTATTTTAATAAGTGTTTAATTGAGTGAACCATTAAGGAACATAGGATTTTCAGGAGGCCTAGAAAAACTAATGAAACCCCTTTTTGCATCTTATGAGATGCTAATTAATCATCAGTCTTAAGGTTAATATGCAGTAGTAGGTGCACACTTTGTCAAAGTGGAAACTCAACCAGTAATTAAAAATGTGCCACATATGAATTTGAAATTATTTCTGATTATTTGCTTTACTTTATGACTGCTTAAAACCATCCCAAACTATCTTCTATATTGCTCTCTCTCTCTCTCTCTCTCTCTCTCTCTCTCTCTCTCTCTCTCTCTCTCTCTACACAAAGGGTAGAGCCAAGTACCAGGTTGAATGTGTTCAAAGATTCTGCAAGGCAGAAGGATAGTCACCCACAGAACTCATATTTCCAAAAAGGGCTATGGCGTGAAGCAACACAATCTAGTTTGGTGGGTCAAACTATCATGCAGAATGAGGAGATGCTTTATTCTACAGCTTGGTCCAACAATGTGCAAGCCACTGTAGTCAAACACAATCCAACTGTTAGCACAGCCATTCTTATACTCACTGAATATAAAGAATATGTAGCGAATATGTCTTATAATGACTTCATAGTGTCTCTCTCTCTCTCTCTCTCTCTCTCTCTCTCTCTCTCATGGTTTAAAAGTGTGTGTAACGCCAGATTAAATGGTTACTATCTTCATTCTCATCATGATGAGAAAGGAGATCTGGAAGGCAGTTATGTCATGAAGGTGGAGCTGTCATGAATGGTGTTACTGTTCTTATAAGAGAGACCTCAAAAAGCTTTCTTAGAATTCAGACAAAGCCACATCATCTTTGCCCATTTCATTTTCCTTTCTTTCTTTTTTCTTTTCTTTTCTTTTTTCTTTTTTTTTTTTTTTTTTTTTTTTTGGATTTAGATAGTGCCCTGAAATCAATACAATTATTTGTTTTCTCTTCTTATCTTTCCTAGCTTCAGTAGTTTTCCCCTGGTCATCTTCTGGCTTGGATCAATGTTGAAATAGTTTAATATAAAGAATGTTGTTGTAATATATATAAATCTAAAGAGTATTAAAAGTTTTCATCATGAGTACATTTTGACTAAAATCACGAAGTTTATACAGAAATTTAACAAACTTTGAGAACTCATAATTGACATATATAATCTGAAGATGGGATATCAAGTCTCCTTTTGTTTTCCATCTTTCTGATTTTCTTAGTTTAATTATGTTTTAATTTTAGAGTATATTTTACATGATTTTCCCTTTAAAAATGTATCAATCCCAACATATAAGCCAGTGAAAAGGCATGTTTCATGCTCTTAAGGGCTGAAGTACATCATAAATCAATCAGATTAGGTGATTTATACTGCCTTTTTGCTTACTGATAGCTCTCTCATTTCAATTTTTCTCTTTTCCGAATCTGTCAATTAACAGTAAGAAAATACTAAAGTATTTAATAGGTAAGTTAATACTGTCTTCACACAGTTTATTATTGCAAAGATCAGATTTTGATACCTTTATAGGACACATGCTTATTAAAGATTAGTGTTCCTTCCAGAACAATGAACACTTTTATTATTATATGATGGCAAATTTTATCCCTGGCAATCATTTCTGGCCTGGACTAAGCTTTATCTCAAGTAAATGTTAGTGTTTCAACTTTGATCAGTGTGAACATAGTGTGTTATTCTCCGTCCATCTACTTTTAATCACTGATGTGTTTACTTTAAAATTGAATTTCTTGCAGACAGCACAGTGTTAACTTGGTTATAAAAATATACTTAGGCTTTCAAAAAAAGAGTTTTTCTTAATTTTATATTGGGAGCATGCATGTGTCTGTCTATGTATGGGTGTGTTCAGCTGAGCACAGGTGCCTACAGATTTGGAAGAGAGCATTAGCTTTCATGCAGCATGGAGTTAAAGGCAGGTGTAAGCCACCTAACGTTAGTTGTGGAAAACAAAATTGTGTCCTGTACAAGTATGAGTTCTTAACCAGTGGCTATGTCTCCAGCCTGATTTGTCTTTTAGTTGGTATATTTTGTTCTATTTTGTTTTAAGAAATAATTTCAAGGTAAAAAATTTAGATCTTACAAGGCAAGCTATCTTCTTAAATGATAATGTATTCACTCATGTTCTTATATTTAAATACAGGGAATGTTTTATAGTCTGGGCTACAATTTATTAGGCTATTAATTTCTATAGTAGTGAATTTACATTTTTGTCTCTTAATTGCAAACATTTAAGCATAGTATATTCAGAATTATATTGTTTTCAAACTTATAATTATTATATATTTGGGTATATAATGTGTGAAGGCCAGAGGGTAACTTTGTAGAGCTGATCCTCTTCTATCTTTATATAAATTCCATAAACTAAACTCAGGCCTCTAGGCAGCAGTAGCTTCTCCTCCTCCTCCTCCCTGTCCATATTCTTTAACTTGTTGAATGATTTTACCTATCCTATCTTGCCATCCCTATTTAGACACATTTTAAAGTAATAGTTGATGACAATTTGATTTTTCTTTAAACACTCTTTTAGCAAATCAATCAAATTCAAAGTCAAAGCCCACAGTTTGAAAGAATTGTTAAATACAACAGAGCATTTTTCTTCCAGAAGAGAGAGATAGTACCTAATTTAAATTTAGGAAAGATAACTCAAATGTCAGAAAGAGGAAGGCTGCACAGCAGAGGCTAGGAGTGAGCCAGTACTCACTGGAAATTAGTCTCAGAGAGATTGGGAGGTTACCTGTCCTGATAATTTGTTAGAAAAACACATGGTAAGAAAATGTACTACACTATGAAATTTAATGATGAGTCAGAGGAAAAAGAAGGGATTGTTAAGGGTGACCCAGGAGGTCAGGATTCAATGGTGGGCAAACTATTAATGAATTAACTAACATACAGTAAACACAAGAAGAGACCATAAGTGATACTTGGGTCACTAGTATATACAGTACAGATAACTAGATGTATTTAATCATATTTGAGTTGAGTGCCTTTTGAAGTCCATAAGAAAACTGAATCAAAAGCTATTTGAAATATATCAGTGGAAAGAATATGATTAAATCTGTTAGGGACACCAGAAAAGAAATAGAGGCAAAGCTATAAGTTACAAACATGTCAATCATTATATCATAATTTGTAACATCATGACAACTCTTTGTTGATAGTAATTAGATTAAACCATTCTCAGACAGTGACCATTTGTAGTAGTTAGGTTATTTCTATATGTAACCAGAAACCTGTTCTGATGACAGAGAATTAAATGGTGTAACAATACAAGTTAGAATTGAAAAAGCAGTTTTAATGGATAAAATACTGATACAAACATTTTAAATGTATTCATATCAGAAAGTTGCTGATAGCTAATGAAAAGACTATAGCAAATTTATAATCATAACTCTATTAAGTGCAGATGAACAGAGCATTTTCTCTAAAATCAGGAATAAGCCAGGGATGTCCCTTCTCTCTCATTTGATACAGGACTCAAAGCCTTAGGAAATGGTATAAGCGCCTATGACCCATCAGGAGCAGTGGTGCTGTTGTATTTCATAGGTCAAACAACAGCTTTCTCAGCAGCATAAAGTTACAGCATCCTACAAGCTCCATGAATTGCTTGTACTTGGTTTGAAATACATTGCGTCAGTCCCATCCACATTTTGCAGTCCAAGAACTGTGATCATCTGGTCTACAAACCCCATCACTACTATTATTTATCCTTCAATGTATTAAAGTTCTCTCCTTAGATTTATGGCCTAGGGTTTGAAGCTTATATCACCGATATGTATTTAAGAGGAACTGTTCGTGCATACACACATAAACACTATATAGCAAGGATGTCACAAGTCTCAGCACATCACAGATACTTTCTGTGCTAGATCTAAAAGTATCAAATATCTAGGATGTCATTGACTCCAGCTCCCAGTATCACAACTTGTATCATTTAAAGTTGCTCCCATAAAACCTAAAGAAAATATCTCTCATGGTCCATCTACTTTGAAACCAGAGCTGATGGTTCAAAAACCACTGGCATCATTGTGCTTGTCCCACTTGTTCCTTAAAAGGGACCCTTCTTGTCTTGTAGCCCAAAGACTGAATTTGCCAAGACCCCACACGAGAACATCAGTATGTTCCTTCCATAGGAACCGGAGAAGATAATCTTCTACTTACTGAAGCTTCAAAACCACAAGTATTTCCACAATACCCTCCATCACCCATTCCTGTTCTGTGGGGCCTGGAGACAGTTCTACAGATCGTGCATCAACAGAACCATGACTGATGCCATCCCATGCCAAAGGACCACAGTGTGTGGTTCTCTAGGGTCTGAGTATATACACACTTGGACGTCTACATTATCTGAAAAGATGAAGCATGTCATTCATGAGTCACTTCAATCTAGACCACCAAGGTACTCATAGATTCTTTGATGTTGGTTATACCTAAAGAATTCACATGGACATTGAAATTTTAAAGTCATCTGGACTCAGGCAAAGGACTAACTGATACCACACTTATTTAAATGAAACCATTATGTTCATACAGAAAGTACTCAATAAAGTTAGTATTTTATTATATTTGCAGACTTCATTGTAGGGACCTAAGGATCATGAAAAGCCTTCAACGAGAAGAGATTGTTTCTCTAGGAATAGATCCCAATTCGAAGGAAACCTATAAACTGCCTGGAAGAAACCCCAAATAAGGAAGTTAAAGAATCTCGGTGAAAGACAGGAGGATGTGGAGCGAATGACACAGTGAAATGGGAAAAGAAATCATATCAAGTCACCCAAAATCCTAGTAGACTTAAGATATCTTCTGCTGTGAATTTAAAGAAATGTAGAGAGCAACATAAAAATCAATCTGTAAACTTCGATAACAGAATAAAGAAAACAAAAGAAAAATATGAAAGAAATATAAAGGACAAATAGAGTATAAAGAAATATTGAAATATGCAAGATATTGTTAAGAAAACAGTTATGTTATAGAAATCCTAGAGCACATATACAGAAATCATGAAGACACCATTTAATAATACAGAAGTTAAAGAGTCTCCATATCCTCAAATTTGGACTCAGTCAACCAGATCTAAGAAGCTCAAAGGACGCCAACTAGACTCATTCAGAAAAGAGCTTCCCATGTATCATTTTATATGCAGAATGTGAAAGTGCAAGGCACACAGAATTTAAAAACAGTGCAGGAAAGTCACATATACACTGAAACCCAATTAGACTGACAGTAGATTTTTCCAAAAATGTCATATATGCCAGAAAGAAATGGAATGAAATATTAAAACTCTGAGGGGGAAAAAAAAAAAACAGCCAACCAAAGTCTAGCATCCATCAAATCTATCATCTATAAGTGAAGGGGAAATAAGTCTTTTCTAGGGGAGCAAAAACTGGGAAAATTTACCAGTACCACCAGAGACCTTAACAGGAAGCAAGGATGGAAGCCACTGTTCTTAAAATGTACCACTGTACAGATTCAAGGGCAGAAGAAACACATACAAAAGAAAGAGAATAAAGCTTTGAGGAAATTAAGAAGCACCAAACTACAAGAAAATTAATCGAAGGAGAAATGAAGGACACACAGGACAGTAGATGACTGTAGAATTTGTCACACCTCGAATCCCAGTGCTTGAAAGCAGAGTCCAGAAAATTATACATTTGCTGCTTGGCTATATAGCTCAAAATATCTTATGGAATAAAAGGAAAATGGTCAAGAGATTAAAGGAAGCTTAAATGTGTAGATAATAACCTTAAACATGACCACATTTATGTCACCAATCCAAAAGAAACAGATTCACAGAATAAAGAAACAAAATACAAGAGCCAAGCCTATATGTTGGCAACCCACTTCATTGGCAAAGACAAGCACAGGTCTAAAGTGTTGGAGAAAGATAAACCATGCAAAGAAAAAAGAAGCAATGAGGGTTATAGTATTTTGTTAAAGGACTCAATCAGCAGAGAATGTACTCATTATAAACACCTATATTCCCAACACTGGACTACCTGACACATAAAGAAAACACTTTTAGACCTAACAGTAGAGATTCACCAAGTGCTAGTTATTTAGAGACTTTGACTTTTTATTTTCACATCAGGAATATAATTCAAACAGAAAATCAGCAAGGAAGACTTAGAGTTGAATCATCCTATAGAATAAATGGACCTAACATATTTAGGAAACATTCCATCCAACAACAGCAAACTATACATTTTCTTTCTTGGGATGCAAACCATTCTTTATATGAAAGATCATATGTTAGGTTACAAATCAAATATCAGTATTTCTTTTAAAAAAGAATCGTAACATATGTCTTTGCAGAGCTCAGTCACATTGTTGACAAGGAACCACATTGTCATATATTATTATTAAGTCTCCATGCCTTACGATAATATATTAGTTTCTGTACTGGCTGGTTTTGTGTCAACTTGACACAGGCTGGAGTTATCACAGAGAAAGGAGCCTCAGTTGAGGAAATGCCTCCATGAGATCCAGCTGTAAGGTATTTTCTCAACTAGTGATCAAGGGGGGGAGGGTCCAGCCCATTGTGGGTGGTGCCATCCCTGGGCTGGTAGACCTGGGTTCTATGAGAAAGCAGACTGAGCAAGCCAGGGGAAGCAAGCCAGTAAGTGACATCCCTCTATGGCCTCTGCATCAGCTCCTGCTTCCTGACCTGCTTGAGTTCCAGTCCTAACTTCCTTTGGTGATGAACAGCAATGTGGAAGTGTAAGCTGAATAAACCCTTTCCTCCCCAACTTGCTTCTTGGTCATGATGTTTTGTGCAGGAATAGAACCCCTGACTAAGCCAGTTTCTTAAGCATAATGTGTCCTGCAACTGAATTTGTAATCCACAATGCATATCCTTCCTGTGCCTTGCTGAACCGAACCTGCAACACATGGTTACTCTTTTGCCTTTTAACAGTGTGTCCTCCCGGAAACCTTGATGATGTCACGTGATGATCCCAGGGGATGGGTTCTGACACTCATTGCTGTCACCTCCCGTGTGACAGCCAATCATTTCCACAGCTTTTTATATCAACCCTAATATTTCCCCATAAAAAAGTCCTCAAAAGCCAATGAGGTGTTGCTCTCTGAAATCCTGATTTAGGGTGGGCCAGCCACCTGGCCAGTCCTTTATCTGCCTCTGAATAAAGCTTGATTAATCACACAGTTGTGGAAGTGTTTCCATGGCCTCGGGTCTAACAAAGATCATATTCGAGGTCACAAGTAAAATAGCGATGTGCTTTTTAAAAGGAATCTTTGTGTCTCTAGAGAGCACAGTGAAATTAAGTTAGAAACTAGTGGGGAGGAATAGGTACCACAATCTATGAGATACATTTTTATTAGTATTTTCTTTATTAATGATAATGAATACAGTAAAAGTAAATCGAAAAATATTCTTTTAGACAACCTAGAAATACACCTCAAAGATTTCAAACAACAAAATAAAATGTAAAATTTTAGTAGAAAACAAACTTTCGGGCAAAAATAAAGAAAACTATAAACCAAAAATCAGTTAAATGAGTTACTATTTTGAGAACATAAACAAATTTGATGAATGTTATATTAGTGTAAAAGAGAGAAGAGCTGAATAATGTCTTAACTCAGAAATATAAAACAAATAAAAATTATATTCTATGTAATTATACATAATTTATATACTTATATATAACATTTTACATAAATTATACATCATATATAAGAAAATATATAAAAGAAGACACTACAACTGATCCCACAGAACTATGCAGAAGCACAAGAAACTACTGTGAGCATCTTACATACAAACACCCGCCTCTACTAAAGGAAATGCTTCACAAGGGATGCATCTGGGATCATCAAACCAACTCAAAGGAGTCCAGTAAAAAGCCCGGGTGCTGTCAGACTCCACTCGTGTGAAATGCCTATTAAAGGCAATTCTATTAGACAGAAGCGAGCTCAAGGGCTAGCAGCAGCTACTGCTAATGAATGCAGAATTTCTTTTGAAGTAATGGAATCTGACCTAGATAGTGACGGCAAACAACTATTAACTTTGGTTACAGTAAATGCAGCTGACTTGTGCTTTTCAAAATGACTCTGTTGTTACAAAGAACCCTTTAGATTTATTTATTTTTATTTTACGGATGTTGGTGTTTTGTATGAGTCTATCTGTGTACCACATTCTTGCCGTTCTTGCCTTGTGTCCAGGGGGACTAAAAAAGGTGACGGGTCCTAGGGAACTGGAATTGGAGATTGATAATACGTTTGGGTACTGGAAATTAAACCAGAGGTCTTCTAGAAGAGCATCCAATGCACTTAACAAAGACTCCATCTCTGTACTCTCCCCTGCTAATAGTATTTATTTATCAACCTGAATCAATCTGATTGTCTCTCCACCTATCTATTTATCATCTATCTATATCATCATTTGGTTTTTTTGAGACAGGGGTTTTCTGTGTTTCCCTAGCCTTCCTGGAATTCACTCTGTAGAGCAGGATGACCTTAAACTGAGAAAGATTCTCCTGCCCCGCTTCCTGAGTCCTGGGATCCTGCGGACTTGAAATTACATGTTATCCATGTGGGTACTGGGAATCAAACCAGGGGCCATAGGGAAAGATAGTCAGTGCACTGGATTGTTGAGCCATCTCTCCAGTTAGCCTCCCATCTATATATATATATATATATATATAACATATATATATATATATATATGCTAAACAAACAAAAAATTGTAAGTAGCAATTGAAGAAACCAGAACTACAATAAATAGTGGAGGCTAGGAAGATAACTCAACAGTTAAGAACACTGTCTGATCTTGCAGAGGACTGGGGTTTGGTTATGAGCATCAGTTCATGTGACATATAGCCTGTACCTCCAATTCCAGGGGACCCAATCCCCCATCTGATCTCTACAGGTACCCAGATGCACTTGTACTATTCACACAAAGAACGTACAAATAAACATTAATAGAAGTGTGATAAGCATCTTTCTCTTTTGAGAACATGCATTAAGTAATTTGCATAGGAAGAGGCCCAGGTCTCAGCAAGCAGTCTATGCATACCAATACTACTGAAGTTCCCCCTCAGAAGCAAATCTGAAAATCTGTCCAGCTTTGAGTATCCTCAGAGTGACTAAATGTACTCTGTGATCCTGTTGGTAGTGGCAGTTTTCTGTGACTTTCTCTTCTCTTTTCCTCAGATCAGCAGAAACCATCTTTATGATCATATTGCCTTGGGAGTGCTTGGTTTGACTGAGCTTTCGCCCCTGCCTTTCTCTGTCCATCTTTGTAGGAACTGTTGTGCCTTGTCACTGGGAATATAATCAGTGCTGCTCTGGTTTCATAGTTAATGTACTGAGATAACCCATTTCATATTTTCATAAAAAGATGCGCCATCATGAATTGGATAAATACATCACTTTCATTAGATTTTCAACAATATCTTCTTTCCTGCCTCCCTTCTTCCCCTCCCCAATTTCTTTTCACATTTTCTTTGTGTATGTTGCTTTTCTCATTAACTGGTATTGAAATACTACTGTATATTCCTGTGCACACATAATAGGATTAAATCAGTCACATCTTCTTGGGTAAAAGATCAATGTGCTCAATATCCAAGTATCATGGAATATAAAATGTGGAAATCACTGTGTATTTGGCACCCTTTTCTCTGACAATTAGCAAACAACATAGAACTTTGTATACCAGGTTTCAGTAACCACTTGTTATTTTCTACATCTCTTCAAGAGGCAAACAGTTTCCCAATATACCAGTGCATGCAATGTAAGTATGTAGAAGAGAAGGACCATAAATAATGTCTTATGGCTATTTGGAAAGGGCTTTGTTACATAAGGCTTCCGTCTGACTAAAAAGGTAAGATTATTTATCAAATCCACCTTACATGATAATTTTTACATGTTAGTGTATTGTCTAGGTGGAAACCCCAAAGAAATCTCTTCAGCACCAAACCCTTGGAACAAAGTAGTCATTTTTAAAAGATTGCAAGATACAAATTAACAAACAAAATCAAATGTCTGTATATGGACCAGCAATGAATAATTACAATTTGAAATGAAAGCCAGTTTTTTTTAGAATCCTGTTAATCTCTGGACTATATAAGTCTACCAGTTACAGATGGGACCTGTACGTAGATGAATACAGAACTCTGATGAAATAAATCAGAGGAAGGTACAATTACCAAGAGAGATGTCTCATGGCAATGGTTAAGAAACTATTTTTAAGATGTAGATTCATAGGCCTCCGCAAATAAGATGTGTAGATGACAATAAGATATTGCAAACATTATAAGGAAGAATCTGACACACATATTTAGGTGAATTAATCAACTTTTAAAGGTTGACATAGAACAGAATTGCAGCTGCTTACCATTCAAGGAAAAACTCGAAGGCCAGTAAATAGGTCAGCAGATGCCAAGGATTTGGGGAATGGGGGGTGGGAGATAGGTTGGTTGAAGAAAGGATGGGGAGGGGACAGCAGTGAATCCATGGTGTGTGATACTATGCTGATATGTCTCACACAAAGAATTATATAACAGAGAATATTATGCTGATATGTTTCACTCTAAAGAATTACATAACACAGAGAATATTTGTATATTGGTTCATCTTCGCTAACACGTCCACTGCATTATAATACCTATAAGTGCAATGGGCAGGGAGCACACAGATGTTTTCTACCTTTTCCTCAAATGTCCCATACTGAAAATCTTCTTCAAGATGTAAAACCTACTATTTATGAAAATAATTTATTCACAGCAAGTGAGCATTAACTTAGAGAAAATTTATATGCTAAATATAGTAAAAACTATATCCATAAATTTATATGCAACTACACACATTCAGATAAAATAGATACATGTTAATTTAACACCACGATTTTCTGTTATGTTTTGTCTCCTAATGTAAAGCACGTTCCAGGAAGAATAGGATAAATGGGAGACAAATAAATACATGGAGCAAGGATGGATTACACTAATTTGAATAAAAATGCCACCAGGACCTAAATGGATAGTGTTAAGACTCAGTTACCAGGACCAATGCGTTCCTAAAGGACATAGTAATGCCACCCCGGAAGGCACATAGTTCCTCGTCCGCTCCATTCTATTCCATACTTGCTTCCTTTGTTGTCAAAAGGTACAATAGATATATGATAAGAGAATTCCAGAAGTGTATTTCAAACGTCCTGGTAAGTGCGAGCGGGAGAAAGAGAAGACAGCACGTACCAGCTCATCGATGCTGATCATCAACACGCTCCCATATGCTCTACCTTCTTTGTCTTTAATGTGGCAGTCAGAAGACGTGACAGGCAGCAGAACAAGGATCAGGGGAGGAATTCCAAAGATATACCTAAAAGAAACTGAACCCAACAATTAATGAGCACACACTACATGGCCCAGCACGTTACATGGCTCTTACAGTGGAGTTGAATCTTTGTAACAATGGGCTTTTCTTTTCCCTAATATGATCATGTCAAATCATGTTTGAAAACTCTTTTCCTTGTGTCATTATTCTGTGCATCTATTTTCCCAAAGACCTAGATTCTGTTCAAGCATAGCTCTCTTTAAATTCCTTCTATGTTAGGGAAAACTCAAACAATAGGCTCATGGCTGTCCAGCTGATGGGTTTTGACTACATTTGACAAGTTGTGCCAATCAGAGTAAACTGTTTAAGTAAAAGGTAGAAAAATCTAAATGGAATCACTTGGAGTAAATAATTAAGATGGAAACCACTGGAATTTAAAAACATTTAAAACCACCTATTTCTTCATGGGTTTACTCATGTTTTTCCCATGATCTCGGTACTTATCATGATTTTCCCAACTTAAGATTATAACATCCCAGTGCTCAGCACTTTATGTGCATCTTCTTTATTTAAGGGTTTAAACCGTATTTCTTTAAACCCAAGGAACTGACAATGGAAACAGAAGCGGTCTTGATAGAAGTTTTCGAATCTCATAGACAAAGAACTACAGGCAACTAAGTCATGCTAAGTGCCAGCAAGAGCCATGACTCCTGTTATCTCAGTTTTGACCGCATATGGACCCCATCCCAACTCCAAGCTGTCAAGTCATCATTCCTCACCTAAACTCTATAAGCCCCCACCCTCACTGCCTTGCTTTTTAGCCCAGATGCATGACTTGACTGACCTCCACTTGTAAGGTTAGTGAACCCACCTGGGAGCTGCCTTCTAATAAACCTACCCTTATCGACCTTAATCTGGTCCAATCTGGCTTATATCTGCCTCACAGATTGAGAGAAAATTCCTATCATCTTGGTTCTGAAACGTGGGCCGTGCCCCTGGTTGCACGGAGTCTGCTCTGTCCCCCATCCCCTCTTCATCTTTGCTGCAATCAGCTTTGGATTTATCAGGATACCCTGACAATCCACGGCCAAACCATTGGATTCAGAGACATCCTTTATAAGGTTTCTCTACCCCCTACTGTTTGACCCCAGGCTACCGTGTAGGACACTGTGTCATAGGTTTCCACAGGCTAGGAGATGGGCAACACCAAGTCTAAACCCAATCCTTAGTCACCGTTACAAAATTTGTCCCAATTAAGACTGTCTCAGACTTTGAGTTCAAAACACCTCTGTTCTATGGTTTGGCTTTGGTAAATGACCACCAGAGAGCATTCTTGATGATACCATCTTCCATTTAAGCAGATCTTAAAATTTCTGCTGATACGTGGGCAAATGATCCAAAACCCTTCTGTCCAGGTTTGTTGGGAACTGCACCCTTGTCCCTCCCACTGTAGTCAATATCCTTAGTCTCAGGCCCTGTTAGCAAGGAGGGTCTCTCCAGCAGACCTCTTTCCTCCAAGTACCTGTATCCCTTCCAGTGTCAGAGCCCGGCCTCTCTCCCACTTCCGTTTGTCACACCCATTTTAACTTCAATGGTTGCTGCAAATCAGGCTGCTAATCTAAACTTCCTAAAGTATGTATGGATTACTTACTAGTCGGAGGATTTGATTCTAAATTCTGGAGTCCTGGTCTTTAGCCTGATAAGTCCTCCATATGGCCCTGGCTCCTGTACACCATCCTCTTACTTTCAGTTTGCCTGAGCTCTGGTAAAAAATAGTCCAGCAGTCTTCTTCCTTCCTCCTCCTCCTCCCTCTCCCCCTTCCCCCTCCCCCTCATCTTTTCTCCTTGCCCTTATTATTATAACACTTATTATAAGCTGTTGCACATTATAAAAACATGCAAGTTAATTATGAGTTAAATATTCTCATATTTAACTCATAATCATATTCTTTAATATATTCACAACTATACTTATAATCATGATTAATTACCAAGATAGGCTTTATTTAGCCTCCTATGCGGAGTTCCAAAGTTAAACAAAAACTAAATAGCCAAAAATCAAGTGTTTGTCTATTTAGATATCCTTTAGATACATGAATGGTCCTCAGACACTTCACAGATCTATAAAATACGGCACGTAAAATGTTTGATAAAAAAGGCTTTTTATAATGGAGAAAAACTGGCTTCTGACAGCACCCCTGATCTCCAGAGAACACGGTCACTGAAGAACCTCCGCCTGAAGCTTGCTTTAAATGTGACAAAGATAGACACTGGGCTATAAAGTGTATTTTATGTCAACTATGGACAGCAGATGGTCCAAACTGTGAACAGGTAGCACACTGGGAAATTGACTATTTGCTTAGACACAGTAGGACAGTTTTTTTCTCATAGTCAAGCTACACACACACACACACACACACACACAGACACACACACAGACACACACACACACACACACACACACACACACACACACACCAGTCAGAATTTCTGGGCCAGATGGCCAAAATGGATGCCCCACTGAGCACAGAGAAGTTCAACATCCCTTTATCTGAAGGAAGTCACTGTGCAATGACTGCTCTCAATGATCAGCCACCTATGACTCATGGCCCATAGCTGGGTAAAATAATATAAAATTTGTAGAGGGGGTCTGAGGATATAAAAGTTTAAGTTCTATGAACTTAAGAAAGTTGTTTTATAGTCTAAAAGATGTTTTAAGGTTAATAAATGCAAATTATAATGGTCAAAAGACAAAAGAGCTTAAAAGAAAAAAATGATTTAAGATATCTTTTTTAAAAAATGCTTCAGAGTCTTCCCCTTGTATTAAGACTTCAAAGTGCAACGCTTTAATAGTAATCTCATTTTAGTTTTTTATGAAACCTCTACTATGACAAAACTGTCTAAGTCTACTGCCTAGCATATCTAAAATCTCTGTCTCTGTGTTTCTGTCTGTCTCTATGTCTGTCTCTGTCAGTCTCTGTCTCTGTGTCTGTCTGTCTGTCTCTCTCTCTCTCTGTAAACTTAGTAAGATTCTTAAAGGCTTCAGTGGCCCTCAGAACTATCGTCATGACTGATAAGGGTGACACTTGCATGTTCCTGCTACTATTATGTCAATGAGTTTGGTCTGGCAGAGACCTGGCCCAAGTCACTCCACAGATTGTTTAAAGAACTCCCCCAATACAACCAGGACACACCTTCATTCCATTCCCTCTACAGGTCTTACTCTTCACATGGCTAGCCTTCCTAGCACATTGCCACCCCCTCTTCATCCAGAAATGGATTCATAAAATTTTCTAAGAAAGGATCAACCAACTGCTCCTACACCATGCCTCCAGATGAGCATAACTCCTGCTCTCAGCTCTCCCACCCCACACCGTTTGTCCCTCTTCAGTAGAAAGTAGCCAGACCTGAATCAGAACCCCTACACCCAACAAGGTCAGGACGTTAGGCTGTAACCCCTACTCATCTGTGCAAGCTGGGAAACCCCACTTGGAAGCTGCCCTCTTTTTCCCAACCCTGCCTTCATATGGACCCCACCATTATCCCCCAGAGCTTAGAAAAAATCTAGGCTAACACTTCCTCACTCCTTACCCTCAACTCTCCTGTAACACACCCAAGAGTACACACCCAGGGGCTCAGTGTTTGACCATGTCTGGATGCTGTCCCAGGTCCTTGCTGACACATCATCACCCCCTGCCTAAGCTCTATAAACTCCCCTTGCTTTAGCCTGGATGTGTGACTTCACTGCCCTCCACCTGTGAGATGGCTGACCCCACCAGAGAACTGACTCCTAACAAACCTGCCTTTATCTGCTTTTAATCTGGCTGTTTAGTGCTTCAAGCAGTGGGGAGAAGATGCCAATCACTTTTAAATACCCATGATCAGTTGATAGCATCTTGTCTGTTGCTATTCTCTTAGAAAGTCACCTTCTTCTAATACCACTCATCTTCTCCTCTTTCTGTCTTTTACCTGGGGTACACAGTTATCTATCACTACTAAACTGGATCATAGCCATCTAAATTGTTATAGGAACACACTTTTCATTTCATCTTTTGCCTTATGGGCCTCCAAAAGTTATGGTTTGGGAGAACGAGACAAACGAAAGAAGTAGGGGATGTGACTTGAACTCAAAGAGGAACATGATGACATCATTAGTGAAAAGAGATTTGTTTATATCTATATTTAAAAGTCATTTCAAAGAGCCATTTCCTATGTTTTCTTCTTCTTGCCAGTTTTTAGGCATATGTGTGTGAACTTACAACTCAGTGTACAGTGTTTCTTTGGCGCTTCACAGAGTTGCTCTGATGGAATATTCTTTGCATGCGTGTGCTACATGAAATTTTCAATTCTAAACTATTCTGACAATACAGCCCTTCATCTGTGGGCTATTTTAATTAAGTAAGGGAGCTGCTGACCTACCAGAGCAGTACAACACACACACACACACACACACACACACACACACACACATATAAACAAGGAGAGTTTAAAGTATAGAGAATTGAGGCTTTTGTGTGACTGACTAGAGAGCTGAGTTTCATTTCATCTTCCTCTACCTCATCTCTGAAACCTCAAAGCTCATTAATGGATGGTGCATTCGTCATGGGTTCCTGGCTCTACCGTGAGCGGTGTGTGCCTTATCCTGTGCTTACAGTTAGTTCTTCTCCATATAAGCACAGTGACAGACTAAGATTCTTCTGGTTTGAAGGATTACTTAACACTGCTATCCCAGTGGCACCAGAATTCAGCATTTACCATATTTTGTTACTTTGTTTTATGGTACTCGACCTCCCCTGAACTTTTCATTAGGTCACAGATAAGACAGACGGTAGAAGCATTACTAGGCAAGTGTTGGCTTGTAGTATTGTCATTAAATCTCTCACAGGGTTTGAAACTGGAGAATTTGTTTTCAGTGGGGAATTTGGTTAAACCAGAATGATAGCTGTCTAAAAATTCTTGTTGGTTTTTAATGTAAGCCAAATAATACATTCAATCTTCAACTGCTTAAGTTATGAGGTCAAAGTGCATATAATAAAATTGACTTCCCCAGTCCATCCTACCCAGTCGTTTATCAGTTTCTCCTAGTTCTTGACATTACAAAGTAATGATTTTATTTCTTCAATCCATTTCTTACCCCAAACCTTCATGTTTATCCTTCCTTGCTCTATTTCAAATTCATGATCTATTTCATTAAGTGTCATGCTTTCTCTATCATCCATTCGTCCATCTGTCCATCTATCTATCTATCTATGTATCATCTATGTATCATCTATCTATATCTCTATCTATCTCTCTATCTCTCTATCTATCTATCTATCTATCTATCTATCTATCATCTATCTATCTATCTATCCATCTTCCCAAATACATAATACATAAATACAACCTGCTCGTCTGTGTAATCTTGCTTGTTTTCGAGGCTACCATCTGGATAAATAGTTTGTCTCCTCCTCTCAGGGGAAGACTATTTCTCTCACTCTCAGCATTTCTTAGTTGCCTGTAATCCTTTGTCTAGGGCTGAGGCCTTGGGGACTTTCCCCATCCTCCTTAAGAAGTGTTCCTTCAATTCCTTTCCTAAGTCTATTTCAACTGATAATTCAATTCTATAGCCACTTCATGATACACACACGCACACACACACACACACACACACACACACACACACACAGACACACACACAGACACAGACACACAGACACATATACACACACACATATATGTATGTATCATTAGCAGTTTACATAAGAGAATCTGGAGCGTAAAGAACAATTCTCTAAAATAATATTTCTAGGGAAGGCAGGAGTTGCACCTGATGATCTGGTTGAAGTGTCTAGGGAATCAGCTGTTAGCTTCTGAATGACACACTTCCTACAACATAACTGCATGCACAGATAGTGAGAGGAAGTAAAAAAAAAATAATTGTCTTCTGAATGAACTTCACCAAGGTGCTTCCTGGCCAGTCTCTGAAACTACAGCATATGCTCTTTCAAGGGAAAGAGTAAATATTTCGACATCTTGTAAAGTTATCTGTTAAGAGTCAGGATAAGAACACTTCCTACCCATGGGTAGGGAGACTGGTTTCCGAAAAGAACTTTCCATTTCTGTCCAAGAAGTGTACACACTGAGGTGACATTTCTAATTCTCCCTTACAGATCTCAGTCTTCCTCCATATTCTCAAGGGTCCCTGTTTCTCCTCCTTTTCCTTTATTAGCACACACATAAAATGGGTGCTAATTCTTAACTGGGGCAGCACAAGTGAGCACCAGAGTGAGTCCTTGTTTACTTGATGCCCCAGCATGACAAGGTGGGAAGTAAAGAAGGGCACAGCACACGACCTTGATGGAGTTCATGCCCCTAGTGAATTTTAGATGGAAAATGAAAGGGGAAAAAAGCTGCTCACTTTAACTTTCAAGAGTCTAATACTTTTATATTTCCTTTACTAACACCTATGGGGCGTGAGTGATCTGGCTGTATCTCAAGGGGAAAATAAGCCTCTTTTGCTTTCTTTTGTCTTTTTATCTCTTCAGATTGTAGATAATCCAAGGACTCATGTCAGTAAAAGGAAAGAAGCAATCTCAGAACCCAAGGCATTGCAAAGGGAATAGGGATACAGTGTATCTAACTGTACAGTGAACTCCTGGAAGGACCCCCCTGGCCAATAGCCTTGCATCATTTTCTTGTGCAGTCTCTCAGGTCTCCACACTTTTTATTTGGTTTCTGACAAGTCCTCCCTCAAAGGTTGGTTTTACCTAAGAGAGGGGAAGTAACTGGACCTAAAACAGTGGGCAGGAAACCAATACCATGGCTCTGCCAAAGGAACGAGCCTAGGCTGGCTCCCTGTTCCTGCACCCTCACAGGCTCTCTTGCTTGAGGAAGTATTTGAAACATTTGCATTTCCTTAGGTACACCCTCTCTTCTTACACTGCATGCATTCTGTTCCCTTCTCTCTTGGAGCATTTGCAAGCATTATATTAGTTCAGGCTACAAGTGGATTTCATCCGGTCAATTCTGTTTTTGCCCATTTAAAATCCTCATTTATTTCAAGCCGAGTAGATTTGATCAGGGGGCTAAGAATTTGTTCTCATGGGTACTTAGAGTTCTGCCTCCCTCATGTAGCAAATATATCGAAGGAAAAAAAATCTGGCCTTTTGCAATCTCAGCCCCAGGACTTAGGTTCCCAGCAAAAAAAAAGGCAATTTACAGCCTGAATGGAAACTCCCAGACTTACTGAGGGAACAAGAGGGGTTTTCCAATGATCTGTCCTTTAGGGTTTAAAAGCACATCCCCGGAGCGACTCTTTCATTCTCTATGAAGTTCTGAGCTGCAAGAGCCCAGCAACGCCAGGCAGCCTGTGAGTAACTCTGCACAGCCAGGAAGCAGTGAAGGATTTGAAGAGGTACTGGCTTGGGACATTGAGTGGCTGCTAGCCACTGAGTACTGAGTCTTAGCTGCAGGGTGCCACCGCGTCGCGGCTCAGGCATTGAAGCTCTGGGTCTGGGGATCTGTAATTCGGCTCGGGAACTGTTCCTCCCCGCCCGCCCAGGGGTTGTACGCCCAGCCCAGGTGTCAATGGCTCTGGGCCACCGAGCTCAGCGCGGGTAGTGGCTGACCATGGGAGAGGCCGTGCTCTCAACCGGTCCAAAGTGCAAGGCCGGGCTATTCCCGGACGTGCGGAGGCGCGGGGGCGGTTGGCACGTCCCAGAGTGTCCCAGAGTCCCGGGCGCGCTAGGCGCACCTACTCGTGCGCACGAGAGAGCAGCGCTTACCATGGAACATGGTCTGCGGGAGGTAGATGTAGTCATGATGACTGGGACAGCAGCAGGAGTAGGCTTTCACCACCCATAATTACGCCCAGGACCCCGGTCATCCTCCGAGTGGCTGCGAGCGGGTGCTGGGCAGGGCAGTTCAGGCAGCTGACTCCTCTCACCCACGCCGCGCCTGGTCCATCCATCCCAGGAGGGGCTGCATGCATCACCGGCCACCCAGGCGCTCTGGCTTTGCCATAACTTCCGTAGGATCTGCCGGCAGTGTAAGCAGGGTACTTTCAGTTTCTACTTTGCGCTGGGTCTTCAGGTTCAATGTTTGGATTTCTACCCTTATCGTCTTCCCCATGCACCTGGACCAGGATCAGTGGTTGTTGCAAATTTCGAAAGTACCTCAGGAGAAGCCAGCTGGCCTTCTGGATCAGAAAGATTCGGCTAATAGGCTTTCCAAATGACTTGTAACCGCTTTGGCAACTCTGGGAGTCTGGGAGCTAAAACCACCGGTTACTAATATGTCCACAGAAGCCACAAATGTGCAGCAAAGAAAGCTCGCTATTCCAAGTCAGTTCCACTGAGAAGGCGTCGCTGCTTCTGCCGCTGATGTGGCTGACGTTGCCAAGTCATCTTTAAAAAAAAAAAAAGGAAGTGGAGGATGATTAAGAGGGTCACGCCCTCTGCCCCTCTAAGCTTTCTAGTTTCTTTCCTCCCTGTCTCCTGAGCAACACACCTGCTCAGGTGGGACTTTCAGATGTTTCTGGGGAGCCCACCCAGTCTAGTAGCTTCAGGAAAGCAAAACTTAGCATTAGTTGGGGGGTGGGGTGAGGGCGCAGAGAGGTTCTGCATAGTAACTAAGTCCCACAGGTATCTCCTGAAGTGGCTGGTAATCTATGCACACTCATTGTTTCATTAAAGTGTTTTGTTGTGTTGTTTTTGTAATAGGCCTGAATTACTGAGGCGATTCCTGATTGAGAGTTGTTTCTCACGATCAGGAGATCAGGAGAAAGCCTGCTTAGGTGAAGGTGGGTAGTGTGAACCAGTAACCAGAGCGACCTGAGATCAGGACCTTATCTCCCATAGATGGAGTATTTCTATGCCAGGAATTTAGATGTCATTTGGCATCTGGAGTTTTCTGCAAGGCATATCGTTTTCTTATCTGCAGTTGAAAGATACACACGGGAACACAGGTTTCGTTAAGTAACAGAGCTAAGTTCACACGGTTGAATTTGGATAAAAGCCGCCTGCAGTCTGGCTTCAAAGACGCTGCTTGGAATCCCGTGTGTAAGAGCAGCCCGTGAATAATAAAGATTAGCACTGGACTACGAAGATGACCTGTGGTTGGGGGTATGCCCTAAATCCTCTGGGGCAACCCCAGGAAGGTGTCTGGAGTTTGTGGTTCCTATACTGACATCTGGACAGGAAGCTCAGAGTATGTTGGACTGTTAACCTTGGAAAGAGGCAGAGAGTGAGGAAGGAGATGCGAACTGTCTGCTTTAGAGCGTAGAAGGTAGGAGTTCAAACTGGACGCTGGCCTGTGGACTCTGCCGGGACTCTTACTTTACACATTCAGTGTACGAACCTGGTTTTAGTGCACTTCCAAAATAAACCCTACCCGGTGACTGCAGGGCTGTTTAAGGCCCTCTCTGTTGTCTCTGTCGCCTACTGCAACCTGTCATCCTTCTGGAAGCATCAGGTTTTTTAGGTACTTGCCAAGATCTCCGCAGCTCCTGGCCTTTCCTCCCTGTTCTCCAGAGGGTTCCCTTCCATGGAGAAGGACCACCTAGAATACGATTAGACTCCAGCGTCTCAGTATGACAGGGTTGTAAGAAAATGCTTTTGAGGACGGAACATGGGAGAATGTTCACAAAAGGAGGAACATAGAGGATGAGAACGAAAACAGGGAAGAGCTGGAAAATAAAATCAGGAAACCAAGCCTCGAGGGGCAAAAGCACACACTTCCAAAAATGTCACTGAAATTCAGATGTAGCGGTAAGAGGTAGACAGGCTGCTGGGACTGTTAAAGATTAATTCTATAAACATGCCTAGAACTGTGTAATAGCTGCATTAAACTCCCTGTGCTTCGCCCCTCCCCCATCTGCTGATGGGCTTTTCAGAGTAGAGTCAAAGAGCATCCATCACCAGAGTGCAAATGGGGAAATCCATCTTCCTTCCTGGTGCAGTAACCAGCGGGGCAGACAGAACAAGGTTTGTACAGAGGCACATTTTTGAGCAAAATGAGGGAAAATATGTAAAGTTCCAGGAAAAGAGAAGTAATTCTTTTTAAAAACAGGACTCTATCCCTAAGTGTTAAGAATGTCTTCTGAAAAGAACATTTAAAAAGCATTTGGAATTTAAAAGGGTAGGTAAAAATGAACACCTTTGAATCACATCATATTAGGAGAGAATTCTAAGAAAATTAGAATTGAAAACAAAACAAAACAGCTCCTTAAATCAGCTGTTGCTTTTGAAGCACGCATTGAATATACAGATTGATGAGAATGGATGTTTCGTAAAGTTTTAGAATGTTGATAATTAAATAAATGAAGTAATATGCCAGGCCTGGTGATGGAGAGCCCTAGCCACTCAGTCAGAGGCAGGAGAATGAAAAGTTCAATTCCTGCTTCATCTAATGAGTAAGACCATGTCTTTAAAAATAACAAAGTAAAAGAGAACCAGGTATATAGCTGAAGGCTGGAAGCTTAATTTGTACGAACCCCTAGATTTCATCACCAGCATCACAAAACAGAAGACAGAGGTGGTCTTGGTGATGTGGAGTGGTAGCAGTAGGAGGAGGAGGGTGAAGAGGAGGAGGAGGGAAGGGAGGGGGAGAGGGAGAAAGAGAAGGATGGAGATGAGGGGGAAGAGAAAGAAGAGGAGGAAGGTGAGGAAGGAATGAAGAAATAAGAAACAGTTATGAAAATGATTAACACTGTAAAACATTATAAGATGCTGACTTAAGACAGAAAATTCTTAACAGGAAGCAATGTCTTTTTAAGTGTCCACACTTTACAACTATCAGTCAATAGAGTTAATTATTTCTGTTGCTCACACCTGCTTTGAACTGGCACTCCCTATTAAGACCTCTTGACCACTGAGATGCTCAACATCCATGATGAAAATTTACCTTCTTGACTAATCTTCTATACTCATTGTATCTGAATAAATTATGACAGTTATCTGCCTGTCTATGCACCCTGAGATCAAAATTCTATTGCGATGTTTGTATGGATATTTTCTGAAGTTCCTGTAATTTATTCTTCTAGACAATACTATCAAAATAGGAAATATTCATACTCACACACACATATACATGAATACATTATAGATATGTGAGGAACCTAATTGTGTCCTATGGTTTGAAAGATTCATTCTTGATCTACTTTTATGTGCAGGAACATTTTAAATTATATTTAGAGAAAGAGACTCTTCACCTTGAGTCTCACAAAGTCAGTTGCTAAATTGGCCCTGCTTGCTCATGATGGATAGCAATCCATGCTTTTAAGGAGATTTTATACTGAAGGAGATATGGGTGTGTCATTTAAAAACTCAGTGTGTTGAGAAGAATAAAGCACTATTTTAACCAGAGAGTGAAGGGAGTATAAGTCATTTTATTGTGAACATGCAACATCAATTCACATTTCCAGTAAGAAAATGATTTTTGCGTCTATAATCCTAAATCGGACATAAGTTTCAAGTATTTGCACAGAATGAATTTTGAACATTACTAACTGGCAATTGAGAATTTATTGATGTGTTTTATTTCTTGTTGCATTTCTGAACAAACCATAAATTGACTATGATACTACATTTAAATCTCCAGATGGGACTTTATCATTTTTAACATAAAGAAGCTATCTTTGTTCTCCATGCCTCATGTAAGTGAGTGTCAGCCAATTTTGTCAGGTTTTGCCAATAACGCAAGAGAAACCAAGAACTGTGTTTTTTTAAACCCCTATGAAATGTTTCATGAAGCTATTTTTGTGGAAGACATAGGGACGTTCAACAATAAAATGTGTTTAGTTTCATGGAATGAAATCCAGGGCAGGGTGCTACTGTCTGCTTTGGCCACTGTGTGACGAGGAGGAAATGTGTTTTTGTTTTGTTTTGTTTTGTTTTTCCTCTGAGGACACAATTCCTAGATTAGCAACTCAGCTGTTGAGATGTAAATGTCACACGTGGCTACAGTGTTAGTAGTAGCTGTAGTTAGAGCTACAGAACATAATGAGGTTATGGAAAACAATGAAGCTTAAATGCTAAAGGGATGATAAAGTGATGCATGTGGAGAGAGACCTTGAGACACAAATCTTACAGGCTAGACCTGGAAACAAAACCTGTGCCTACCCACAAAGCCAATATAGGGACAGCCAAGTAGGAACGTCAGCACCCCAGGAGATAGGAGGTCACATTTTAACACAGTCAGTAACTAGTATTTTCAAAACCCACAAAGTCTGAGAAAGAAGACTGAAGCACTGCTTCCTTGGATTGCTTAGTCCTCAGGACAGCCATACAGACAGACTGTAGGACAACTACACAAGCAGACTGGTGTTGCTGTCTGAGTGGCATGGCACGAGGGTATAAAGTTGGGACAAATTTTTACAGATGTTTGGTGATGAAGACAGGAGTGGCCCCGGGGGTCAGGAGCATATCAGGTACAATGGAAGTTTTCAGTTTTCAGAAGGATTTAAGCATATTCACTAATTTAATGACAAAATTCAGCTCTAAATTAGTGGGAAGAACGGACTCAAGAAGCTAAAACAATGTGCTTTTTTTTCTTTCTTTCTTATATTCTCCGAAGGTCAGTTTCAGCTCTTTATAATTCTCAACCACGATTGGTCATGTTTGATATTTTTGACTCTTTGAATTCTTCCTTGCACACCCAGTTATACTTGTCTATCATAAGCTTTGCTTGGCCTGGTATTGCTGTTCCCTTCCAGCAAAAGCACCTGTAGAGTAGGAAGTTTGTCTTCCTTGGTTCTTTTGTGTGCTAATGAATATATGCCTGACAGTTGCAACTTTTAAAATATATACTTGAGAAATATATACTAGTTGAGAAGGACTAGGCTTTAAATCCTTGCCATCATGGATAACTGGTCAGAGACATTGTTTCTACTGCAAATGTTTCACAAAAAGAGTTGGAAGAAAATGGAAAGCATCTTGCCTTGGTTTCTTGGTGGCTTCCCTGTTCTTTAGTCACTGCCTGAGGACACCAGTTGTTGCTCTGTACTCTTGGACAACAGTAATTGTTCCAGTCACCCTAGAGTTTTATGTAGTCAGAAGATTGCCTTCTGGGTCACAGACTATACCCACTTATGTCCTGTGGGAAAACAGAGACATCAGTACGAACACGTCTCAACTCGCTTTGATCACAGAGAGTCAGGTCTCCTAGTAAAGCTATGCCCGTATCCAAGAATGTTACAGTCCCAACTCCTGACTGGCAATTAAATGCCTAAGCTTCTAGTCACATTGTCAGTTCTTACATCTAGCAGAAATTTTAGTATTTCCTAATATGGGAGACTCCCTGATTGACATAGTTTATTGTCACATTAGAGGGTTACTTTGTTTGTCTTCTCCTTCCAGTAAATTAGGTTTATTCTAGAATATTGGTTACTGCTTTAGTTTCTGAGGATATTATGAACTCTTATATAGGATGTGGAATGCTTATGCATATCACAATAATGACATTAATAAAGTAGCCTGGCGGGAGATTGTACCTTCCTAGATACAACCATTACAATTACACCATGATATGTGTCAGTTACCTGGCATCCTGACTGCCATGAAAGTAACCATACACACACACAGACACACACATGCACAGACACACACACACACATAGACACAGACACACACAGACACATACACACACAGGCACAGACACACACACAGACACACACATGCACAGACACACACAGACACACACACAAAGACACACATACACACTGGAAATACTAAGTGATTGAGGTTTTGATGACATAATGAATTTGTAGACAAGAATGGGTGTGACATAGTACTGGAATGTTGCATCCTATGACAGGGAGTTGTTTACTTTGATTTCTTTTGAGTCTTTGATCAATTAGCAGTTCTCCTGATATTTAGAAAATTCTAAGCTGGTATCTCTCTTTTGTGATCTCTACCCCCCACCCCCGTGTGTGTGTGTGTGTGTGTGTGTGTGTGTGAGAGAGAGAGAGAGAGAGAGAGAGAGAGAGAGACAGACAGACAGACAGACAGACAGATAGAGACGGAGACAGAGACAGAGAGACAGAGGAGGGAGCGAGATTTGCCACCTTTAACATGTTAGCTAGTGTAACTTTCATTCTCTGAAACCTTTATACTTCAATTTAGGGCTTCAGAAATGACTCGGCAGCTAAAATGCTTGACAGAAATGTGTAACAACCTCAGTAGCAGTCACCAACCCATGAGAAAGCTGGCAGTGTACCCTTTGCCCAATATTTCTGTGATGTGGAGGGAGAAAGAGACAGGAGAATTCCTGGAAGTCCTTGGGCTTATGTGCACCAGGACATAAAAGACCCTGTCTCAGAAAAAGTGCAAGACAGGCACTGACAACTAACGACCTCTGACCTCCACATGCATTGCCATATAATGACCCACACACAGACTTGCATGCACAGGAACACACACATCAAAATAAAATTTAAATAAATATTAATTTGTGTTTTAAAAGTGAGATCTCTTTGATGGTAATCACTACACAGGATTGTGGAATTGAGGCCATCACCAAAATCAAATATTTTCTTGACTTCCTGTTTGATATCTGTGAGCTTTTCTATACCCATCCTTTCTTGTATTTCCATGGCCACGTGACCTAAAATGAGACCAAAACAATGAAAAGCAAGGAAATCAAATATTACTGTGCACACAGGTTTACTGGCCTTTCAAAAATAATCCTATAGCCAAGAGCTACAGATATTTGCAAGTAGTGACAGTCATTTTTCTAAAACTTAACTGCCCCCAAACCCAACAAAGAGAAACAACACAATGAAAGGATTGTCAAGAATGTAAAACAGCTAAGTTTCAAAAGTTCTTCAAATCTAGAAAGTAGTTATCAGTCTTGTCAAATTCTTAGGTTTTATCTTAGCTGTTACTTCAAGCTGGGCATGAGCTATAGTGTTCTTTTATATAACTTTAATATTCCTGGAATCTTAGAACAAAAGCAACCATCTTAGTGGCCTGGATTAGACTTGGTATAATTCTTTTCCAGTTTCAAATAAGGTTTGGTGAATTTTAAACCACCCCAGATAAACTTCATTGCCAAAGAAGTAAACTTCTTTGGTGGCTTTCTTTTGGCCATTTTTCTTCTTTATGTGTAGCTAATTCAACATAGCATATCAGCAAATGGAATTAACTGGAACTTTGCTCCCAAACAGTCCATATTCCTGAAGAACACTGTTCCCAAGGCTCTGTGTCTCTCCCACTTTCACCGAGGTGTCCCAGCATTTCCTCTGCACTTGCCTGGGTTGGTAGTACATAGCAATAAAGTCCAACTGGGAAAGACACACCATAATGATGTTTATCTTCCATTTGCCTGTGGAATTCTTTGACAACTATAATATTTTACCACTCTAAGTGTACTATGATGATCTGAGGGAATTTAGTCATCCTGTGTTTTATTCATCATGGTCATGTCTCTACTTAGAAACCGTCAAGACTAACCTACCACCTTTTCCTGGCCCTCCTTTGAATTCAACACAGTCACCCAAATAATACTATATACCATGTAATATTCAACATATCCAATTACAACAACATACAACAATCAAAAATAAATAAATTATATTCTTTTATAAATTATATATTGCAACCAAATTTGACTGCAGAGTCAATGTGGATGCTTGTTACCTTTTAATTGTAGACCAAGTAATTTTAAAGGACAAAAATGTCAAAAATGCTCAGTAAGATTTCTATGAATGCCCATGACTTAGATTTTCAGGTTTCACTTTTAAAATTACACTATTCAAAATGTTGAACTTTGACTACCTTGGCTGTAATAATCATTCTGGTACCATATTGCCAATTTGTCAATGTGTAGAAAGCCTGTATACATGTATACATTAACCCAAAGAAGATCATGCTATTCATAATTATTCCACAGTCTTCTGTGTTCAGGTACCAATCACCACATTTCTATAGGATGTTATCTCCTTTCCCCATTTGAAAGAATTCAGATAATGATAGTGAATCCGAAGATATTCATCACATTGGATTTTAGTTTCTTGTGGGGTTTAGTATGAAAAGCATATGTCATATATGACATGACTTATGACAATATGCCTTTGCCTTTAGTTTCCATGAATTAATTCTTTATATTTTTTCTTCTCTGAGAACAATGGCTTTCAGTATCTAAATTACATATATTATGTAACACACTGTGACTTACTTTTACATTTCTTGCATCTGCAACTCCTATAGATTGTACACATAAATATTATTCCAAACGATAGTTTCCAAGTTCAGTTATTCTTTAACATCTATTTAAATTGTGCTTGACATTTATTTCCTATTTCTCATATCATTCTCCAAAGGACAGATGTTGTATGCAATGCTGTATTCTAATGTGAGCGAATTAATACCCTTTCCTTTTGTGGTTATTTAAACAAACACATGGTTGAACTAATTTGTTTCAATGATATTTATTTAAAATTAGTTACACAGAAATACAGGGAAAGTATTCCTTTAAGCCAGTGTCTTAGGTCTTCTATTCCTGCACAAACATCATGACCAAAAAGCATGTCTAGTCCATTTATCCTTAGAATTATGGTTAAGTTTTTTCACCTTGGGTATATTGCCACCCATATGAAACAAGTCGGTTTTCCTATCCAGCACTTAGAGGCTACTCTTCGTTTTGAATTTTCCAGATGTAACATTCTGGAGACCTAAACCCTTATTGTGTGAGTGATACATGTTGAGTGTCTTGTATTAGATATTTGATGCCCATCTGTTGACTAGCTCCATGGTATTGGCTTCTGCACAAGCTATTTTATTAGACTTTCACAGGTTTTAAATAAGAGCCATCTTGTTTGTGGTTGAACACTCAGTGGACACCCAGGAGCTCAGGAAGAGTATCTATCTTGTCTTACATTAGAGGTGGACACATTCATTCACTCTGCTATCATCAGCTGGAAGCTAATGTACAGATTATGTGGAACATCTCACCCCTCAATAGCTTAAAATATAAATGGACTCCACCATTAAATCACATTGAATTTGTGATTTATCAGAAACTAAAGTATTAACTTACATATAAAACTATGTCTGAAACATAGTTCTAATGTTAAGGAATAGTTCCTTCCATGGGTTTAAGATCTATAATATTTTTAACTGGGGTGGATAATGATATACAATATTTACTTTTAAAAATTGTGCACAGATAAATTTAAAATCAACTTGTGTTTGTGTGTGTGTCTGTGTAAGTTGTGTGTTCTATAATAAAATAAATGAGCTAACCTAGACCTAATAGTAATAAGATAGTTAAACATGAAAGAGCATTAGTATGTTGCCTTTGAGGATTATTATGAACTTGAATGTTTTCATTTGCACTGCAAAGTTAGCTTTGTTCAGTTTATGTCCCTACTCTTTCTAGAGATACAAAGGACATACCCGTTGAGGCCAGCACATCTAGAAAGCATTCCAGAGTGGCCTGGTTTTATTTGGAACACTGACTCATGGAAGCTATTTAGTTTCAGCAATGTTTCTGGTGACTCCTAGAGGTTTCTAGGTGGCTCTGTAAATACAGTTTTGCAAGTGCCTTGGCAGATGGAAGGCTGTGTTGCAAAAATTTCATCTATAAAACATGTTTAATAAACTATTTCCACAGTTGTTTTGATGGTGGTCTTGAGGTTTGAGTTGGAAACCATAATAAAAATAATCTCTCAACTTAAATTGTGCATGAGAAGTTGATACTTTGCAAGCTACATTAATTGATATAAGTTTCAATTAATCTGTTTATACTCCCTCCATATTGCCCAATATACTTCAAATACTTGGAAAATGTCTCCTGTCACTCATGCCTCGGTCACCCAGTCAGGGTAACATGACCAGAGAAAAGACTTCTCTAAAACTGGCAATTCATATTATGACAGACACACAGCAAAGGAAGAGCAGTGTGAGTCCCTGCGCATATCAACCATTACCACTCATGGCAGGCACACACATACATATAAGTAAATATAATATATGCTTAAATTTAATATATAAGTATAAGTAAACGTAATAAAATCCAAACCAAGTACTTAAAAACCTTCTAAGGTAGGTTTCAGAATTTCAGCATATTATTTTTAAAATTCTTGTGATTTAATAATGGGTTTGATTCTTGAAAAAGAGTAAATAAAACCTATCCAGTAATTCTCCAAAAATTTGTAAGTTCTTCTTTGAGAAGTCACAAGTTTAACTGGGCCCAGCAGCCAGGTAGGGGATGGGGGGCTTCAGCCCACTGTGGACTATGTAACCACAGAGCTCAGGTCTGGGCTGAGGCAGGCTGGGTGCCAACCGGCATTACCAGACTTTGCAGTCTTGCAGGTCAGACCGAGGATTTGAGGATAGTTTACTGGAGTTTCCCGGTGTTTAAATGATGCCTCTGTTCTTCTGAGTTCTTGATTTTGTAACCTCTGCTTTCTAACATTTCCCTTTCCTAATGCTTTCACTCCGTGTAAACCCTACTCCGACCCTTCAAAACTTAAAACTCCTTTCTCCCGAGGATCTTCCTGTTGATTGAGAGATAGGGAAACGCTAAGAGGGAGCGCAGTGGAAAACACCACGTGGTCTTCCTCCACCCAGTCTCTTCCGTGGTTTTCTGACACGCTTATTATCCAGTTTCATTTGTCTGCGTTTGACATAGCATATCTGACGTAACTTCGATTTCTAGACTATTTATGGTCAAAGAATAAGCTCTTGACATTTGGTCCTGCAAATGGGTTTTCCACAGATAAACAACTGCGGAGAGGAAATGGCTGAAGAATTATACCTTGACAAGAAAAAAGCATAACAAAAATAATGAAATCCAGTGTATTGGTTTGTTTGTTTGTCTGTTTTGCCTACAAGAATTGATTATGGGCATATCTTCTTAATTTTGATCTCAGAAATATCTTATTTTTGAAAGCCAGCCACAGTGTGATTAATTCTACCTCCTTAAATCAGAAAATGACAGAAATATCCTATTACTTGTGAGCACCCTCCTGGGACATGAGAGGTGTCAGGAACTTGTCAAAGAAGGGGTGAGGGGATCCTGTAGTTCTTGAAATAGCTTATCACACAGAGACTATTCAGTCCACATTAGATCTTCCTTTTCTGAAATACTGTATTGTAAATGCGTATAGGCTTTTATTTGTTTCGTAATCATGGCTGGTTTTGAGCCGACCATTCAGTGTGTTTTAACAGTTATTTCCTTAAGTTTATTCTGTATTAGAATGCTCTATGACAATCTTTCTGACGGCTACCCCTGAGACGCTAGACTTTCCTGTTGTATCCCCCAAGTCTCCCAGCCTCTTCACCACATTTTCCATTTGTTTTCTCTTTCTGTGATTCCCCACTACAGTCTGCTAATGTTTCTATTACATTATCAATGTGTTCACTCTTAGCATGTGTTTGTTCATGCGTGTGCATTTTATTGCCCTAGCATTCATTTTATAAACCTACACTGCATTTGTGGTGAGCAGTGAAGTATTTGTGGATGGGATTCTCTTTGCTCAATTTCTCATGTCTTTTTGTTACCCTGTGGTCTGATAGTTACTATAACCACAGTGTGTGCTAGATATTCATGAAACTTAGTTCGCAAAAAATAATTGGAGTTCTAGTGTGATAAATATTTTCCTTTGAAAGGGGTAATTCACTTCATTTTTCAAAATAACTCATGGTACTTCCATTTGGGGACCACCTCTTTCTTTCTTTCTTTCTTTCTTTCTTTCTTTCTTTCTTTTTTTTCTTTTGGCTGCATATTTTACAGATCGTCCACTTATGAAATCAAAGTTCTAAGGAAGGAATGGTTCACTTTGTTATAACTTAATATGAAGAGACAAAAGTTTAGTCTCTCAGGTTAAAACAGTGAATGTTTGGAGTATTATTTCTTCCTAGAACCCAGACTCTGACTCTGGCTTTATAGCCACATGGCATCAAAAAAACTCGACCCCAGTTACTGTGTTAGCATTGGGCTTACCTGCCTGAGCACTTGTTTTTTCTGATAATTCTGTTTTCACTTTCTCAGAGGTACTTTCAAGAATTTTCCTTTATTTCATTTATTTTCACTCACTTAGAGGCTTGTTCTGAATTCCTAATGTTAGGCCAAGACATTCTGATTAATAATTTGAGAATTTTCTTAGAATTCCTATCCTTTTCTGCTCATTTGCAGTGTGCATTTGATTATAGACTTCTATGTTGACCGTGCTTTACCTTAGGTTTTCCTAAGGTACAATCTGTGGTTTTCCAGCACACAGTCTATATCATAGTCTGTTTCATAGGATTTTAAGGAGGAAGAGCAAGAGAACACAGGACCTTCTGAAACTGAGGCTCGTGATGTATCTGATATGACTTACTGGACAAAGCAATGTGAAACACAAGTCTAAGTTCAACTATGTGGAGAATAAACCCAGATTAGGAGTAAAGAAGTAATACTGGTTCCAGGACTTTTTAAATTGATGGATGTTTTGATATTCTTATGTCTCAAGAAACTGAGATATGGAGATAGCAAGTAATACACTAAAGATTATTGACTAAAGACAAGGCTACCTCACCGTGTGAATTTGGCTGTGCTCTGAACTACCTACACTTTCTCAGTGAGGATGCTGGAGAGAAAGAGAGAAGGAAAGAAAGAAAAATTATTCTGCAAAAATACTGACAGTCCCTTTGGAAAGACACGAATGACATGTAACCTGTCAGTATTTGAGACAGAAAAGATTTGTTGTCAAAGACACTTGGCTTATAGGAGGCTGCAGCTACAAGAACCATCTCACCACAGTAACTGGAAGAGATATGAAGTATCAAAGAAAATAACATAAAAAGTTACTACCCAAGTGGAAAAGATCTTGTTGGTGTATTGTAAAGCTGGAGACACTGCTTTTGCAAATTGTAGAGACCACGATGTTAACTTTTAAAATTTTTAGATGGTGAATTATGTTGGGCTATGCAGGGAAGTTGCTATGGGCATATATCATGGTCAGTCCTTGGAAGAGAGCCTTCAGATCACTTCAAATTTCCTAACAAAGTAGAGAATCCCATCATAGAGTTACAGCAGGAGGAATGGGAGTTAGTGGCAGCAGGAGAGAGAGAGGTAGTTCTGAGAACTGCCATCTAGGAGCATGGGTAAACTTCATCATGCACAAGGAATGTTGAGTGGGTGTAAAGGAGCCTTTCTAGCAACACTACTTCCAGCCTACTCAGCACTCTAGGGCTAGTGAGAAACTCACTAGATCTGAGGTCTTATCTGCCTGCTCCCTGCCTCTGCTTCTGAAGACTCCAGTAGTTTACTGCCCCGCCCCCACCCTTTACCAGTTAAACTCTATCCACTGCTTACACTTTGGTTTATTCTGCACTATCTTCTCTAATTGTTTGCATCTCAACCATTAGTTCATCATTTCATTAATAATTAATATTGATGGTGGAAGCCATGTTCAGCTTAGCTCAAATTTATAAGAAAGCTAAGCTTGGTTTAAAAACAAATCTAGCAACCAAATTTATAGATTAGGGTTATAGAAACATGACTATAAATTATTGTAGCTTTTGCAATAATGATGTAATGTCTCTGCCACAGAACCCCTTGTTCGGAAATGTTTTATGAATGAATTAGAGTGTGGGTATTTATGGGCATGATGGGAAAGTCCCTTTTAGTAGTTTCTTTTCGTATATGGACAGAGAGGAAAACCAAAGACTGGGGGGGGGGGGTGTTCTTCTATTTTTAGATCTATCAACTTAGCGAAAATACTTTATATTTGTGCCAGGACTTTCTGTGTCACATGAGTAGGATGCATACAAGAATTTTCCCAGCCAAGGTAGTAGATAATGTTCACTGACAGATGCACTTCCAGGCTTAAAGTATTAGAATGAGTTAGAAGAATGCTTCTTTACAATGCTCTAAATCCAACTACGTTTGAGTTTTTAAAATACCATCTTGGTCAAGTTTTGCTTTAGCTTACACTAATAAGACATCTCCTTTCCTCTGTGTTAAGTGAAATGAGCTCTACTTTGAAGTCTGAACTTTTCTCTAACACTTTTATTGTTAGAAATAGCCCAGGTTTTCTTTTATTGTTACTTTGTTGTGAAACAATTTGATTCTGAAAACAAATATTTAAATAGTTTTTGAAATGTATAAGCAGAGAAAAGGAAGATACCTTATGTCAAGATAATACCTCACGGAGAACTTAAATGAGGCAGGAATTCCTTGTAAGTAATAGTTTATATCTCATAGATTTATAATTCTCTCAACACTATGGGTTTTCTTTAAAAATTTCTCCCATTTCATGAAGAACATACTTTTTCATAGACTTTGATAAATCTGACTTGTGTGTTATGATTTTGGTCATATTTTTAATGAACTTTTATATCTCTTAGAATAAGGGCTGTGGAATAACACATTTTATGTCCTCACTTAAATAAATAGGTTGCCTATGGGTCTGTTTTTCATTTTCTGGTTTGATTGTATTCCTCCTCAATATTAAAAGTGATGCTGGACCTGGGGAATGTAGGGAAGGAATGTGGCCATGACAACCTCTAATTTGGCCTCTTTTTGCCCTGTATGTGATTGTGAGGAAAAAAATGTCACATACTTCAGTTCTCATGTGCTGTGTGAGTTCTAGGATGAGTAAGCTGGCAAACTGTGGGGAGACTGTTTGTCCTGGATTGATCCTTGGTTATTCGCCTACGTTAGCTAGAGAGGTAAAATCCCAGGCTGAACAAATGCCCCAGGACTAGGGACTAGATGCTTTTAGTCTAGTGACCTGGGTTTTCTCCTTCTGCAAGTTGCACATCAGAGTTGTACATGTTTGTGAAAGCTTCTCACCCTAGATTATGGCAATACCTTTGCCACTGTCAAGTTGGAGAATATCTTTAAAGGAAAATGGATCTATATGTGTTGATACAAACCAGTAATCGACACACTGAGGTGGTAGAATCCAAAGTTCTGGGACAAGCTGTATTACACAGAGTCCCAGCTTTCTCTACAAAATGAAACCTTGTCTCAGAAGAGAAAGAAAAAAAGGGAGAGATGACGAGAAACTAAACAGAGAGTGAGAGACAGAGAGAGGCATGTGAAAGGAAGAAAGAAAGAAGGAAAGAAGGGATGAGACCTAGAGTGAAACCTATCAATTTAGTTTATAGTATTAAAACGTATTAATAATGATATTAAAAGGAGTAGGTCTGTTGACCAGACACTGCTCAGGAGTGCCAAGGAGCTTCTATCCACATTTCCATGGTTACTTAGCCTGGGGTAGAGACAGTCCATGGCAAAGATTCATCTTTCTCAAGGTTGCCATTCTACCTGCCCCTAGAGACCCACCTGTGCTGAGAATTTAAAGACCTTGCTTCTCTTCATTAGTAACTGAAAACTTTCAGCAAAAGAGGTTGTGCATCTTTAAATATTTTTTCACAATATCTCTATTTACCATATTAGATAACTCATTTCAAAATTTGCAATCTATTGCTGGCAGTGTTTACTATTTTCAGAACTAAGCAGCATTTCTTTCTCCATTGCAATTCTTCTGGATTTTATCTATGATACGTATCTCAGTTTCTGAGAAGACATGATAAATGGCTTTCACCCAAAGTCCCTGAATTTTTTTTTTTTTTTGTCTTTCACATAACTCTAATGAACAAAACATCTGTGGGCACATGTTGGAATGACAAGATGGCTCCCCTCTCATGAGGAATTTCTCAAAGTAAGTGCCCCAGAGAGATTCATGTCAAGGTTATTTACTGGCAGACATTCAACACTATCCTCTCACAATAGAGTATTACATTTTTACAAAACAGCCACCATTTGTAACATAGCAGCAGCCATTTTGAATCTAGCATCTTCGGTGTTTTCTATGATCACGGGTAAAAATTAAGTGATTAGGTAGAACAAGCAGACTCTGGACACTAATGTCATAGCATTTTTTTTTTTTTTTTTTTTTTTTTTTTACTTCTGTAGTAAGTCAGGTCTGCATAGAGAAAATGTGTCTCAAAAAAAAAAAAAACAGCAAAAAGAATACATTTATTATGTCGCATTCTTGCATATCAATCCATTCTTATCTCCTTGTACAAAGCTCAAGTACAAGTGGATCAAGAACCTCCACATAAAACCTGATGCACTGAAACTAAAAGAAGAGAAAGTGGGGAAGAGCCTCGAATACTTGTGCACAAGGGAAAATTTCCTGAACAGAACACCAATGGCTAATGCTCTAAGACCAACAATCAACAGTTGAGACCTCATAAAATTGAAAAGCTTCTGTAAAGCAAAGGACACTGTCAATAGGAAAAAAGGCAAGCCACAGATCGAGAAAAGATATTTATCAATCCTATATCTGATAGAGGGCTAATATCCAATATATACAAAGAACTCAAGAAGTTAGATTCCAGAGAACCAAATAACCCTACTAAAATAGCATACAGAGCTAAAAAATTCTCAACTGAGGAATACTGAATGTCTGAGAAGCACCTAAAAAAATGTTCAACATCCTCAGTCACCAGGGAAATGCAAATCAAAATGACCCTGAGAGTCTACCTCACACCAATCAGAATGGCTAAAATCAAAACTTAGGTGACAAAAGATGCTGGTGAGGATGTAGAGGAAGAGGAACACTCCTCCACTATTGGTGCGATTGTACGCTGGTATAACCACTCTGGAAATCCATCTGTCAGTTCATCAGAAAATTGGACATAGTACTACTTGAAGACCCAGTAATTCCACTTCTGGGCATATACCCAAAAGAAGCTCCAACATCTATCAAGGACACATGCTCCACTATGCTTATAGCAGCATAGCAGCCTTGTTTATAATTGCCAGAAGCTGGAAAGAACCCAGGTATCTTTTAACAGAAGAATGGATACAGGAAATGTGGTACATTTATACAATGAACTATTACTCAGCTATTTAAAAAATGACTTCATTAAATTTGCAGGCAAATGGATGAATTTGGGAAATATCATCCTAAGTGAGATAACCCAACCACAAAAGAACACACATGGTATGCCCTCACTGATAAGTGGATAGTAGCCCAAAAGATCATAATACCCAAGACACAATTCACAAACCATATGAAGTGCAAGAAGGAAGACCAAAGTATGTCTGCTTCAGTCCCTGTTAACAGGGTGAACAAATTAGTCAAGGGAGGAAATATGGAAACAAAGTGTGGAGCAGAGACTGAAGGAAGGACCATCCAGGGAGTCCTTCACTTTGGGACCCGTTCCATAGTGAGACACCAGACCCAGACACTATTGTGCATGCTGACAGGAGCCTGATATAGTTGTCTCTTGAGATGCTCTGCCAATGTCTGACAAATACAGAGGCAGGTGCATGCAGTCAAGTACTGGACTGAGCACAGTGTTCCCAATGGAGGAGTTAGAGAAAGGACTGAAGGAATTGAAAGGGTTTGCAGCACATAGGGAGAACAACAATATCAACCAACCAGTCCTCACACAGTTCCCAGGGAATAAACCACTAACCAAAGAGTACACATAGAGAGACCCATAGCTCTAGCTACATATGTAGCAGAGGATGGCCTTGTGGGACATCAATGGAAGGAGAGGCCTTTGGTCCTGCGAAGGCTTGATGCCCGTGTGTAAGGAAGGCCAGAGTGGAGAGGCTCGAGTGGGTGGGTGGGAGACAGCCTCATAAAAGCACGTGGAGGGAGGATGGGATAGGGTGTTTCTAGAGGGGAAACTGGGGAAGGGTGACAACATTTGAAATGTAAATAAATAAAATATCTAATAAAAATGATATCACATTCTATCTAACAACTTACAGATCTGGTAGACCAGCAGTTCTACAGGATAATCTTGTCACACATGGTTGCACTGAGAAATACGGAGTTATATTTCCTAATATTTACAAATTTTAAGTATTTTACAAAAATTTAGTATTGTTAGTTATGTGTGCATATGTGTGTATGCATACATGTGAGAGCTTATGTGAACCACAAGCATGCATATTCCTGAAGAAGCCAGAAGAGGGTGTCAGATTCCACAGCCTCTGCCAGAACTGAAGTGTCGAATGTCCCCTTACAGTTCTCAGTGTTTAAATATTAACTACTAAATCAATAGTGTAAGGAAGTGAACAGGCCATGACAACACTGCACTCCTGAACAGACTTTTCTCATCCTTACAAGAGGAGGTTCAGGATCTCTAGAACAGTGTACACAAAGCTCTTCACATTGCTGGACAGTTCACTCTTTGGCTCTGATCACTTACATCTATCACAGAATCTGGGAGGAGGGGACAGATTGATGGCAATAGTTAGAGGACTATGATGTCTTCTGCTAGACAGTGTCTTGTAGACATGACAAGGAAACTGTACCTATGGAATTTCAACAATATGGCCACCTGAGCAAGACCTGCATAATGGCTGTACTAATCTACAAGGTCAACCTACTGAGGGGAAATTTCACAATTTTCCATCACACCTAGACAGAGAAATACATCAATCAATGGCTGCTAAGACAGGAAGAATCAGTCTTTTCCATGGATGAGCTTCCTAATACGCTACCCAATTTCATGTGGTCAGCCATAAAAGCATATATAAAAGTGACTCTAAATGAGCTCATTAGCACTTGTAGGTGTATGTGTGTGTATGTATGTGTATGTGTGTGTATGTATATGTGTGTGTGTTTGTGATTGTATGCATGTATGTGTATGTTTATATGTGTGCATGTGTGTGTGTGTTTACATGTGTGTGATTATGTGTGTATGTGTGTGTTTATATGCATATGTGTTTATGTGCATGTGTTTATATGTGTGTATATTTGTGATTATGAGTGTTTGTGTATGTGTGTGTTTATGTGTGTTCATATGTGTGTTTATGTGTATGGTGTGTTTATGTGTGTGTATGTGTGTGTGTATGTTTGTGATTATGTATGTGTATGTGTGTTTATGTGGGTGTTTATGTGTGTGGTGTGTGGATGTATGTAATGGTAATAATTTTAGAAGAAGATTTCTTACGTTTAAGAAGTTAGAGGGCATATGGGAGGAACTAGAGATGAAGGGAGTGAAATAATGTAAACACTCATGTGTGAGATGATTAACAAAATATGTTTTTTTTAAATAGGAAAGGTCTATATTTATAAAATATTTCATTAAAGGAAATCTTGGCAATGTCTGAGACAAGGAGAACAGCTAGAAGGAAAGGCTAAATTTCCTTAGCAATTATGTAATGTTGACAGAAATATGAACAATGACACCTATTATAATGTTATTAGCCAGAAATCGGGAGCAGGTATTGGAAACTTCCACAAAAGCCACTGTCCTTATAAAGTAGCAAAGAACTTGGTTGAACCATGCACATGTGTCAAGGCTTTGTGGAAGGACCTTAAGACCAGTGACCCGGAGCATTTAGTAGAAGAAACTTCTAACCAGAATAGTCAAAGACCTGTGCCCTTCTTGGAGGTATTGAAAAGTGAGAGAGAAGAATATAACTTAAATATGTTATAATTAGCTAATTTATGATTAAAAGGAAACAAATAAGGCCAAGCTGACCTTTGATTGATAGATAAATAAACAAGTAAATAGATAAATGAGTTAAATGAGGCCAGGTGTTCTTCATCAAGCTAATAGCAAAAATATGCTGTATGTAGTCCAGAGGGTTTCAAGGCTGCCTTACACTGTCAGAGCCCCGATGATCTAGAAGGGCAAGATGGCTCTGGAATATGGGTCTCAGTGCAGTCTGTGGACTTGTTCTCTAGTGTCATGGTGTCAGGACTCTGCTATCTGCAGCCTTATGCAGTTCTTGGCTACCTTAGCTGTGCCTCAATAAGCCTTAGGGTCAGCTTGGGTAATGGGTCTAGAGGATACTTTTAAAGCTAAAACCTGGACAGCATCCAGTGGTGCTGATTTAGCAAGTATGCAGGACACTAGCGCTTCAGGGACTGGCTTCTGGCATCTCAAAGGAATTCATCAACAGTTGGAAACTCAGGCACAGACTTGTTGCAGGGGAAGGCATGGGACTCGTAGTTTATAGGACATCTTTCTCACATTTGATGTCAATGGCACTGTTTTATGTTTTGTTTCTGTTGAAAGAACTTGCAGTCATATCTTTGGGCATACGCACTCCACCTAGGGCTTTGGAGTTGGGCCTGCAGAGATTGTGAGAGAGCATGAGTCAGAATCAGGTCTAGGGACACTGGCACCGCTATCATCACTCAGTAGAAGGCCAGCAAAGGGCAGTAGGAGCAACTGCCATCTTACTGTTCACTCCTTGTTCTGAAAGTACGAATACCAAACAATTCTGCCCATGCTCCGGGCCCTGGATGGTCTGGGAGAGACAAGCCTTAGAGAAGGAGTCCCTTGTAAGGACTGTATATATAATGGAAGAAGCTGACAAGCTACATGTGTTCTCGGGAGTCCAACACATGGAGTCCAGAAAGCCTTCAACTTTTACTGGAAAACCACCAGTTCTGTAGAACTAGGTATGATAGAGGGTAGGAATCAGCTTTAAAAAAATAAAAAAGCTGCAATCATGTCTTGTGTAGAGAGCAGGCAATCTAGAGCGTGGGCTAGCAGTGGACCCTCCCTGTCATCATTACGTGAATACATACACGTTGCTAGCATACAGTAGCCCTGGCAGGGTCCTGAAGGAAACAAGGCCAGATCCGGTTAAATACAGAGGTTTTACTTGATTGCACAGCATCTACTGGGGTAGAGAAAAACATGACAGAAATACACCCTTCAGATTCTATTCTCAAGACATATGAAACCTCAGAGGCTGCAGATTAAAACCACCAATGAAGGGAATCACTAGACTCCTAGGTACCGGGGCTGACATTTGGTACCCTTACCTCTTGATACTTCTTTTCACCACCATTATTCCTGGTCCATTAATCTGGGTGTTATTGAATGAGAGGGATGGCGAAGTCTCCTCCACTGCAAAGGTGGGCAAACCCCCAAAGGGAGGGGCATGAGAAGAAAACAAGATGTTTGGTGTAGGATGATGTCATTATGCAGCAAGGCGGGTCCAGCCTATCACTGGATGAGAAGGGAAGGTAGGCGGAGAAAGTCTAGGAAGGGAGAGGAAAAGGAGAGGTGCGAGAATCAAGAGGGATGGAGGAGGAGGTAAAAGTAGAGGGAGCTGAAAAACCAACATGGCAGCAGATGTAGATATTCTTCTCTGCAGATCAATACAGGTTGTTATGAGCATTTTGGTGTGTTCTTTGATGTGGCAACCTAATTGAGTTTAAAAGAGGTTGTAGTGGCGAGACCCACAAAGCCGTGGAGTTGGGATGTGTGTGTGTGTGTGTGTGTGTGTTTGTGTGTGTGTCTGTCTGTCTGACTGAATGTCTTCCCCTAGAATTGGAACCGAACCCAGGTCCTGCGCACGAAGAACACTGCTCTTAACTGCTGAGGCATCTCTCCAGCATGGGCATATTTTTGCTCTGGTTGCATCCCCTTCATTTTCCTTTATTCTCTTTTCTCCTCTTCCACCCGTGTCTAATATGAACCATATCCTAAAGCTGATCAGGGATTGCATTTCTCTCTCTTGAGAACATGGCTCTAAAGGTGTCCTATGGAAACATATATGAGGTCAGAAATATGAAGATAACTTCTTGCAAGGTTGTGAAAAGAAAATATAATTGGCCCTGACTTCTACTATCATGTGTATTTTTTCATTCTTACATTGCCAGGACTATTTTAAAGACAAACATAAAAGGAGAAATTGTCCCCAAAGTCAAGTGATGTAAACTGTAAAGAAGAAGCTCCTCCTTCTTTGTGATGTTCCCCTGGCTGTTCACTGAGTGTTGTGATAAAAGCCTTCACAAGGATTTTTTTTTTTTGAGCCGTTTATTACATAACCAGGGATGTGATATTGAGAAATCACCTAGATACTGAAAGTTGCCAAGCATAAGGGAGTCAGTCACCAGAGAACATGGTAAGTGCTGGAAAAAATAGTAGATTCCATACACGTGAAGAATTTCTGAAAATAAGATCCGCTGTCCTCTCACCTCTGCTTTGAGGACACTGTCTACTCTAGCAGGCTTTCAGTTACTGTGGTGAAGCACTAACTGAAATCAAGGTGGGGAAGCAAGGCTTCATTTTTCTTACTGGTTACATCTTATCGTTGAGCGCAGCTGAGGCAGAAACTCAAAGAAGGAGCCGAAGCAGGAACTGAAGCAGAAACCATGGAGGAATGGTGTGTATTGGCTTGTTCCCCTGGATTTAACAGACACATTTTTTTTTTTTTTTTTTTTTTTTTTTTTTTGTAGAACCCACATCCACCCAGGAATGGCATTGTTTTCAGTGGGCGGGGCCATTCTAAATCACTTAGCAACCATAAAAATGTCCCACGGAACTAAGCACAAGCTCATCAGATGAAGACAATTGTTCAATTGTTATTCCTTCTTCTAATGTATGCCTGGGTTTGTGTCAAATGGATAAAGCGAGCCAGCATATTGTCTACATTTAATACTGGTTCAACATCTACAGGGGAAACAGACGTGATAAAGAGCCCCGATTGTGGGAGAGAGTTTTGTTATTCCTACATCCCTCCACAAGAGACCATTCAGATCTCCTCAGTGTTTTGGGCAAAAGAACTCTTACTCCAGTTGCCTATAGAAACTGGTCATATAAGAAACAGTCTATCACTATTTAGTAGAAAGGAGAAAGAGTGAAATATATATATATATATATGATTATTCCTATTAAAGAAACCCTCACTGGATGATTTTTTTAAAAGAAATTCTATCATTGCTCTGCAGTAACAGAAGTGTAACAGAAGTGATCTAAATATTGAACACACCACACCACATATTAATTACAGTCATGAAATCAATATGTTGTATGGTGTGTTGATTATTTAAGGTTCCAGTCCCTTAATTATTCTTGAGGCCATGGGTTTTGTCTTGTTTTTGAGCCACTGGATGTTTTTTCTCAATTTCTTTTTTTTTTTTTTGTCTAGAATTTTGTCCCCTTTAAAAATATTTTTCTTTAACCAATTTATCTTCCTCTTTTATTTTTTGCTGGATTGTTTTCAATCGCCTCCTCTGTTTGTGGCAATGCTGAGTCAGAGCTGAAGAGGCTCTGTCATGTTTCTGTGTCACTACCATCTCCATGGTGGACCTCAGTGCCCAGTGAGTATCACATCTTGGAAAAGAAAAGGGATGTCCTGTACTAGGGGGTTCATTTCCATTGTCTTTTATTTTACTTAAAACTGTATGGGTAAATGTGAAATTTACTCAACTACCAGAGGGGGCCTCCAAATCTATGGATTCCCATCCCCCAACATGGGTGAAGTGGTAGCTTTACAAGTTGTATGTTGTATGTTTCATGATTAAAAACTCAGGTCACTTTATTTCACGCTGTTGGGTTTCACCAGAACATTTATACAGAAAGTGCCTAAGATCTTTTCCTGTTATACTTGTACATAATTTTGGTTAACAGCTTTTATATAGTACACTACTTTTGCATGGTTTTGACTTTTTTTGTAGTTTGAGAATCTCTGATATTTCAGCTGTATCATTTAATTTTTGATACTCATCAATCTCTTGCTTCAAGAGAATTTTCCTCCCATGCATCTTCTAGGTCATAGCTTTTATTTTTCAGGTATATTTTTAGACTGCGGATTGATGATCCTTATCCCTATTTTTTTTTTTCTGAAACCCCACATTGAGGGCTTGCCACATCTCTTCCATTACTTATTTATCTGTATACGTTGCTGTCTGGCCAGGTCTTATTATCAAATGTTCAAGAGAAGTCCTGGGGTTCTAGAATCATGAGTCTTTTTCATAGTTGGCGATGCCAACCTAATCCATGTATGACAGAATGACAAACAGGATCCGCATGATATTCTCAGGTAGTTTCTTTCCATCATCTGAACTTTCATCTTCTCCCATAGGGAATAATGTGTTTCAAAAACTTTCCACAAATATTATGTTCACGTTATATGAGGAAGGAAATTATCTAACTGTTTCCTGCAGGCAGAGCTGGCAGTGTCCCAGACCTGGAAGTGACAGACCTCCCAGAACCAGTCTTCTTCAGTTGTCATGTTCTTGTACTTTCCTGGGTCTCTCTCTGCCCCACCTCCATCCCGCCTCAGAGACTTATATGATCATGTCACCACAATAGAAAAGGTGGAAAATATATCCACTATCTCCAAGAATTTCCTATGATCTCCCATCTCTCGTTAGAACACTTACCTTAGTCGTCCAACCCTAGGGAGAGGCAGCTTTTGAAAGAATTTCATTTATCTACTGCTTCTGTACCTTGCTATTAACTTTTTTCTTTTTCACACAGTAATGTCATCAATCTTGTTTTGTAGCTGTGAGGATTGTTGTGCACAGAGGTTAAACAAATTAGCCAAGGTCACAAAGCAGATGAGCGAGATCTGGGAGCAGCTCCAACTGCAAACTGCAGGCTTGACATGTTGTCTTCTATTGCTTCCCACAGCTGCGGGTGGGCCACTCCCTCCCGTGGCACTAAGTAAACGCCAGCTTGAAGTCAAAGGAGTTTCACTGTAATTGTTAGAATGTTATCTCTGCTGGAAAGAAAGAAGATTTATGAATAATGAATAGAGGTGAAACAGATCCATCCCAAGTCGATATTGATGGAGTCATCCTTCTCTTTCTTTAACCTCTCATTCTGAAACCGCTCACGAATGAGCAAATACTACCACAATGTTTGCATGGAGACACCACCCGACAATCAACATTTTAGACCAAGCATTCGTTTGATATTTGCATAACTGCATCATAATTACATGTAGCTCACTATGTGGGTAAATAGAGGCGATTTTCAAATAAAGAACAATGTGAATTACATAAACTTGCTGCTTTGAATTTTCCCCTGCAAATTAAAGGTATTCAACAGTGGCCATAGTCGATATGAATCTTCTAGAAGCCAAATGAGTTCTTTTGCCTTTCAGCTTAGGAACATAAGGCATCATAATGTCCTGTGAGCTACAGACACAGTCTGTATGCCTCCTCGTTCACTAAGTTTGGTCCCTGGGACAGTCCTTTTGCTTTTTGTAACCACAGACACCGGTGAGCCTATAGGCTGGGCCCTTCAGTGTATAGTTTTTTTGAAGTCTCATCAACACTCGTTGGTCTTTCATTAACTGACCATACCTTCAGACATATCGGAAGGCCTAGTCTTGTGTTTTGTGGTGGTTTTGTGTGTGTTGTTGTTGTTTTTTTGTTTGGTTGTTTTTTGTTTTGCCTAAGATTCATGCTCTGTTCTAATGCAGGCACATGAATGCTGCCTCCCCAGCCTACCACAGGGCGCAGCCCTCAACTGCCTGTTAAGAAACAGTCTTAAGGGGGGAAAATTAAAAGATCGTTACACTTTAAGGTTTTCTTCATCACATGAACTTTCCAATATTGGCACAGCCTTGCCCAGTGAACAAAAGCTTTCCCACATTCCTTAAATTCATGACTTATTTTTTGCTTTATGAACAATTTTATTGTTATTAATCTTGCAATGAAGAGGAAAAGCATTTGCACAGTCTTTACATTCTAATTTACGCTGTGTCAGCTATAATGTTATTGGTAAAATTATGATTGGTCATTTGGGTAAATTGAGGGGTGCTAGCATGCTATTAAAATGTCTAGTTTGCTGTAGATAAGTAATCTATGTGGAGAAACTATTAATTCCAAACATGGGTGTGTATAGTTTAATCTTCTATAGTTTAATCTTGGTTAAATATAAATGAAAATTGCAATAAACTTCAAATGAACAGTGTAATAATGTTGTGTCTTGTGACGTGAATACCGTGATCCGAATCCTGCAATGTGACAGATGCTGTACTCAGTACAAAACTCACCTTCTTTCTGGACTCATGTCTTCTTTTTATCGTGTGACCTGTGTAATTGGAAACAGCTTCATTAAAGATAATACCAGGTTGGAAAACAAAAAACGAAACCAGCAAAATAACAAAGCAAAACAACAACAAAAACCAAAGCCAACATCAGTGACAGCAAAAGAACAGTATGACAGACTTCCAACCCCATCTCTAATCATGCAGAGCACCAGCATGATTTATTTCACTAACCAAAAAAAATAAACAACCCCTTATCAATGCTGAGGACCTACGAGATCAGACAGCAATAAAGCTTGTGTATGCTTTGTAGAAATCAACCTCTTGTTTATGTTTTTATACGTTTTATTTCAAATTTACTAACTACGAATATGTTTCGCTCAAGTGTCCCAGCTTTGCCTCAGTCTCACGGATAAATAATCCATTCTGTAGAAATGTCTGTCCCAGAGGAGAAAAGCACAAGCTTCATTCTGACTTGCCTTGGAGTCGGTGGTTTTCATCTTTTGTGATACATTTTTAAAAGCCTGAGAAGAGGAGCATGAAGCAGTTACTCTTCATGAGATGAGCCACATGCAAAATTCAGAACTCTCAAGGCCGTGAGGCATGTGGAGAAGTGTTACTCCTGGTCCCTGCCGAGCATAGGCTTGCCTCTGTTCGTCCGGTGCCATTTTTAGCATAGTAGCAGCGACCTGTACCATGGAACTCATCTGTGACAAATTAACATTTAACCCCTTTACTTACCAATTGCATTAAACATGCTCCTTAGGTTTTTTTTTTTTTTTTTGTCTCAGTTTACTTATTAAAATTGGAAATAAACTTTTCTAATAAGCATAATTATTGAAATATTGATAACATAAGTCTTCCTTCATGAATAAACATCTGAGGAGAAACAGGGTTTGGATTCATTTTGAAAAGCTGTATTAACCACTGAAAAGTCCTGTATACCCTAAAAGTTTTGAGAATGTGCTTTGTCCATTGGAGGGCCTTTTTGCTTATATGGAAAACCTCAGAAAACACACTACCTACATTCACTCTGCAATTTGCTAGTCGAATAAGTGATTAGTTATAGGACACACATCAAAATAAGGAGCAAACTATGAGGAAAGTCACATAAGAACAAAAGACAAATTTGAAATCTGTCTTTTAGTTAATAACAAGCTGAAATTGTTTCTTGTCAATACACACATAATTCAAAAGGGAACATGTAGTGTGTACTGATATTATACTTGACCCAAGAATCCAGACTATTGCAATCAGTCACTTACCTAGCTTTTTTATGTGTCAGGATTCACTTGAAATATACTATGTAGCCCCGAGTTACCACAACCTTCCAAACACATCATCTTTTTGAAGACATAATTTTTAGTTATTCTGTGAGAATTCCATACATGTATACAATGCATGTCAATCTTATTCACACCCCACTGCCTATGGCCCTCCCACTCCACCTGTCAATCCTATTCACACCACACTACTTATGGCCCTCCCACTCCACCTGTCAATCCTATTCACAACCCACTACCTATGGCCCTCCCACTCCACCTGTCAATCCTATTCACACCCCACTGCCTATGGCCCTCCCACTCCACCTGTCAATCCTATTCACAACCCACTGCCTATGGCCCTCCCACTCCACCTGTCAATTCTATTCACACCCACTGCCTATGGCCCTCCCACTCCACCTGTCAATTCTATTCACACCCACTGCCTATGGCCCTCCCACTCCACCTGTCAATTCTATTCACACCCACTGCCTATGGCCCTCCCACTCTACCTGTCAATCCTATTCACACCCCACTGCCTATGGCCCTCCCACTCCACCTGTCAATCCTATTCACACCCCGCTGCCTACAGCCTTCCCATTCTGTCAGTCAATCATATTCACACACCACTGCCTATGGTCCTTCTACTCCACCTGGATACATGTCCTTCTTCATGGTACCTTTTGTTTTACATTAACTGAGCCCCCACATCCTCCTCCCAACTCATGTCCCCTTTTATTTCATAAATATAATTCATGAGTCCAATTAATGTTAATTATATTTGTGATTTACCAGGGATGATACCATAAAAGAAAACTGACTTCTCCTTCCTTAGCATCCATCAACTCTCAGTAATATTTAGGTAGAGGTGGTAGCTCAGTCCACCTTCCTCCATCCATCCCAGAATGTGTATTGGCTTGGTCTTGTAAGGCAACCACAGATGCTTTGGGTACTATACTATATATACTATATGCTATATTGCTATATGCTATATATACTATATATATATGTATATATATATATATATACTATATTAAACACAGATGCTATGTATACATTGTATACATGTATGCTATGCGTTTACCAGTATGTTCAAATCTAGAAGTTATTATTATCTCCAGCCTTCCCAATGTACAAGAAGAGGTAAGGTGGGGGTCATGGCCAGAAGAAAAAAAGTAAAACTTTATTTTTTCTTGGTTTTTATAAGGGAAGTCAACAGATGTCATTTTTGCACTGATGTTGAATATTTGAAGCTTACATTACAATAAATTTGTAATTAGCCCATAGCTTCAGTGCCTACTGACACTGGTCCTACATGATCTTGATATACAAAACAGACAGATTTAGATGAAAAATAGTTAAGAGGTCCATCAAATTACTTTAGATCATCTGGAAACCAACAGATTATGGGAAGGGTAGAGATGTAGTTACTTCATTATGTACCCACTGGCGAGCACACAAAACACTAGCAGATTTTTTCAAGCCCAAGGTCAGACATGAAGACTTGGTTACAATCTGTAAAACCCATATTGAAACAAAGAGTAATAAATATGAAAAGAGTAATTTGAAAGAAAGAAACTGAGCTGGGGGTGTGGACAGGAAGTAAGAAAGTTTGGGGCCAGCAGAGTAACCAGAACGTATTGTACAAATATCTGAAACTGTCAGTGAGCAGTATTTACTAATGAATGAATGCTAACGTTTATGTTGTCAGTATAGACATAAAGCATTTTATGGCTTATAAGTCACCATAGAAACCAAACTAATAAAATGTCCATACAGGGTACTAGAGATATAAAGGAACAGAATAAACAGCACTGAACATTGTGCTGTGCTGGTTCGATTGAACATTTCACTTACAGTCAGGAGCGAAAAGAAACCTAAGCCCACAGTAACACATAAGCATTGATAACATTCACTGCTCCAAATATCTAAATATGTACAACACACAAACAAAATAATGAAAAGTTAAAATGCAAAAGATAAAGTCGTTAAAAAAAAGGCCCAGGTAGAGAAAAAACAGGGCTTTCATAGAAAGGGAAATACAATTGCAAAGCTGAGTTTTTAATGGAAAGGAAGAGGAAGCATTCACCCATAGACATGACTTATAGAAACATGCCATAGTAGAAGCAGACAACTCAGGGAAGTTAGTACACGCAGGCAAAAATGGATGAAGAAAGGATGAGAAGAAACACAGTCAAGTGACCATTTAAAGACATTGTCACTGCTTCTGATTTTTGAGGAGAAATTATTTATTTAAAATAAGTAACTATAGACAATGATAGATTTACTTGTTGAGAAGATTTTTTTTTTTTTTGACACCATGACCAGAAAGAACATAGAACAGACCACACACAAAATTTCAGTAAATTTTCCCATTGGGGAAATGTGCAGGTCATATCTTATAATAATGTTTTAATAAAACAGAATTACAGAAGCATTTACAGTTTTTTTTTTTTTTGCAAATTAAAATTATTCTCTAAGGAACTCTTACCAAAAATGAAGTTAGAGTTACATTTTTAAGTTTCTCTTTCAGGCAATTATGAGGCCTATTCCCCCTGAGTGCCCACTACACAAAGTTTTTTTTTACTATGAAAAAAAAGAAATGGTACGGACCACTTAAAGTCTGCTAACTGTAATACCAAGGGCTTCATTGAGGGTTAAAAACCAAAAAGCTAGAAAACTGATTGGGAAATAGAAATGGAACACATAGTTTTCTCTACAGAATAAATCAAACCAGAAACCTTCCCCAGGGGACCAATGTTGGGCTGAGGCAAGGAGATAGGGAGTGTACGTGAATTTCCCAAGTACAGTGAGATGAAAAATGCTGACAAAATAAGGTGGAACTCACTGACAGCATCAAAAAGATGCCCTGTGGGTAAAGGTAAAAGACAGGGAAGTATGTGCGTGTTGGCTGTCGTGAATGGTGAGCAAACAGATAACACAAGCATTTCTGCCAAGAAAGTGTAGCCACATTGGTTTGGAGTCCAGATTACACTCCTTGTGTTGATTTAGCAAACAAAATATGACATGCATAAAATTCTTCAGTAAAATGAAACAGAAAGGAGACATTAAAAACAGCAGTGTAAAGTAACATGAAAAATTTTGTAGGCAGGAAAACAGGGATGCTCTGAGGAAGACTAGAAGAAAGCTAATATCCAAAATATATAAAGAACTCAAGAAGTTAGACTCGAAAACCCAAATAACCCAATTAAAAATGGGGGTAGAGAACTAAGCAGAGAATTCTCACAAAAGGAATCTCTAATATCCAAGAAACAAAGAAAGGTTTAATGTCCTTAGTCTTCAAGGAAATGTAAATCAGAATGACTTTGAGATTCCACCTTCCACCCGTCAGAATGGCCAAGGTCAAAACCCAAGGAACAGAACACAGTGGTGAGGTCCTGGAGCAAGGTGAGCACTCCTCCATTGCTGGTGGGAGTGCAAACTTGCACAAGCACTCTGGAAATCACTCTGGTGTTTTCACAGAGAATTGGAACTACTTCTATCTCAAGACCCAGCTATACCACTCGTGGGCATATACCCAAAGTTGATCCACCTTATCACAAGGACTCATGCTCAGTTATGTTCATAGCAGCTTTATTTGTAATAGGGAGAAACTGGAAACAATTTAGATGGCTCTCAACTGTTAAGAATGGATAAAGAGAATGTGGTTCATTTACACAATGGAATACTACTCAACTATCACATTTTGCACACAAATGGATGGAACTAGAAAATATCATCCTGAGTGAGGTAATCCAGACCCAAAAGAACACGCGTGGTATGTACTCACTTATAAGTGGATATTAGCCATAAAGTATAGGATAATAATGCTATAGTGCAGAGACCACAATAAGGTAAATAACAAGAAACACCCAAGTGAGCATGGTTGAATCTTTCTCAGAAGGGGAATCAAAATAGATACCAAGATGAATGGAAGAAGCAAACTGACTAGGAGAGGGGATGGAGAGAGAAGAGGGACAGGGTAGGGGAAATCAGGTGTAGGGGATGCAGGGAAGACAGAAAGGAAATTTACCATGGAAGGGTAATCTCTAGGATATGAGAGAGACTTGGAATAGAGGTGGGGGCAGGGAGTGTATGGGGAGACTCTAGCTGAGATTCCTAGTGGGAGATAGGATCCTGAAACATCCATTCCTATAGCCAGACAGGACTCTCAGCGGAGGGATTGCAACAGTAACCTACCCACAAAGCTTTCCAACCAAAATGTGTCCTGCCTCCAAGTTATACAGGTACAAAGAGCAGAAACTGAGGGAGTGGACAACAAACGAATGGTCCAACTTGAGACCTATCCCATGGACAAGCACCAGCCCCTGAAACTATAAATGATATCCTGTGATGCTTGCAGACAGGAGCCTAACATAACCATCCTCTGAGAGGCTCCACCCAACAGCCAATGGAAAGAGATGGGGAGACCCACTACCAAACTGTAGATGGAGCTCTGTAAGTTTTATGGAAGAGTTGGGGAAAGGACTGAAGAACCAGAAGAGGACATGAACTCCACAGGAAGATCAACAGAGTCAACTAACCTGAACCCTTGCAAGCTTCCAGAGACTGAACTACCAACCAAAGAGCTAGTGCAGGCTGGAACTAGGCTCCCTATAAATATGTTGAACATGTACAGCTTGATCTTCATGCTAGTTTCACAACTGACCCAACAACTGGAGTTAGTGATCTGTCCCAGAATCTGTTGCCTACCTGTGAATCCTGTTCCCCTAAGTGGGCAGCCTTGTTTGGCCTCAGTATGGAGAGGATGCACCTAGTAATGAAGTGACTTGATCTTTGGGATGTGGGGGAAGGGGTGAATGATACCCAATGGGGACTCCTCATTTTCAGAACAAAAGAGGAGGGGAAGGAGGGGAGGGGTGTGAGAGGATTATTAGGAGTAGAGGGGTTAATATTGAGATGGAAAGTGAATAAGGAAATAAATAAATAAATAGGTAGAAAGTTTTATAGAAAAAGTGTAAGGATATAAATTCACAATCAAAACTAAAGCTCACACAGAGATTAACCATGGCAAATGAAAAGGATCGTGGTGTAGATTATATCAGAAATTAGTATATTCAGTGCAGATGATGAATATCTAAAATCAAAGGAATGTGTAATCACAATGTATCAAATGTACCGGATCATGCCTCTCAAAGACAAAACTTAAGACAAAAGAGAGAAATTACTTAAAGATGAAGCTTTTAAATGTTTGTATTATGCTTAAGGATTGGTGTACATTTTTTTTTTCTGGAAGGACATAGAATTAGTCATGACATAATATTCCTGAGCAGGTTAGCACACCGCCCATCTACAGTTGAGTACAATGAAGTGTTCAGAGAAAGAACAGTACTCTTTCAAGTGTTTCCAAGATTGAGTAGCTGCTGAGTTTGATTCTCATAGCAATAGAGATTCCAAAGCCACTGAGGTAGTTACTCTTTAATAAAAGGAAGGGGCCAAATTGTTTAAAGATTTGACATCTCAAATCTTTAAACTTTGAAACAACAATTGAAAATCTAGAAAAAAAAATTGTGATAATTGTAAAGCTGCCGACCCCTTATATTATCGAAGGTCTCTGGCAATGTCTTTGGAAAAGCAGAAACAAAATTTATTTGTATTGATTGCAGGAGGTAAACTCACAGTCTCATTATCCTATGTGAATAGATAAACATCCCCAGGAAGGGCTGGGACCCTGATATTCAGAGTAGTAGTGTTTGGAAAGGTGTAGACAATTGTTAGTGAACTTATGAAGCTCTCTGCATCTGTTTGGAGGTGCAGTTTGTCCTTCTTTCCATATCTGAGGAGTCCAGCTTATGGAAGGCTCTTTAATAACATTTCCTGGTATAATTGCCTTATAACATGACTACTCATAAGATTCACACCAATCATTATAACGATTGTCAATTTTCAGCAATTCCATATCAACTTAAATGGGGAGACACTCAAGACAACTCCTCTAAAACCAGGGACAGAACAAGGTTGCCCCCTCTCTCCATTTCTATCTAACTTGAAGTTTTAGATAGAGCAATAAAACAGCTGAATGAGCTCAAGGAGACACAAATTGGAGAGAAACCAACATATCTTTTTTTGTTGCAGATGATAAGATACTATATATGTGATCCTAAAAATTTCACCATGGAACTGGTATAAGTGGTAAACATTTTCAGCAAAATGGCTGAATTTAAGATTAACTTTAAAAAAGTCAGTATCCCCCTATATACATGGACAAACAGATTGAGAAAGAAATCAGGGAAATAACAGTTTTAAGTACCCACAAATAATATCTTTGTGTAACTCTAACCAAGCAAGTAAAAAAAAATAAGTATGATTAAAAACCCATATGTGCCCAAAAAAATCCAAGCACTCTTGATAAGAGGAGGATTCTTGCAGCTAACTATCAGACTGAACAAGAGGACCCCAATGAAGGAGCTGGAGAAAGGACTGAGGGAACTGAAAGGGTTTGCAACCCCATGGGAAGGACAAAGTTATCAACTAACCAAACCCACCACAGCTCCCAGGGACTAAAACAGCAGCCAATGAGTTTACATGGAAGGACCCATGGCCTGAGGTGCATATGCAGCAGAGGAGGCATTGTCTGACATCAATACAAGGAGAGGCCTTTGGTCCAGTGAAGGTGGGTTTTCCCAGTGTAGGGGAATGCCAATGTGCTGATGTGGGAGAGGGTGGTTGGGAGAGGGAGCATCTTCATGGAGGCAATGGGAGGGGGATGGGATTGTGGAAAAAGGGTAACATCTGAACCATAAATGCAGATAATTTCCAATAAAAAGAATGTGTGTGTGAACAAAACAAAACAAAACAAAATAATAAAACAAAATAAAACAAAACAAAAAACCTTTAAGGGATTGAAAAATATTCTAAAAGATATCAGAGAATGGAATTTCTCCCAGGCTTACAGTCTGTAGGAGTAACAAAACAAAAAAATTCCATTCGACCAAAAGCAATCTGGAAATCCAATCTTCATCAAAATTCTGACACAATTCTTCATAGATCTTGAAGGGAAAATCATAGCCTCATAGGGAAAAGCAACAAGAAGAAGAAGAACTAAGGGAGAGTAGCTCAAACAATCCTAAACAATAAAAGAACAGCTCACGGTTCCTGATTTCAAGCTGCACTACAAAGGTAGAATAATAAACACATCATGGCCTTGGCATAAAAACAGACGTGTTGATCAGTGGAGTCAAACTGAAGACTCAAACATAAATCTTAGATTTTTAGAAGGAGTCTAGAAATATTCACAAGAAAAAAAAAATAAGAAAGTATCACCAACTAATGATGTTGGTCAAACTAGATGTCTGCATGTAGGAAAATGTGGGATAAATTCATAAGTATCACCCTGCACAAAACTCAGGTCCATGTAGATCAAATACTTTACCATAAAAAAGAAACACTGAACCAGTGGGAATAGCCTTGACCTCATTGCCCGAGAAGGAAATTTTCCTGAGCAGGACTCTGAGAGCTCAGGCACTAAAATGAACAATTAATGGGAACCAGGAAACAGAAGCTCATGTAAGACACTAGGACAAAACAGAAGCCTGCAAAATGTGAAAATATTTTTACCATCCAATATCTGATTTAACGTAAGGCCAGCTCCACAACATGAACTCAAACCTGATACTGCTTGAGTCAACAGGAACCAGATGTAGGTACGGAGCACACCTGGAGGACAAGACCCCCTAAATCAATGGAGCTTATATGAAGTCAGGGTGACAGAGGAAGCTAGAACAGGAAAGACATGGGTCTGCACTGGGGTCCTCTACATATACATTATAGCTTCCAGTTTTTCATTTCTTGACTATGTGAATGAATGGGCCTCTGATTCCTGCGACTTCTCTTGGGGCTCTTTTTCTTATGTTGGGTTGCCTTGTCCAATTTCACTGTCACCGTTTTTCTTTGGTCATATTTATTTTATTTTTTTTTGCTATATTTGACTTTATCTCTTAGAAACCTATTCTTTTCTAATGAGAGACATTAAGGGAGGGACTCCAGATGGGAAGGGAGGTGGGGAGGAACTGCGAGGATTAGAAGGAGGTGAAACTGTAATTAGGATATATGGTATGAGAAGAGAATATTTTTAATAAAATGATAGAAAAAAGAAAGGAAGAAAAAGAAAGAAGAAAATCTCTCTCAGGTGGCCCAGTAGTTGAAGCTTGAGTTGAGTGCTTATGTAGTCAAGTTGATAATTACAATTAGTCATCTATGAAGTTGGGAGTGGGAAAGGGGGACTTGGAGAGGTAAGTGGGTAGGAGTGCCACAGATGTATCACTCGGGTGTGAAGTTCCCCCAAAATATTATTAATCAAAGACATTGATAATCTAGTCTGCAGGAGGTTGAAAGAATGGGATGAGTTATTTTTCTTCTCTTCATCTCCCCGTCCCCCCAACTTTAACATTTTTATTACACCATGTCAAGGAAAACAAATAGAACATGCCAACATGGCCCTGCCTTTTTTGTGCCTATATTCTCAGCACACATCTGTTCTACCGTGAGGAAGGAATTTCCTCAAAGGCATCTGACTGTTCACCATACCCTACCCTTAAAGTCCTAATTCAAGTCTCAGACCACAGCGCACAAGATGTCAGGAGGCAGACCTTGCAGACAATGGGGAAGGGATCACTGACATCATCCTCACATGAGGCAGTGTGGCCGTGTAGAGAGACAGAGATCCAGACCTGTAGCAAAGGGCTGCTTCTGCTGGAGGATTGCCAGTCAGGGCTTCTCACTTGGATGCATTCCTCCGCTGTCCCAGAGCCTTCACACCTCGAAACACTGAACAATGAAATATCTACAAGCAACCACGTCTGAATAAAGAGTTCAGTGTGTGCCTCTCCTGGAAATAGCTAATTGCAGGAAAGCATTTCTTGGCACTCCCAGAGCAGGCTGGGATGAAAGTTGTATCATAGGTTGGAGAGGAGCCCAGTGTGTTTCACAAGGTTGGGCTCCACCACATAGACCCGCTCGCCCTTGGCTCTAAGCAGAGAGTGCAGTGTGGTGTCTTTGCCAAAGCCCTCGTGGCAGTACACCTGGGACAGGTAGGTGAGGGTCCTGTGGGCAGCAGGGGCAGAGAGGAGCATGGCTGGGGTGCAACAGCGAGACGCAGGGACCACGCTGTACAAGGAAGGACTCAGGCGCCGTAGTTCCAGCAACATTGCACAAAATGCATTTATTTATTTAACTTTAAGTCAAATATTAGATTTCCTATGGGGAAGTCTGTCTTCCGTTCTCGTACAGGAAATGGAACACCTTGAGCGCCCTCTTCCTTGTGATCACTATAGGCAGGTTAATGATCTACAGAGTATCATGGGCATCCGGGTTGTACTTGGCATTTGTATTATGGATTGCAGAAATGAAATGGAGGATAGTGTAAAAATCAAACTCAAACACTAAATTTTAGTTCCTTTAAAATAACCATTCTCTTACATTTTTAAATTATTATTATTTTTTTGGTGAAATACACACTACAAAAAGATTTTAAAATAAATGGTTATTTTTCTTACATTTATGCTAATTGTTTAAAATTCAGCAATTTTTCAGTATATACATTCTTGCTAAAATACTTTAAAAAATGACAGTTTTATTTAATGAGCATAACATTGTTCTTTCAGGAACACACAAACTGGCAGTGTGGTTGGCGATGCAGGATCGCGCAGAACAAATATTTGTGGCCAGTGCTTTCTCTTCCATATAATGAAAAAGAAATTTAAAGTTAATAGTTAATTATCCTGTCTGTTAACACATGGTTTTGTTATCTGTTTCAGTCGCTCTAACCTAAACATCTTACGCTTAGAGCCAGTTCCCCTCAGAAGCGAGAATTACCTTTGCACATTAAGAAAACTAAATGTGGCTTTCATTCGGTGGAATGGCGGTATTATCTATCAGTCAGCACGGTGGTTGTATATCACCGCCTTTGAAAAAGTGACCTGCCGGTGCTGAAGAGGGGACATCCTGGCAGGAAGCCGAGTAGCAGACCCATGCTTCCCCCAGCAAGCACGAGAAGTGGAGCCCCTAGATGAAGCTAAGCAAAGACACGAGAGGGCGTGGGCTCCAAGCAGAGCTGAGCTTCACTTTCTAGAGAGCAGCAACCTGGGGCTGACGACTCAGGTATCTAGGGTCTGCGAAGTGCTGACCGCGTTTCCGGAAAGACAGTTAAGAGAAGTGCTGTAAAGTAATTAAAATTGGATGTAGCTTGGCTTCGTGTGAGTAGTAAACGTCAGTGAAGTCATCTCAGTATGCTTAGCATCAGACAAATAAGGTAAGAGAGAAGCTTAATGGCTTGGTGGAGACAATGTGAACAGTTTTAAAATGTCAAAGCAGGCAATCTTGCTTATAGTCCTGATATCAATATTCACCCACAGATTTTAATACAAGTTAGAAAGTGCCTGTTTCAGAGATACTTATAGTGTATCCTCTATTGTTATATTCTTCAATGCAGCTTAACTCTAAACACTTATTGGATGTCTACTGTGTGTAATCTATACCTTAAGAAACGATGAAGTTGAAAGAAAGACTGTACCTAGACTGAAAGGAGGCTTGTATCAGACACGTTTCTGTCATTGTCACATAAGAGGTGAGAAAAACTGCTTATGAAGATGGAAGGCTTGTTCTGGTTCACGTTTCAGAGTACTCAGTCCATGGTCTGTTGGTTCTGATGGCTTGGGGCTTGTAGGGAGGCACATTATCAGGAAAGAAACATGCCGGGAGGGAGGAAACTGCACCTTAAGAGTCCTCCTCTCTCATTCCCAGGAATACCCAGCTACCTAAGTTCTTTCCACTAGGTACACTTTCCCAGAGTGGCAATGGCTGTCTAGTAATTAAGTTTTAAACACAAAGGATGCTGGTGGGGGCGGGGGATCTAGCCATAACAACACTTCTAAGTCCTCAGAAGCATCTAATACACATTTGCAGCCAATCTGCTGAGAGCTTATTTCTAAATCTGCCTGACTGATTTTTAGCTATGATACATTGATAGTACGAATTCATGTGCTTCAGTCGGGGGGGGGGGTAGAGAACCAAAGATCTGAGGATAGAGACTTGTTTCATTATGTAATAAATATTGCAGGTGAATTTATAATCTAGTAGTTCAGGGACATATTGTTTCTACAATTCTCCAGTGCTGTTGAGATTATCTGGAGGGTTTTTAGAAATCCAAAATGCCTCTGCCCTGCCCCCTTGTGATCGTCACAGCTGAGAAGGCATTGCTTCACTTCTTCTGATGTGCTTTTGCGTTTGGGTTCACTTTACCTTGTGTAATCCAAAGGTAGAAGAGTGTTGGGGGACTACTTTTCTATGCTGTTGGTTGTAGAATTCAAGAAAATATCATAAAGAAAATACCATCCAAAATTTTTACTTTAATAAATATTGAAAACATGCCACATGACAAGTATTTACATTTATCAAACTAATTAGATTAATATTTATATTTTATAGATGGAAAGTTTGAAATATAAGAAACATGCTCAGGCTCATAGGACTTGAAATGTATGCAAGGACCAAAGCTATATTTGGGTCAAGTGTATTAGTACATGCCTCTAATCTTCGTGTTGGGGGATGGTACCAGAAGGATCAGAAGTGCACAGTTATCTTCAGTTACACAGAAAACTGATGCCAGCCTGAGCCACACAAGCCTTTGTTTTCAGAAGAAAAAATATAAACAAACAAACAAACAAACAAACAAATAACTGTCACACACAGTATCACCTAATATGCAAAAGGAGCAAGTGACTCTAGAAAACTATGTTGGCATTTTTTTTTTCCTTGTAAAGTAATGGAATGAAGAACAGAAAGGCAGGAGATAAAATCTGAGCTGGGAGGTAGACAGGAGAGGCACTTGTACAATAGAGAAGTTGATTCTGCTGAGGGACCTTTGGAGTCTCAGCTTCATGATCGCTAAGATGAACAGGTAAAGCAGACCAGGGCTGTTTTAGAAAGGAAAACCTTACATATGGAAAACATAAAAGAAAATCACCTTGGATTGAAGAATCGGAGCTTAAATATTTACCTAGGCTTTGGAGGTTAAACTTTTTTCAATTTTTATTTTGCTAGTTTCTGTTAATATATTACCCTAAATTATATAGGGCGTCCTGAGGCCAATGCCATAATTCCCAAGGAGTCCTGAAACTGCTGAACAGTCATTGCACTGAGACTTTAAAAGTACAGGGCAATGTTTGTTTTTCCCAGCAAGTGGAATTCCAGAGCTTCTAGCCTAGACAAACAGTGCAAACATTTATCCTCAAAGAAAATTCTTCAACAGACATTGCATCTAGAATCTTCATTCAGCAACACAGTTTTGGTACTTTTTTTTTTTTTTTTTGAACAACCAGAGGATATAGTTGGGTGTTGGCTCCCTTAAAATAGCTTATCTCTCTTATCATGTGAGGGAGTTAAACTTATCGTCCTAGGTCTTCTAAATGGAGCAGTCATTGGAAACAGAGAGCATTTGAGAATAGAAAGAAGGATGTCGTGAAAGCTTTGACTCTCAAAGCATTGGATGACGTGAGTTTCCTGAACACAGATTCTAAAACATAACTGCCACTTAGACCATGTTTCTATATAGGATATGTTTTATCATATCCACAATCATTATACTGTGTGGAACACAAAGGAAACTCTATAGAATTATTTTTTTCCATGCAATTAAATGAAATACCCATTATAGAATCTCAAAGTTTATCAATATATTGGGAAGTTAGGATTTTTTTTTTTTGTCCTTTGTTTGAGCATCTATTGTGTCCAATGTCAATAATGTTGCAGAAAGTATATTGTGTGCTGATGGTACAATATAACCTAGATAAATGTTCCCTACACTCAACCAAATAACCCCACAAGCATGTAAATTACATGTATTAGATAATATTGACCTATTCCATCATATGATAAATGCACCCATGTCGGCTGAGAAGTCCTCAATCGTACACATTTTTGTAGACACAAAAAGAAGAAAAATATTTAAGAAAGTCTATTTAAATTCAAATCTATGTGAATCTATGTGGGAAAGTTTGTTTCTTCTTTTCCTCTTTTTTACTTACAAATTTATTTTATAAAAGAGATGCATGTATGGATTTTTAAAGGCATTTTGGCATAAAACTATATGAATATATTTTTTTCAGTACTTGATTTTTTAAAGGTTTGATAGTGTGCATTGAAATCTTACTAGTTACATGTAAAACAAAATGTAACATGAAAATAGTCCAAGTTTTCTTGATGTGTATAGATTAAACATAATTATTTTCAAATAACCAAAAATTGCCACAAGGCTATTTTCTTAGTTATTAATGATTTAAGGTCTAGGTGTATCCCACTCTGAGAGGGTGCTATACACTTATTGTTTTTTCTAAGAAGGACTGAGACTTCCACTTTTTGGCCTTTCTTTTTTGAGCTTCATATAGCCTGTGAGTTGTTTTTTTGGGTAGTCAGAGCTTTCTGGGGCTAGCATCCAATTATCAGTGACTACATATTATGTCTGTTCTTTTGTGACTGGGTTACCTCACTCAGGATGATATTCTCTAGATACATCCATTTTCCTAGGAATTTCATAAAGTCATTGTTTCTAATGGCTGAGTAGTACTCCATTGTGTAAATATACCACAATTTTTATATCCATTCATCTACTTAAGGACATCTGGGTACTTTCCATCTTCTGGCTATTATAAATAAGGCTGCTATAAACATGGTGGAGCATGTGTCCTTATTAGATGTTGGAGCTTCTTTTGGGTATATGCCTAGAAGTGGAATAACTGGGTCTTCATATGTCCAGTTTTCTGAGGAACTGCCAGACTGATTTCCAGAGTCAGTTTACAACCCCACCAACAGTAGATGAGTGTTCCTCTTTCTCTGCATCCTGGCCAGCATCTGCTGTCATCTGAGTTTTTGACCTTAGCCATTCTGACTAGGGTGAGGTGGAATCTCAGGGTTGCTTTGATTTGCATTTCCCTGATGACTAGGGATGTTGAGCATTTCCTTAGGTGTTTCTCAGCCATTCGATATTCCTCAATTGAGAGTTCTTTGTTTAGCTCTGTACCCAATTTTTAAATAGGATTGTTTCAGTCTCCGAGTTTAACTTCTTGAGTTCTTTGTATATATTGGATATTAGACTTCTATCAGATGTGGGATTGGTAAAAATTGTTTCTCAATCTGCTGGCTGTCATTTTGTTTTCTTGACAGTGTCCTTAGCCTTACAGAAACTTTGCAATCTCATTAAGTCCCATTTATCAATTCTTGATCTTAGAGCACAAGCCATTGGTGTTGTGTTCAGGAAATTTTCCCCTGTGCCTATGTGTTCTATGGTTTTTCCCACTTTCTCTTCTAATAGTTTCAGTGCACCTGGCTTAATGTGGAGATCTTTAATCCACTTGCACTTGAGCTTTGTACAAGGAGATAATAAAGGGTCTATTTTCATTCTTCTGCATGCTGAGTGACAGTTGAGCCAACACCATTTGTTGAAGAGGCTCCAAATTTCCATTGAATGTTATTTCTAATAGTAGAAATGTAACCTAGCAGGAAAAGAAATGCCAGTCTATATAGTAAATATCGTAGATGTGAATATCTGTTGGATCTTTGTGAAATATTGGAAAGCTGTCGATGAATACACAGACACACAGACACACAGACACACACAGACACACACACACACATTCTTGATTTGAATTTCATTGCTGTGAAGAGGCACCATAACCAAGAAACTCTTATAAAGGAAAATATTTAACTGTGGTTGGCTTACAGTTTCAGAGGTTCAGTCCGTTACACTATTGTCATGGTGCGACACATGGCAGCATGTGGGCAGAGAAAGTGCTGGAGAAAGAGCTGAGAGTTCTACATCTGCATAGGAAGGCAGTAGGAACTGAATCCTATACTGGGCATGGCTCAAGCATCTGAAACCTCAACCCCTGCCCCCAAGTGACACACTTTTTCTCTAAAAGGCCACACCTACTTCAACAAGGAAAAACCTCAAATTAGTGTCATTCCTTATGGGCCTATGGGGGGCTTTTTTATTCAAACCAAGCAGTGTGTGTGTGTGTGTGTGTGTGTGTGTGTGTGTGTGTGTGTGTGTATGCGAGTGTGTGTATGTGCACTTGAACTTCTGCATCAGTATCTATATCAATCCTTGATATTAAAATGGCAGGAGCATAGGTTTGGAGGCATCAAGTTTTACTTCCAGACAACAGTGACCCTTTTAAATATCAAGACTAGGGTAGGTCTATGTTAGATTCACAGGTCACGCAGATAAAGGGCAATAAGCCAGAACTGGAAGGGCATAGGACACAAGAATTCTGTAATTTGTCAAGCAGACATTAAGAACACACACAACATTTTTGGGTACATGATGCTAACAGCAGATCTCAAATTGAAACTCCATATTTATGTGTATGCAGAGATAAGAGAGAAACTGATTGGACAGGTGTGAGTGAACTACCCTGGTGGTGTGCACAACCACCATGTTAGTGGCTCTGGTGAGAAATCTGGATGTCACATGACCTGATTACTAGTTACAGAGAGAAACTGAGAACAGAAAGGGTCTGAACTTGTACAGCCACAGACAGCAAAAGTGATAGCAATGGAAGATGCTGAAGGAGAGGGAAACAAACCAATGGGCTCCCCTCTAAGGAACCAGGGCAAGGTTTCTCATTAATTTTGATAAGTCTGGGGGTTAAACATGGAGCTGTAATGTGTACAGATGATTGGTCCTACGGCTATCGGAAAGGAGGTAGAGGTACAATTCTATATTTTCTCTCTGTATGAAACCTGAAGTATAAGTGATCTGCATTTGGAAATTGCATATAAAATACTAGCACATTTAAGATCTGTGTGTGGTGTAAGACAATAGCTGCCTGGACTGAGAGGTAAAGGTCATTCTTCTCTCTCAGTGTCCGGCCAAGGTTCAGTAGCACGGCAAAGGAGGACACAATAGAAATGGTTACTTGTCAATATTTTCTGTCAGCTTCTCCATTACACTGTAAGTTCAGTTGCCTGATAGAGAGAAATATGCACAGAATATAAAAGGCATTTTATGATGCCAAATATATACATTTAATAAATGACAGTAAGTTAGTTAATACTAAATAGACTTGCTATTTGCAAAAAAAATGGGAATAGTTTAGCTATTCTAAAACATATGCACAATTATTATTTTTAAAAATTCCAATTAGAAATAAATGCATCTTTTTAACCTAATAAGTAAAAACAGTTGGTGTAATTGTAATTGAAAACCTCTTTGGATAATACAGTATTTGTTTGTCAATCAGAACCCGAGTAAATTCAACCCAATGACCCGCAGAACTACATTTATTTACTAAAGTCTCTATAAAGTCACAGTACAAAACTGTGTGTGTGTGTGTGTGTGTGTGTGTGTGTGTGTGTGTGATTTACTATGGATTGCAAGGGAATTTCCACAAAACAGTCTCCCACACAGATCTGTTGCTTAATGTCAAGTATCACATACTCAATAACTGAATCTTTATCCAGCGTGGAAATGAAACTGTTTCTCATCTAGTGTTACCTCAGCTAAAGCAAATCACAGGACAGTCAGAGCGGTTCAGTTCCGACCGGCGACAGCAAGCCAAAATGTCTCTGTGTGTTTAATGCTCACACATAGCTTGATGACGCTGAAATCCAGTTTGTATACTCAGCAAGTTCTTATAAATAGCCCCCAGCCGAAGTGTTGCCATTTCAAATGTGTTGTGGTGTAATGCTTTGGTATAATGTAATGGAACAGTATATTTTCAAGTATTTTGTATGTCAAAAAATATTCTTGAATTATTGAATGGAAGAGAGAGAAAAAGAGAGGTTTTAAGGACTAGTTAAGAATAATGGTAGAACTAATGAAACTGCTTAAGCTATAAAGCCGTGGTTGTCTGGACCTAGGTTGTTGTGATACAGGGCGCGAGGAGAGCATCCAGTTGCCCAACTCTTTGAAGATCATTTAACTCGAATGGATCTCTTAGAAATTTTCCCATGATGAGATTCGTAAAACCCAATCAAGTGCAAAAAATAAAAGGGATAGAATTTTGTTAATTAGCATAGCAGGGCTTAGAAATATTCTGAGATTGCTACATGTCCCTTAGAGAATGCTCAGATCTGCAGGCAGGATTTATTCTCAAAAAATCTCAGTAGGACATCTGGGTGTGGGGATGCATCCTTGTAATCCCTGCACAAGGGAGGCTGAAGCAGGTGGATCCTGGGTTCTAGGCTAACTGGCTCTACAGCGAGTTCAAGGCCAGCCTTAAACACACAGTGAAACCTCCTGGCACAAGAAAGTCAAAGCTCAGAAGAAAATTAAGATCTCAGAGCCACAATGCTAGGGCTGAGAGCAGACTTCTGAGGAGAAAGCAGACAGGTGAATAATCCAGGTGCACAGGAGCTCCGGGGGACCCAGATTTTCTGTTGGCATCATCTGCACTTCAGAGAAACCTGCTGCTGGTCCTGACCTAACCGGATTCTTATTTCCACAGTATTGCACCACGGCTGCTCCTTAGCTTGCGATTCAGTTTAAAAAAGTTGCTAGGAGAGACTCCGAGGCCTGTGATACCTTAGGCAACCCTGCTAGGATTCAGATTCCATGTGTAAAATGAGTCAGAACTCTAGTGTTTTTCTTTGTCCTCTCTTTGGGAAGCCTATGCTACAAAGGAGTTTCCATTGTGGAACCCGGGGCTGTGGGACTCCAGGTGAGAGTGTAAGCAATTGTGTTTCCCTCCCCTGGCAGTTCATTAGTGACACAGACACATTTAGTAAGCACACCGCGCTTAACTTACAGACACATAAATCACTGACATGGTCATTTGGCATTTGAGAGAGACAAAGCCTTCTCAATGGCTTTTATGAATAACATTCCCATTCTGAGAATGAACTAGCCAGGAACCAACATGGAATTTAAAATCAGGCAGGGGTGCAGAAGAAGAGAATTTTATAGCACTTATTGTGTGTGCTAGAAGATTTTGTTTGATTGTGTGTTGGCTAAGTCTCTTTCTATTTGAAGGTATACAGTGAAGAGCAACAGCTCAATGGGGAAGAGCCAGTTTGACTGGTCCCCAACAGATACCTGTTACATTAACCCTAGCACGCTGTTTTCTTGTGTAACAGTTGTATATATTTTAAAAAGGTGTGTGTGTGTGTGTGTGTGTGTGTAGGGGTTTTTTGAAAGGCCTAGAAATGCCTATTGTAAAACGTTGCCAAGCAAGGAGTTAAGACCCTGCTTAAGTGTATTAGTATAAAAAGTATAAAAAGTCAAGATTATTTCAATGCCCAAGCTCTAGCTTGGAGTATATTCACAAAATTTAATAATTATTTCTATTACAAATAGCCATGAACAAATTTACCCATCTGCTTCATTCTCATACATTCCCCAATCCAAATTATTAACACTTGACTACATTTGGGGAACAGTCCTATGCTTTGTGTGGAACTATATACATGTATTCAGTTGGCTCAAAAATATGCAGTAAGTGCCAACCTGGAGCTATATAGAAAGGGTCAGGGAAAGGGAAAGAAAGCACACAGGCAGAAGTTATAGAAGCTGAGGACAGGTCCATTATACCGACAGCACCATAGCAGCATGCAGAAGGTTTCCTTAGGCTGATGTGGTAAATAACTTATATTCTCGAGCCTGAAGGTCCTGAGGAAAGCAAAGGCCGATCCTGCCATTGGGTGGTTACTATAGTTACTTTGCTGAATCAAAGTTCTCAGGCTAGTGGATGCCTTTGAGGTGGCGCCTGTGAATGTAGCAGAAAGAAGAGTGCTGGGAATCCTTCTCTTACTGATCGGCACTCCGCCAGAGTTAATTTCTCAGGGAGGGGTATGTGGGGCACTGTCTACTCAAGACATCATTTAGGTATCTGTAAAGGCTTAGCTACTTCAACACTGATTTGGGGTCATCATGAAAGACTACACATTTTAACAATCATGTACAAAAAATAAAGAAAAGAAAAAAGAAAAAAGAAAAGGAGAGGACTAAGAGAAAGATAAGTAATAATGAATTAGGAAAAGTTGTTCACGTTTCTCTTTATTAGCTTTGGGAAGCAATATTTCTGAGAGAGATTGTGTCTCAGCACATAATTAATATAATCCTAGCTGCATGAAAGCATTAAAATCAGGCAACAGCCTGGCAAGCCACACTGAGTTATGAATGCCACCAAGCACCCCACCATCTTTTCAAAGCATGCTCCTCCTTCAGTCTGTGCCCCACCCACAAAGCAGAGGAAAGAGTCAAACAGCATCTTGTGTTTCTTATGGGACCCCAGAGAGGGCTGCTTTCGTTTGCTTTTCATCATGTGAATCCAGGTCCATCTGGATCAGAAGATAAAGCTTGCATCCCAGAAAGGGCACGCACGGGTCCCAGCCCAGAAACATCACTAAAAGGCTTCTAAGGGTTTGTTGATGCTCAGTGTCATCCAAAGGGTGTCACTACCCTCTGCCTGAGCTGGTGTTAAATTAGCACCCTTGCTTGCCTTTTTTCCTTAGGCTTGTCAAAAGGAAGATTAATGGGCAGCTTTTCCACACCCAACTATAACTTTTCTTAGAGGAATGTGGTGGCTACGTCAAAATCCCATTTAGATGCAGAAAAGCTCACCAGCCAGCAAAGATGATCTTTTCACCTTTCCTCTAGTTTTTCATTTTTACTCTTTTTTTTTTCTCCTAGCAAGCAAACATTCGCTCCTTGTTTAGGTTTCCCTCAGCAGCCTTCCCAACCCTCGGATGCCGTGTATTATTGTCTGAGTCTCACTGCGGAAGCTGGAAGAAAATGAGAGTTCGGCAAAGGTGGGAACAATGAGAGGGACACCTGTGGGGGTCCCTGTACAAATGGAATTGCTAAATAGCAGTGCTTCTGGCTGGGTAATAGCCCAGGACCTGTAAGTCACAGAGATTAGAGACAGGAGGCCTGGCAGGTCACCTTGTCCACCTCTTGTAGCAGCTTTATGCATTTCCAGCTGAATGACATGAGCGCTGGAGCATTTACAGCAGCCCTGGGGGGACGTGCTCCTAGGTAATACATCTCCCTGGTGAGAAAATTTCCCCAGGAACGGGCAAGCTTTTCTTTTGTCTAATGCTGCATTGTTCCGCCTCTTTTCAGCCTTTGAAAACACGGCCATACTTACTCTGTCTCCTCCATCTCTAATACCAGCAATCTCGAGACACGGTGGCATTATTCTCGTCCCCTTGTCTAATTATTTGAGCCTATTGATACCAATTTGCGCCTTTTAGTACTGCCCTTACAAATTAGAACCTACGGCTGGACCCAAAGTCACACTAGAGTTACTCGCTACATTTCCTGTCATTCTCAGTGCGAGTTGTGGACTTCATTCGTCTGTGTATTCGCTTCTATGAAATTAAAGCAAGTGACTGGACATCACAATTTCAATAAGATGAAGAGCATCCCTGAAGCTTCGATTTATTTTGCTAATGACACTATCCACGGGGACACCCTTAGGTTCACTATCTCATGGACCTGATGCTCACTGGTGCGCCAGACTATGTGAGGTAGCACTGACTTTGGGTGTCTCAAAGCCTGGGCAGAGTCTGGCAATGTGGCCGCCCCTTATGAATACATTTCTCTATCTTCAGCTACTTACATTTATTCTGGGTTAGAAATCAAAGGGGAGTCTCCACGTATGGGTCTTGCTGGGGAAAAGTCGATGGATTGTAAAGTCAGGGCTTCACTTCAGTATGACTTGTTGGATGGAAAGGCTTTTGCCATCAGCACCATCATATGGCTCTGGTGATTCACTCTTAGCATCCCCACAAAGCACTGGTGTAAAGCCTTCGCCACAATAATACATCAGGGCTACTTTACATCATTTAGAATATACTGTACGGGGGGGGGGGGGGGCTTTGAGACAGTCAAAGGACCAAAGGACCGTGCATACAGAGAGTTCATCGTGTAAATTCTAGTTTGAATTCTTGGAATTCTAAAGTCTCACTCAAAATATTTTTTTTTCAGTTTGTGTGTGTGTGTGTGTGTGTGTGTGTGTGTGTGTGTGTGTGCAACTGCATGAGTGTATGTAAGTGTATATGTTGAGGCCACAGTAAAACTTGGGCCTTACTCTAAAGTGCTATCTGCCACTATTGAGAGGAACATACTTCCGATGGTTGAGAACACATGGGTTACATTAAACAGATTGGCCGGTCAGACCCTGGGATCCACCTGCTTTGGGATTCCAAATGCAAACCGCCAACAGTAGGCTTCTATATTTGCTGGGTCCTCGGGTTCTCAGGCTTGCAAGACTTCGAGATCATCCATTTATAGCCAAGCTACCTCCACAGTTCACCCCTATTAAATTGTCCAGCACCTCCACTCAGTGGATCTTTTCTTCACCCTGTAGCTAATAGAGGCACATGGTGTCCTAAAGTAAAAACTCTTCCAACTCTATAAAAATGCTGAGGGAGAACACTTACTTGTTTTCACTTCTGAAAAGTTTACTGAAGACGGGAAATACCCGTCATGTTCCCGTAAAACAACTAAACAATGGGAGGGTTTTTTTAATTAACATTTCTTTTTTCTCAAGAAAATCAGAATACTTTGGGGTTTCACATGTATTATCTCACCCCCTTGTCACCTAAGTGACTTTCAGGTCAGTGTGGGTGCCTCCCACAGCGCCCAGGATTCCGTTTCCCCGTGCACTGCTCTGCTTTTCAAAGACAGGTGGATTAATGAGTCAATAATGTTGGTAAAGTGTTCTAATTTTCTCTGAGGAAGAAAAGCTATAAAACTTTATTGTTATTGTTGCTTCTATTATCTAAGTTCAGTGGATGCTTTAGTGGTGCCTCTGATGTAACTAATATTACTCCCATTCATTTCATTTAGGGAAATAAAGTCTAAAAATACAAACGAGCAAATTTATTGGGTTTTGGATTTAGCACCTTTGCACGTGGGGCTATCGACATGGAAATTTGCTACTAAGATCTTGAGGCCATTAGTACGAAACCTTAAAGCAGTATGCGTGCTTTCTAATGCTTGCTGATCTGAGGGGTGAGAAACAAGAAGAGACTTGATACCCCAGGCTTCTCCAGTCTCTCACTGCCAAGCATAGAATGTAGCAACTTGTCCCTCTTCTATCTGTGGAAATAACATTAGACAAAGTACAAAATATTTATTTCTCTGAGAGAACAGGGATTCTCCCCGCAACCCCCGCATGTGTAAAAGGCAGGAAAAAAACAACAAAAACCACACACACAGAGTTATGAATAAATTCATATGCAAACAAGAACCCTGGCACTAAGGGTGACAGTACTGTCATTTTGGAGAGCTATATTTATGCTCATCCAATTGCTTTAGAAGGATAAAAAAGTAAAGAATATGAATACAACCCAGAACTGTATGGGGCAATTACATGCTCAATTATTATTTGACTGAGCCTGGGTTTTGCTAGGTTTTGATTTCTTCCAACATGTTCTAACTTGTTTGCAATTGGGAAATGTGTGCACCTTGTCCAGTCAGGACCTATGACTGAAGTAGAGAAGAACATCTATGTGACACTGGCAGTAAACCCTTTAATGCCCATGAAAATGCATATCTCATGCTTTGCTAATAGTTTGTTGCACTTGGAGCTTGGTCTAAGATGAAGTGCACTGAGGCATTATTCCATGTCATTTACTGCAAATTTTCACAGATAAATATTTCTGATAATTGATTTTTACCTTGAATTTCTCCACCTTTTGTTGAAAAAAAAAAAAAAAGAAATAAACAATTCTTCCAGGATGGGGGAAGTAAAAACCACCATAAGACTTCGGGGATTTAATTTTTTAATTGCTCCCATGAATGTGCTGGTAGTGTATAATATCAAAACCAAGTTGATGTCTTGCATGAAGTAAGGTGCATAAATATGTGTGAGACAAAATTTTCATTGAGTTATATAAAATAGGCCAGAACAAATTATTCTTTCACCAGAGTCAGGAAAGTATCCCCCAACCCAAAGTACAAAGCAGTTTCCCCACCCCAGCCAGCCCTACTTGCCTACTGCCTGCCTATCATACAGAGTTGACTATGAAGGCAAACACAGGAACCGGCCAGGAAGCAGGACATGCAGACAAGTACTTATGGAAACTGGATATTTCAGTTTAGAAATAGCTTCTCAGTCTAGCATCTCTTGCTTTTAACTCTTTTCCACATTTTCCATTGGAAAGCCTCATTTTCACCTCTTGTGCATACTCTGAGCCAGCTCTTCAGGAATCTTCTCTGCTTTAACCAAACTCTTTTTATAATTAAAAGAAGAGAAAAATATACTTCTGTAGCACAGCGTCCTATATTTATTTTAAACAAGGGATTGCTTGTTTCTGTGAAAGTCTAGTCCAATACTTAACAGATGGTAGGTGTTGAGTGCATTGGTTAAGTGGATTCATTGAATTAAACATAGGCTTAGCATCAGTTCCTGGGCAGCCCAAGGTAGTTAGTGTGTGAGGAAGCAGGAAACAGGTCCTGTAACAAATAACTCGCAGTAGTGTAGTGGAAGGGAAATGGATTGGTGCCAGAGCATTGAGTGTGGAAAATGTCATTTAGAGGCAGAATAGAGCACTGCAGAATCGTTGGTCAGGAAGTAGCAATTCGCCAGGGAAGGGTAAGGACAGCTTATGGCACAGTTGTGAGGGCTAGCTCTTGAAGGATGCGTGAAAGCATCCTGGTTTGTCAAAGACAGTTGTCATATTCACATAAAGACAGAGGTTAGGGGAACCCTGCAGATAGTCTAGACATTTCAAGTCTAGTTTGTCAAACTGACAAGAAATGGTGTTATCTGTATCTTGAATCTGGAAGTTCTAGTATATAATCTTAGGATAATGCATAAGGTGCTATTCTCTGTATCAGGAAACTAGCAGGTTTTGATCTTGAAACAACGTTCTTTGCTTGCTTTTTTTAAAAGGGGAAAAAACCCTATAATCTCACCATAGACAAAAGTGTATAATATCCCAAAGTGGGCATCACACTGGGCCTGCTAACTGGTGAAGCATGGACTGAACGGTTAATGAGAAGCAGATAAGTGTCTTTCACTCATCTGCAGATTGAAAACCTAGCAATGGGAAGCCATAGAGGTAGGGTCTCATGGAGGCTTCCCCATGTGACATGTCATCTGCTCATGGGATGGGCAGATGAAAGGTGGCTCTCTGACCTGGAATCACAGGAAGCCTAAACTATTGTTCCCTGACAGCCTCATGTTCCCCACCAATTGTCACTAGCATCTACATTACCTTGAGCTATGGTTTCAGAGGAATTTGGGGACCATTGGTGTCTACAACACTGCAGTCATAAGGGGGGCTCCCAGTGGCAGTGAGGACAAGAAGCAGAGATTCTTAAAATAGACTCGATTTTAATTACTGTTGGGGTGGAGGGAACTGAAGTAGAATTGAGGTTCTTATGATGTTATATCATTAAAATGAAAGCACAGAAGTCAGGTAAGATTTCCAGTCATCTAGAACAACTTTCCTTAAGTGTCAAGAATTCACTTAATATATCAAGAATTGTGGGAGTATACGAGGGGAAAAGCCTTCATGGAGTGCCCTTAGAGAGGACTGAAATTTGTTTCCTAGAACCACCATGATGGTGTTGCAACTCCAGTTACAGAGGATCCAATACTTCTTTCTGGCTTGGGTCACCAAACACACAAGTGGTACACACACACACACACACACACACACACACACACACACACACATATGTATATATGAATATATACATATATATGAAAAATACACATATATATATGAAAAATGCATACATATACATAAAATATAAACAAGTAAATCTTAAATATGTAGCTCTGTGGGATATGACCATTGATAAATATATTCACCTTTATATTGGAGCTATGTCGTGGCAAAGTACATGTTACTAATGGACAATGAAATCTTTTTTACTTAGTGGCTGAGAAGTAAAGGAAAGACACAAACATGGATGCCATCGGCATGTGGTTAAAGCAGTGGGTATCCATATTAGAACAAGACTGTTTGCTGCAAATCGATTAGACTGTTCTAACTCAAACCCCCGCCACATACTGGATGTAGAAGGAAAGAGTGGGCAAAGCCACAAGGTATGCGGACACGAGAACATGGAGTGCAAACAGCGAGCTGAGGGTAGAGCGTCTGGTGACAGGGAAACACGAGGAAGCATAATATGTGCCCTGTGGGATTCATATAGGACAGAAATAAAGGGTTCCAGTTAGCATTGGAGGGCTACCGCTAGCTTTGATGGGAAAAAGTATTGATGGTTGTTTAACCAGGTTGATGCTTAACCACTGCAACCTCCCCACCAAAGAAAGCAAGCAAGCAACCAACCAAATGTACAAACACCAACTCCCATCCCCCAAAAATATCTTGCCATGGAAAACGTAATGTGTCACATAGTACACCCTTTGCTGAAACAACTTTACTTGCAAATGTTCATTGCAATGAGTATTTGTCTGGTTCAAGGCCTCTGACTTCTGCTACGCTGTCTGACTGAGTATTGTTTCATGTGTCATATTGTTGATCTAGATAGTTTAACAAGTAGCATTTTTTTTTCATGGAGTCTTTGCTTGGCTCATGTGATATAACCACCGGTGAAACAAATCTACTGCCCTGTAATGAGAAATGGGGGAAGGTTGTAATGAAACAGCCCTATATACCCCTACAGTAATCATTTAAGAGGAGCGAGTTAAAAGAAATAAGTCAGAAAATGTCATGAGCATCAAATAGAATGAGTGGGAATCAGGAGGAGGCTGGAGAAGAAGGAAGAGAAAGTAGAGAACAGGAAACAGTGGGGAAAACACAGAGTAAGGCCCCTTTGTTACAGCTGGCCTCAGGGCTTCATGTTTGCACAAACACTATTAATTTTTTTAATTGGATATTTTCTTTACTTAGATTTCAAATGTTATTTTTTTCCCCAGTTTCCGCTCCTGAATAGCCCTATCCAATCCCCCCCCTCCCTTGCCTCTATGTGAGTGCTCCCCCACCCACCTACTCTCTTCCATCTCCCTGCCCTGGCATTCCCCTACACTGGGGCATTGAGCCTTGACAGGACCAAGGGCCTCTCCTCCTGTAGATTCCTGATAAAGCCATCCTCTGCTACATATGCGGCTGCAGCCATGGGTCTCCCCATGTGTACTCTTTGGTTGGTGATTTTATTCCCTGGGAGCTGTAGGTGGGTCTGGTTGGTTGATATTTTTATTCTTCCTATGGGGTTCAAACCCCTAGCATAGGAAATGTTAGTTAGCTGCAGAGTAAAATTCAAGACACCAAAATGTGCTGGACATTTCTTTCCCAGTGACATCTTTTATTTCTTACAGACAGATAATCAAGACAAACCTTCAGAAAATTCTTACCAAACTGCAGGCATTGATATGGTTGGGCACTAAGAGGTCTCACTGAGAAACATGGCAATGAAGGAAAAACATCTTTTTTTAAAAAATTTACTTTTTTAAAAAAAATCAATTTGGACCTTGTCAAGTTATAACCCTGACCTGTGTTTGCAGATGAGAAGGATGACTTGTATGATATATGGAAATCTCCTTAGAAATTTTTTTCTTCCTTATGATTTATTTAATATATATATATATATATGAGCACATTGTCTCTGTCTTCAGACACACCAAAAGAGGGCATCAGATCCTCATTACAGGTGGTTGTGAGCCACCATGTGGTTGCTGGGAATTGAACTCAGGACCTTTGGTAGAGCAGTCGGTGCTCTTAACTGCTAAGCCATCTCTCCAGACCCTCCTGAGAACTTCTTGTGGAGTCTGACATGTGTCCACATGACCTGAAGCAGACCCTGACCATAAATCACCTGTTAGCCTGGCTGGTTCATTGCTGACTAAGGTGGGCCCCCTGATAACCAGTTTATATTACACAGATGCTGTGAAGGAGAGCAAAGGTGCCTACTGGCTCTTTAAAGAGGACTTTCTTTCAGGAGCATGAGGAAGACCTTGCATGAACCTAGAAATGATTTTCTTGATGCAGAAGACTGAAGGCAGCAGAGCTGTTGGAAGTTGGCAGGCAGCCAGGGTTAGACACTCCAGCTCTAGAATAGTATAGTCTTCAGAGCTCCCAACCAAACAGTTATAACTGCAAAATCCATAAAAGAGCTAGGGAGCAGATTAAAAGCCTGCTGGTTCTTAGAACATTCTCTGCCCGTAACTGCTGTGTCACCTCAATTTTCTCATTCTGATAGGGTCAGAAAGGAGGGCAAGTAGAAGAAGAAGAAAAAAAGCAACACCTTCCACCTAGCTGAGGAGGAAAAAGGATTTGAATTAGCAGAAAATTGAGTTTTTCTGCTGGACTTTGATGGTTACATGTCTCGTTCCATAGCCAGTGAAAACAAGAAAAGAGCACTTTAATCATAAGTCAGTATTTGCTTCTCTCAGTACCTTGTGTTAAAAAGTGGTCCAATGGAAACATCTATCAAACATTTGAAAGCATGGAAAAATTGAGATACAAACATTAGATCTCTTTGTAGGCTATGGTTCTCAGACTTTTCTCAACTGGAAACATATTTATGTTTTCTACATGAAACCATCAACTATGCCTTAGTTCTTTTTCTCCCCTTTAAAAAATGTTTGTGTGTGTGTGTGTGTGTGTGTGTGTGTGTGTGTGTTCCCATGTGTGTATGTGGAGACTGATTTTAGGCATATTTTCTAATTACCATCCATATTATTGCTGAGACAGGGTCCCTCAACAAACAAGCATTCATGAGAACAATACGTCAAACATCCAGCAAGAATTCTGTGCCTTGAAATATAATGTACGTGCTCTATGGAATTTCCAATGCATTTAATTAATGCCCCCAGAAAGTGAATCTTGGCACTGGTTCGGTTTCCAGAGGACATGGGTTTGGCTCACAGCATCTGCATGGTGACCCACAAACCATCTGAAACTCCACTCCCAGGGGATCCGAGTTTGCAGTCTTGTTGCAATAGAAGCCTGATTAAGAACCCTGCTCCATGGAGTAGGTCAGGAAGCCCCTAGAGATGCCCAAAGCAGCACAGCGTATTTTCATTGCCTTTCTGTCCACCCTATGGCTATTGGCACCACACACCGGATGCTTGATACAGAAAAACAAATCAAACTGACATTTCTGCTTTGCTGGTCATATTCATAGTACCAGAAGATGCTGTGAAGATTGCCAGTGGTGGTGCTGGTAGGGGGAGTGATCTCTGATCTTACCTAGCTGGACACCCTGTGTAAATACTGTAGACCTATCCATCAAGGCACACCTACTGGGACAGTAATATCAAGACTGTTTGGGGAATAACCATTGCCTTCAAATTCAACCTCAGGCCTGTGCCGTGGGAGGTAACATATAATCCATACTGTTAACATGCTTAAAAGTGGGGATGTCACAGGCCCTAGGAGGAACAGTACTAATGTACTTTTTGTGTTGATTCTCACACACTGGTGCTGCTCCCAACCTGGGTAAGAGCAGCTGCTTTTTGCAGTGGGTATCAGTGAATGCAGAGATGTCCTAGTGCTGAGAATAGTGACTGCCGAGGGCTCAGAAGCATCCCCATCACCCCATCAGCAGCCTGGAGGATGCTGAGAAATGGAAAACAGAAAGAACATAAGAAACAAGGATGAGGAGGAGCCTGGGAAATGCTGTTTTCTGCTTATGGCATGACCACTGTCCTCAGGACCACATAGTAGTTACATGTGCAAGATCTGCACACACACACACACACACACACACACACACACACACACGCACATACACACACACACTCACATACATACAAACACACTCATGTACACACACACACACACATGTACACACACCAAAATAGAGTAAAATAAATAAAAATAGGAAGAAGATTAGTTGGGAATAAAGTGAAAGAGTGGTGAGTGATCAAGATAGGAATTGTTGGTGACTAGGATCACACTACATTGGACACATGTATAAAACTGTCAAAAATAAAAGTAACAGGATAGCAGGAGGTGAATATTGTTTTGGTTCACGATTTGGCTTCTCTGCTTAATAGCAGCAGGTGTCTCGGGTGATCAGCTGAATGCCCTGTGTCTCATTTTACTCAGTCGTGTAGCCATATGAGTAGGATCTCATGATGCTGTGAGGATACAACATGTCTGATTGCAAAGGCCTGTCACAGGAAACCAGTGAATAGGGTTAATTTTCATTGTTTGTAATGCTTGCGGAGTCGAGCTAGCACAGAACATGACTGGAATTCTTGGGACTGTCCAAATTTAAATGTCTCGTCTCACTGATTGAGAGTCATTGAAATATTAATAAGAGAGGTAACTGTACAAGCAAGATAACATGGTAAGTTAGGGACACACAAAAATGAATAAAGAATTGTCCTGTTCTAGACGTGACAAAGCCACACAGACAAGCCACACCCGCAGTCCCTGAGCTCTCACAGCAACTGGATTTGCAATTGTTCATAAAAGCCCCATGAAATCCTATCTGCTGACATGAAAATAGCAGTCCATTAATTCTGATAAATTGTAATGCTCTCTCCCATGAACAGCAGGCAGCTGGCAGGAGAGAAAATGCATTTACATCTGCCACAGGCCCTGCTACCTATTTAATTCCCAGTGCTAGCAGGAAGGGCACTGGTCCACCACTCCCAACAACTGCTTGGAAAGCGCTTATGAAATAACCTTAAACCAAAATTCTCTTGCCACCAATCTTGCAGAAAACCAGGAAGGGGGCACCGTGCAAGTTCTGCCCAGTGCTTTCGGTCTTGGTATTCAATCCCAGAAGGCTCAGTGTGTGCCATTGGGAAGTTCTGCGGTCAGATACCTGTTCAGTGAGAGAAGATTCCAGCCTAGCAACCAAACCACCCCTAGAACGGCCACCCTACAACATGAGACTACCTTTCTGGAGTGATGCTCTCTATCCAAGGACAAGCATAGTTTGACAACAAAGAGGGAATGAGGATTTGCAGTCTTAGGTGCAGACTACACGGTGTGTCTGTGTCCGGCCCACTGGAAAGCTTTTGGTTTGGTGATGGTCTGAATTTGATCAAACCCTAATGTTGCCCCACGAGAGTCTTTAAAATTTTTTCTGTCTACATTTTGCACATAATTAAGGTTCTGAGTGTTTAGAAGTGAATTTTCCTAGATGTTAGCTTCGACTGACTCACCAGCATGACAACAGTTCCTGAACTTCCTGAGCGGTGTGTATAGCATCAGAGCTGGGTAACTTTCCTCTTTGCTTAGTAGGAAGCTTTGATGTTAAACGTACTAAGAAGATATAGCTTGTTCTTTTGACTCAAAATTAATATAACCATCACAAGTGCTCCATGGCCCTTCATGCAGCTGAGAGGACAAAGTCTCATATTTCACATTTAGCCACCACTGAGAAAACACTAAAAGCTTTTTCTCAGACAGTCATTCCTACAAATGTCAGGCTTGCAGACGTGACATGCTCCAGAAACTCACTTTAATTTTGGTAACAACTAAGTGCTTGTCACATGTCAAGTCACAGGAATTATTTACAGCTCAATCCTGCCATAAGGAAACCAGCAAGCTGTCCCCAAGCCTCTTTAATTTGCTTCTTTCCCTCCCCCAAGCTGCACACACCATTTTCTATCACAAGTGAGGTCTTCGTGTGTTTTAGGATTCCTGTTATGTGACATGCATCTCTTTATTCAAGGTATGAGGGGCCTTTGCTGCTGCCTTGTTCAGCTTCTTATTAGAAACACAATTATGTGCCTCTCTGCTAAGAATGTATGAAATTTTTGCATTAAGATTTGTTCTGCAAAGAAAATAAGATATTAAGACACTGTTCTGAACATCATATGTGGAGCAACTCTGAACTTCTGGGGACATCTCTGATTTCTTATGATAAAATGTGGGGAGATGTTCTGAAGGGCAGGTGTTGGTGCTTCCTCTTTGTCGTTGGGATGAGAACTAAATTTTAAAAATGCCTTGAATTTGTCTTTCCATGAAGAATGGGAGTAGCCACAGCATCGTGGTTCAATGGCAGCAGTGCCCACAGGTGCAATGCCTAGTTCTTGCAGAGAGAGGTAGCCCTGGCCACATTAGGAGAATCCAGATTGGGGTAGTGTTTAGCATCTTAAATGTGCTTTACTTCTTCAGATAGAATTTCATCCATCCATGGATTCTCACAGCCAGTAGATGCTTGTAACTCATTCATCTTCCATTAAGGTAATATTATAGCACACTCAAGCAGATATATGCAAGTCAAGGTAGTTCTTAAACTCTATGCCTCATTGGCTATATTCTGACCATTTTGTATAATAAAGAACAAAATAAGAAAACAAATTAAAACATGTACAAAATCAAAACTCTATTTTATCTTTAAATTAATTAATTTTTAATTGAAAATAGAATCTTTTCTTATGCAATACATGCTAACCAGTTTCCTCTCCATCCACATCTCACAGATTTCCCCAATCTTCACTCTCCCCTGGATTCATTTAAGAAAAAAAAACAAAAAAACAAAAAAAACAGGCTCTCAGGAGATAATAGCCATACAGAATAAAGCAAGAAACAAAAAGGCAAGAGAAAAGCCCTTATATCTGGATTGGACAAGACAACTCAATATAATGAAAAGAATCCCAAGAAAAATCAAGGAGTCAGAGATACACCCACTTGAAGTGTTAGGAGTCCCACAGAAAACACCAAGAAGACAGCCATAACACAGGGAGACTGGTATAGAGCCAGGCAGGCCATGTTTACAGTTTCAGCCTCTGTGAGCCCACATGAGCCCTGCTGTTTTGCTATGTGTTTCTGCACCTGCTCTCATCTACTGCTAGAGACTAGGCAAGGCACCAACCTAGGAATATAGTAGAATGGCTTGGCCACTTCCACATGATCTTTGCCAACATTACTCCAGCATATCTTGCAGGCGGGACAGATTGTAGGTTAAGGATTCTGTGGCTGAGTTGGTGTCCAGGTTTCTCGTTCATTAGCCTGCACAGTACCTTTCATATTAAAGAGACTAGAACATAGAGGTGAGGGATCTATTGGGGCACCAGCTGAACCTCTCTTAAGTCGGTGAGTGGTGTGGAAGTTGCCCTTCTTAATGGAGCCTTGCTATTAGATTTTAGAGAACTGACCTTCTGTCCTTGCAACTTCTCTCCTGGGCTGTTTAGGGATTAGCACGGGATTCCCTGGGCCAAAGTTCAATCGAATGCAACCCTGCTCCAGACCTGGAAGCTTTTCCATTGCACAAAAATGGCCAACTTGTACTCCATTATAAGGAGTCCTCTCTAAGGTCACTCTCATAGATTCCAAGGAGTTTTCGTTGCACTAGGTTTCCATACCACCCTCCAAATGACCTGACTCCACCTATCTCTCCCCACACTTTCTTTCTTCATCCTTATCCCCAGTCTGATTCCTCCAGGTCTGGTCCTACACACCCCAAAGTCTTCTTGCAAAATCTTTTCTATTTCTCCTTCCTAAGGAGATCCATGCTTCCACTTGAAGCCCTCCTCATTAACTGGGCTTGTAGATTGTTGTTTGATCGTCATTCACTTAACAGCTAATACATTCAAATGAATGCACACCATATTTGTCTTTCTGGGTCTGGGTTCCCCAATCAGGATGAACTTTTTTCTATTTGTATCTTTTTTGCCTGTACATTTCATGATGTTCCCATTGCCCCAAGTGTATGCCAGCATGAGCTATCACCCTTATTATCAATCTTAGTCATTCTGACAGGTGTAAGAATGAACCTGAAAGTAGATTTATGTACATTTTCCTAATATCCTAATAATAAGGATATTGAGTGTTTATTTAAGTATTTCTCAGCCATTTGAGAATCTTCTATTGAGAATTCTGTGTTTAGATCTGAACCTCAATTTTAATTGGATTATTTGTTTTTTGCTATCAAATTTTTTGAGTTCTTTATATATTTTGGATATTAATCCTCTATCAGGAATGGAGTTGGTAAAATACTTTTCACCCTGTTGGCTGCTGCTTTATCTGATTGGTGGTACCCTTTATTTGCAGAAGCTTTTCAGGTTCTTGAGGTCCTGTTTAATAACTTGTTATTTTGTTTGGAAAATTGCCTCCTTTGTTAAGCCATTCAAGGATGTCCCCCACTTTCTCTTCTATTAGATTTAGTGTATCCAGTTTTATGTTAAAGTCTTGATTCCACTTGGACTTGACTTTTGTTCAGGGTGATAAATATGGATCTATTTTCATTCTCCTGCAAACAGACATTTAGTTTGAGTGTCACCTTCTGTTGAAGATTCTTTTTTATCCCAGTGTGTGTTTCTGGTTTCTTTATCAAAAATCATATGTCCACAGGTTTTATTTCAGGTTCTTCAGTTTGATTCCACTGATAAACCTGTCTATATTTATGCCAGTACCATGATTTTTTTATTTACTACTCTGTAGTACAGCTTCATGTTAGCTATGGTGATAACTCTGGGTGTTTATTTATTGTATAGGATCATTTTAGCTATGCCAAGTTTTTAATTTTCCTATATGAAAAGATTAATTTTAAAATGTATATCCTGTGGCAAAATTCAGCTTCTACAAAGACATCTCTATGCTTGCATTTATGCAGTTGTGTGAGGTGGACTGACTGTGACTATGTGCTGGTTTGTCTCTCTCTGCTGCTCTGGGATTCTGGCATGCACTGTATCACAAAAGTCATGTAAGGCCCTCTGCAATTAACTGACGGTTTCCAGTCCCATCTCTTTGTGATTTTTAAGTAACTGCATCCAAGTGTCTTTGTTTTTGTTTCTTCATCAGAGAATTAGGTCAGGGGGAGATAAACAAACTAACCAAGGAAGTAAATGTGAAACTCAGATGTGGAGCTCACTTCCTGGCAATGCACAATACTAAAATGGAGACTTGGTGAACATTATAGAGTTGGTCTTTCTCCGTACTTACTACCACAGCAAGCCTCACCCTGATTGTACCTAGATTAAAACTAAATGGGCTTCAAGATGCTCTCTGCAAGAAAAAAAAAATACTTGAAATCCTAGTAAAGATACATGGCCAGTTTACTTGAAAACCAAAGCTAGTCAAAGGTATTATTAAATGAGAACAGAACAAACCAGCATGCTTTGTGAACATACATGTAAAAGTCTGAACTAAAATATTTTCTAATTAAATCTGTCAGTCAATAAAAATACTTTATAGTGAGATTTATCTCAGGTATTCAAAGGTGTTTGGAAATTAAAGATGATACTTCACAACTATGAAACATTGGAAATGCCTCAGGGTATAAGAATATAGCTTAGTGGTATAGAGATATTTTAGCATACAGGAGGCCCTGGGGATTATTTCCAGCAATAGCCCCCCTACATACACACAGTGCAACACAAACACACACGTCACATACACATACCACACCACACACACACACACACACACACACACACACACACACACACCACACACATAAACACAACACAGCAGAGTGGAAAGGGACTGCACTGAGTCATGTCACACTTAACAATGACTGGATAGTTTCTCTTAAAATAAGGAACAATTCAACAATGTTTTCTATCATCACTACTCTTCAGTGGTACACTGAAAATGTTAGCCAAATTATACAGCAAGACATTAGCATGTAGACTACAACCTTATTAGAAAGGCAGTGATAAATCTGTTTCTGTTCATGGATGATTTTCAAAAATAAACTTCAAAGCAAGGTATAGCAATGCTGCAGGATACAAAGCAAATATACAAATATCACTTATTAGATTCAACAACAAATAACTAGAATTAAAATTAGTACGAAAATTTACAAGGCACCAAAACAATGACGCCAAACCTCATCAGAGACATGTCTTTCTTTGATAGATAGAAATGAACACAGACACCCATCACTGTTCAAGGCTCAGAGAATAAAAGATTGCATGTTGCTCAATGAGAAACAGGGCATCTGCATCACAGACACATCTCCCTCACCAAAGGCACGGGGATCATGCAGAAGGGGTCAGAAAGTCTGTAAGAGTCATGGGTAGTAGCTAACTTTGAGGAAGCAGTGTTTCCAGACATCACAGGGCAGCTGTGCAAAAGAATTCTTAGCAGTTGGGACAGTGTGCAAAAGAATTCTTAGCAGTTGGGACAGTGTGCACAGGACATAAACAGACCCTCACCAGACCAAAATATCCAGTCTGGAAAGGGAAAGTATCCTCAGGGTCCTATCCCCAGCTAAGGAGCTATTGGCACTTGATAAGTACTGGGAGAAAGAAAGCACGTCTGGGTTGTTGTGTTATATTTGGTTCTTTTAGGAGCTCTGGTGGTTAAACTACCTTCTAGTGAAGGCAACACATTCAAGTATATATGGGCATTTGGGCAGCAAAAAGTGTCCTTGATCTATTTAGAACAAAGAGAGGACAAAGTGATAGGTAAGTGGGGACATGGGGAAGAGAACCCTGAATGATGGAGGTGCCTATAATCAAAATGCATCATATAAAATTTCAAAGAGCTACAAATATGAAATAAAAAAGAAAAAAAAGTAAGCAACTTTGACTCAGATTCACACATTACAAAAATTAATTCAAAATGGGCATCAACCTAAATATGTAAATTGTGAAAAATTTAGATCAGTGATTCTCAACCTATCGATCATGACTCCTTTGGGGATTGTGTATTCAGATATCCTGCATATCAGATATTTATGTTGCAATTCATAACTGTAGGAAAATTACAGTTCTGAAGTATCAATGAACATGATTTTATATTTGGGAGTCATCACAACATGAGGCACTATATTAAATGGTCACAACACTATGAATGTTGAGAGCCACTGACTAAGAAGAAATATATAACATGGTGATTGGTAATAGGTTTTTAGATACACCAAAATCACAAATGATGAGAGACAGTAAGATAAGGTAGATTCCAAAATTGAAATGTGGGCTCACTCTTAAGATATGAAAAAGATATGCTGGAGACAGAGAATATATTTGCAAGACTCACTTTTAGAAATGTATTCAATACAGAAAATCAGATGCCATCAAGAAAAGAAAGAATAATTTTAAAAAATGGGGTCAAAGAACTTAACAGACATCTTATTGGTTGTTTAACAAGCTCATGCAAAGATGATGATGCCAAATAAAATTAGAGAACCACAGTATGAAATCATAATGAAATGCCCTGGTATTTCTACCAGGAAAACTAAAACCGAAAGTAACAGACACCACAAATTGCTAGCAAGGGTATGAAGAATTGGGACCTGGCCTTGTGTAGGCAAAAGAGTTGGAACAATATAAAACACATGTTGGTAGGCTTGCTCTTCATGAGTGATTAGTTATCATGACCATGTTCTCAAGTATTTATCAAAGGATTGGAAAGTTTGTAGCCATCCAGAACTATTCCTAACCATGTTAATAGAAGCTTTATTCAAAATGGCCACACATTGTATTTAATGGCATGTTCTAGACTATGAAAATGGTTAAACAACATGTCACAAGTGTAGAACTCAATGTTACCCATTTATAAAAAGAAATGAACTGAACACCATGTTTAAAAACAAACAGATCAGTATTAAATGAGCAATACTTTAAAGAAGTCCATTTGGTAAGACTACACAAAGGTATAGTTTTATTTACCTAATTATAGATTAGCCAAAATAACAGACCCAAAATGAAGTTCAGCATGAGATCATACTTTACAATTCTGTAATGTAATCTACATAACCCTGTACATTTTCTAAAACCCATAGAACTTTTCAGCAAAGGGGAACATTCAGGGACAAAAACCAAAAACCTTTCATGGTCTGGAGGTTCCTAGGACATAAGGGAAAACCTCACCAAAGACTTCCACTATAGGATGAACTCACAGCACATGGTCACTGAATTGTTAAAATGTTTCAACTAAAAAAAATACTGGGTAAACTCAAAGGGAAAAGAAACTACAACAAGCACTGGAAAAGGCCACTTTGAAAGACAGCACAAAGGAGTGGTCCTGAAAATGTGTCCCTTTATGCTGTGTATTGCTGTAGGAAAAAATTACAGGCAGCAGGAGGGAAAGTGAGCCAGATAGCCCACAAGGGAACACATTATAACCACAGAAACAGTAGGGACTCAATTACATGAAAATAGACGCAGGCTGTTAGTGTCTTAGTTTATCCATAAGCTGTGTGTTGGAGAAATGTATTGCTTTACAATTCTGCAGACTAAGAAGTAAAAACACAAGACAATGGCAACTTTGGTTTCTAGCGATGCCCATTCTCTGGTGTCTTGTTGCTGAATTCTCAGGTGGTAGAAGGGGTGATGGCACTTCCTGTGACCCTTTAAACAAGGGCAGTAATCCTCCTACTAGCCTCTGACCATGTGACATAGTCACCTCCCAAATTTCTACCTCCTAGCTAGTATCAGCACACTGGTGCTAACCTACAACACACAAGAAGATGCACATATTCACATTCTAGGATCATACATGTAAGAAATGAATCACTACATGTACACATATGATACATATAATCCCTATTCTCTGACCTGTGTAGGTCTGGAAAAGTAACTGATAAAATGGTGATCCCTGGGACATGTCTCTGGTTTTCTATTACCCTTCAGAAAAACAAACTACTGTGGCACATTAAAGATGTGACTAATTCTGAAGAATCGTGGGGCCAGTGAGGGCTGAGTCAACTGGCAGACTCTCAATAACCGCAGTTGGAAGTGTTTGAATTTAATGTATGTAACATTAGAATACTACCCAAATTAAGCAAAATATAAATTTTATTGCCCCATAAGCAATTGAAAAAAGTAGTAAGTGGGACAGAATAGACAAACCTCTGTGCAGAACTACTCCAGATAATTTATGGAGAGTTTCTACCTCCTGTGAGATGAAATATCATTTCCTTCTCTATAGGTGGGAATGGGCTCCAGTGGTTGACAGTCTGTCTGTAATGTGGAGCTCAGACACAAATGCACGGTGCAGAACCATGATGAGTGTGATTTCAGAGAGGGGACCGAGGCAAGGGCAACAGAAATGCACAGTGTAAACAATGGGCTCGCAACCTCTGATATGCTGGCAGCTGATTACAGGAACCATGACTCAGTTGAAACTTCAGAAATATGATGGAAGAAGAAAGCATGAAGACCTAGGTTGCTTTCAGGAGGAAATAAGAGGGGCATGATGGGTAAGGGCACTGCCATATGCTGGGAAATAAAAGATAGGCAGATCATATAAGAAAATGTAAACGAGTTACGAACTTTTATCTTGTTAAAATAATTGTGAAAATAGCCCATGCTAAGGCTTGATATTTAACAGTTGGGAAACTAGATCCAAAATCTTGGTTCAAAATTTTAAAACCCAAATCCCTATGAGATGTGGAGTAATTTTACTTAATGGAAGCATGATTTACCATCTTCATTTATCTTATTTTGTGAACATATTTGTGAGTATGTGTGTATGTGCTTGCTCAATGCGTACGAGTGTGCATGTGTGTTATGCTCTCACAGGTCTGTGTGTGATTTCTGGCGTGTGTGTGTGTGTGTGTGTGTGTGTGTGTGTACGTGTGTGTGTATCTGCCATTCCACATATGTAGACCTTAGTCTTGGCCTTTCATTTTGTTTGAGACAAGTTTGGGTTCTGGAGATCCAAACTTAGGTTCTCTTACATTCTTGCCAAGTATTTTTACCACTCAGCCATGTCCCAGCTCCCCTATGTTTTGATGTAGTTTCACTTGGTAGTTCAGGCTGACCCTGAACTCATAATTTTCCTTTACAGCTACATAAATGTTAGAACTTTGTGCTAATTCAATGTGCCACTTATGTATTTTAATTTAGAGATTATCATCTGATAGTCACATTTTACTCCAAAGCAATATATACATATAATGTCAAATTCTCTTCATTGTGACTTATCTGTAAAACCATGATTTCCAGTGTTAGATTGCTTTCATGATATTCGTACTTACAGGGAGTCTTTCTGGTCTGTAACAGTCAGAAAAGCAGGTTTTCAAGCATCCACACATGGCCATCCACTCCAAGCATCCTCGGCACAAGTGTCAGACATTAGAGAACACTGAAAAGAAAGAAGAAACAGTTTAGGATCCCCCCATTTATTTATTTAGGAAGTATTACCTTTCTATAATGTAAACTATTTGGAATCCTGGAACTAAATTTTCTTCAAGTATTTTATTCAGTGACTGTGGATTACTAGGTTCTGGAATTTTGTGAGAATTTTATGAAAGAAAATTCACAATTCAGATAACCAGGGTATGGCTTATTATAGATAGCTTATTTATAAGGATTATCAGCCATGTTTCTTATTGTTCTATGAACAAAAATCAAATGCTTTTCCTCTACATATTCTGGAACTGCTTATAGCTATTTGGAGAATTTTAAAAAAAATTCTATTACTACAAATTGAGAGTGTTTTCCTTTTCTTTTTTCCAGTTCTGAGATGACTCACGTCCACAGGTATGTGTTATGTAGTAATGAGAGACTTTGGCTTGCAATTAAAGCATTTAACTGCTCAGAGTATTGATTGGGCATGTGCCCCAATGTTTGATTTTTTTCACTGAGCTGAACTGAAGAATGTCCTGGTTCTTTGGCTTACACTTTCTTCTTCACAAGCAGACGTAGCATACTTCGATGCATGCTAGCTGACCTGTGACCTATGGCAGACATCCCTAGGATCACTGCTCATCTTTAAAGGATGTAATTGTTCATTTACTTTTCTCCCCACCCCCAAGACTTACAGTGCAGTAAAAGGGGAATGTATTCTTTTCTCAAGCATTGCCCTAGCTCCAGGGTTGGTCCAAGTGACACCGACATTATTTTCATTTAGAGATGATAACCAAACAGCAGGACATCTGCACTGTGGTCCATCTTTGGAACAACCTCACTCAGATGCTTCCTCCTTCCTGTTTATAAGCCCTAGAGTTCAGGCGCCTTTGGCTCTGGTTCCCTTTCCAGGACTGACCAGCTGAGAGCACATATTTTCCACATGTTTTTACTGAGATTGGCTGTCCTGTGCCTGGCATTTTTCCTGCCTCACTTAGAAAATTCCATCGTGATTTTTTCCCTTCATTCCTGTCCATTGCACTTGCACTGTCTTCCCTGAGATATCGCTACCTTCCTCTTGTCATTACATATCTGATGTCCAGGATCATTTCAACAAGGCAGTACTCCTTCCAATGCCAGCCCTTGCATTTTTCTTCTTGGAGATTATCTTCAAAGGTAGAAGTTGGCACTGACCTTTTATAAGGAAGCTGAATTAGAAAATGGAAAATACATTGGCCTTTTTTGAGCCTCTGTCTTTCATGACATTGAAAACTGTAAAAACACAAAACGGGACTGGCTAAGGGTCACAATGACAGCGAGATGGTGAATATAAACAGTAGGGCTGTGTGAACCAGGCTCTGTAGCATGTAGATAGCGTCATCTAGGGTCACCCGATATGGAAACAGGAAGGGCAAGTACATGAATTAACTTCAACCCCGTGACTTCAGCTCTTAGCTTCTTTTATGAGCCTTTCCACCCACCTTTCCAGATAATCAGAGCCTGGGACTCTCTGCCCAGAAGAACAAGGTTGAAAGAGTAAGTGAACAAGGCAAACAAGCACATGAGGAGCTGAGGCACAGGAGGTGACATCAGAAGAACGCGATGCTGAGGAGAGGAGAAGAAATCCACAGATGGTTCACACCTTCACTCCGAACAGCTCCTTCTGCTGTTTCTCCTGAAATCACCTCTCCTGACCTTTCTCACCCCCATCACAGCTTCAGATGACAACACAAAGAAAGAAAAGACCCATTTTTTTTGTAGATTGTTTCTTTCAAAGTGAGGGATTAATTTACTCATTTATAAACAGAAAGGATTATTTATTTGTATTTTCCCCCATCTCTCTCTTTTTTATTCCTTTTATAGACAAGATCCTGCTACTTAGCCTGTAGACTAAACTGGCTTGAAAGTTGGGAGTGGTTCTCCTGCTTCAGCCTCCCAGGTGCTAGGATTGCAGGCCTATGAAGTCACAGTCTTCTAGCATTCAGTGAGTTGATACCACACCAAAAAGTAAACATGGGTTTAGGGTTCAACCCTGAATCATGTTGGCCACACTTAGAGCTCCATGGATGACCACTTGGGTCAAAAAGAGGTTCAAATTCTTTCCATCCTCCTCAGCTCATGTCTCTCCTGTAGACAAGACCACATGTGAGGAAGAAGTTGGGCAAGTGTGACGCCTCACGCCTTTCATCTCAGCACTTGAGAGGCTGTGGCAGGAGGATTGCCCTTAATTCATAGCCAGTTTGGGTGGCATAACAATTTTAGACAAAATTCAACTCCCGAGGGAATCTCAAAACATCAACCAGCCAAAGAAACAAACAACGTTGAAGAAATACTATTCCTGATGCATGATTAATTTTTTCAAATGTCTGGTTGTCTAGATCCATGTTAACATATAATAATAGTCATTATTCTTTAATTTTCCACATAAATTCCTGTAATGCATTGGTTTTTTTGTTTTCAAAAACATTTCATGTCAAAACTTCTAGACTTAAAAAGCTGCACTTTAAACAACATGACTAGCTAGATTTGATGATTTAAATTTTGATATGTTACTATGAATAAAAATTTGCTTAATGGCAAGAGAAGTTGAGACCAGAGAGATGGGGTCGTGTTGGTGATGGTGGGGTAGTTAGCAAGTGCTACAAGACACACATCTGTGCAGTTGGGTTATTTCTCTTCCTGTCAGTTCCAAGAAGGCCATATTTCCTTTTCAGTGAAAGTTCCAGCGGGGTCCTTAAAAAATCCAATTTGTCATGAACGCTGTTATGCACAAACAGTAATTGCTTCACAGTGTAAATACTGTACAAAATTGCAAGCGGATTTCCTTAGAGACTCTGTGAACTTTAAGCTAGGATTCAAAATGGTATGTAAAATAGATAGGTATGTAGGTAGGTAGATAGATAGATAATAGATAGATAGATAGATAGATAGATAGATAGATAGATGAGAGATAGATAGATGATAGATAGAGAGATGATAGATAGATAGATGAGAGATAGATAGATGATAGATAGATAGAGAGATGATAGATAGATAGATGAGAGATAGATAGATGATAGATAGAGAGATGATAGATAGATGATATATGATAGATGAGTAGATAGATAGAGAAGGATTCTCCAGAGACTGAGGGAAGGCAGTGGCACTAGTCTCACCCACTCTGCTGCCACCTGTTGTTCCACCAAAGCAACAACCCACATATCAAATATTCTTCACTGTGACTTACCCGGAAAAAACATCATTTCCAGAATTAGACTGCTCTCATCATCATTGTCAACATCACCATCGTCACCATCATCGTTATCACAATCATCATTGTCATCATCATCACAATTTTTTTAAATTGAACTACTTTATTTTTTAAAAAAGATAAATGTACGATTTTAAGCATTTTTGCATAAAAGAAAACGAATACATTTTTGTCAGTGGTTGGTTTTTTTTTTTTTAAAGGTTTGATAGTGTGCATTGAGATCTTACTATTTATAATGAGCATAAAGTACATGTAAAACAAGATATAACCTGGAAATAGTCAAAGTTTTCTTGGTATGTAAAGATTAAACATAATGGTTTTTGATTTTCTTTTTTTGGCTTTTGTATTTTTTTGAACTTCATATACTCTGTGAGTTATTTCTGGGGTGTTCAGAGCTTTCTGGGATTAGTATCCAATTATCAGTGACTGTGTATTATGTCTGTTCTTTTGTGACTGGGTTATCTCACTCAGGATGATATTCTCTAGATGCATCCATTTTCTTAAGAATTTCATAAAGTCATTGTTGCTGATATCTGTGTAGTACTCCATTGTGTAAATATACCATAATTTTTGTATCTATTCATCTACTGAAGGACATCTGTGTTCTTTCCAGCTTATGGCTATTATAAATATGGCAGCTATGAACATTTTGATGCATGTGTTTTTGTTGTATGTTGGAGCTTCTTTTGGGTAGATGCCCAGAAGTGGAATAACTGGGTCTTCAGGTAGTACTATGTCCAATTTTGTGAGGAATCGCCAGACGGATTTCCAGAGGGGTTGTACCAGTTTACAACCCCACCAGTAGTGGAGAAATGTTCCTCTTTCTCTGCAACCTAGCCAGCATCAGCTGTTATCTGAATTTTTGATCTTAGCCATTCTGATTGGTGTGAGGTGGAATCTCAGGGTTGTTTTGATTTGCATTTTCCTGATGGCTAATGATGTTGAGCACTTCCTTAGATGCTTCTCAGCCATTCAATATTCCTCAATTGAGAGAAATATTTTTTTGTTTAGCTCTTTACCCCATTTTTTAAATAGGGTTGTTTGATTCTCTGGTGTAATTTCTTGAGTTCTTTGTATATCTTGGATATTAGGCCTCTGTCTGATGTAAGGTTGGTAAAGATCTTTTCCCAATATGTTGGGTGCCATTTTGTTTTTCTGACAGTGTCTTTAGCCTTACAGAAACTTTGCAATCTCATTAAGTCCCATTTGTCAATCTTTGACCTTAGAGCATGAACCACTGATGTTCTGTTCAGGAAATTTTCTCCTGTGCCTATGTGTTCTAAAGTTTTCCCTTATTTCTCTTCTAATAATTCCAGTGTACCTGGTTTAATGTGGAGATCTTTGATCCACTAACACTTGAGCTTTGTACAAGGAGATAAGAAAGGGTCTGTTTTCGTTCTTCTGCATGCTGAGTGTCAGTTGAACTAATACCATTTGTTGAATAAGCTGTCCTTTTTCCATTGAAAATGTTTATAGCTCCTTTGTTAAAAATCAGGTGACCATATACTTGAGGGCTAATGTCTGGATCTTCTATTCTATTCCATTGATGCATATGCCTATCTCTGTACCAGTACCATGCAGTTTTTAGCACAATTGCCTTGTAATATAGCTTGAGGTGAGGAAGAGTGATTCCCACAGATGTTTTCTTCTTGTTGAGAATGGATTTTGCTATTCTACATCTTTTTTTATTCCAGATGAAATTGCACATTGATCTTTCCTACTTAATGAAGAACTGGGTTGGAATTTTGATGAGGATTGCATTGAATCTGTAGATTGCTTTTGGGGAGATGGACATTTTTACAATGTTGATCCTTCCAATCAATGACCATGAGAGATCTTTCCATTTTCTGAGACCTTCCTCGATCTCCTTCTTTAGAGGTTTGAAGTTCTTGTCATACAGGTCCTTCACTTGCTTATTTATAGTCACACCAAGATATTTCATATTCTTTGTGACTATTGTGCAGGGTATCTTTTCCCTGATTTCTTTCTCCACATGTTTGTACTTTGAATAGAGGAAGGATACTGATTTGTTTGAGTTAATTTTATATTCAGTAACTTTGCTGAACTTGTTTATCAGCTGTAGGAGTTCTCTGGTGGAATTTTTGGGGTCACTTACGTCCGCTATCATGTCATCTGCAAACAGTGATGTTTTTACTTCTTCCTATCCAATTTGTATCCTTTTGATCTCCTTTTGCTGTCTAATTGCTCCAGCCAGGACTTCCAGTACTATGTTGAATAGGTAGGGAGAGAGTGGGCAGCCTTGTCGAGTCCCTGATTTAAGTGGGATTGCTTCAAGTTTCTCACCATTAAGTTTGATATTGGTTGTTGGTTTGCTGTATATTGCTTTCATTATGTTTAGGTATGGACCTTGGATTCCTGTTCTTTCTAAGACTTTTAACATGAAGGGGTGTTGAATTTTGTCAAATGCTTTCTCAGCATCTAGTGAGATGACCATGTGATTTTGTTCTTTGAGTTTGTTTATATGGTGGATGGATTATATTGATGGATTTCCTTATATTAAACCATCCCTGCATCCCAGGGATGAAGCCTACTTGGTATGGTGAATGATCGTTTTGATGTGTTCTTGGATTCGGTTTGCAAGGATTTTGTTGACTATTTTTGCATCAATGTTCATAAGTGAGATTGGTCTGAAGTTCTCTTTCCTTGTAGGGTCTTTGTGTGGTTTAGGAAAGAGGGTTATTGCAGCCTCAAAAAATGAGTTAGGTATTATTCCATCTGATTCTATCTTGTGGAATAGTTTGGAGAGTATTGGTGTTATGTCCGCAATAAATGTCTGATAAAATTCTGCACTGAACCTGTCTGGACATGGGCTTTGTTTGGTTGGGAGGCTTTTGATGGCTTCTTCTATTTCTTTAGGTATTATGGGATTATTTAGATGGTTTTCCTTGTCCTGGTTTAACTTTAGGATCTTGTATCTGTCTAGGAATTCATCCATTTCCTCTAGATTTTCCAACTTTGTGGAGTATAGGCTTTTGTAGTAGGATCTGATGATTTCTTGAATTTCCTCAGTTTCAGTTGTTATGTCTCCACTTTCCTTTCTGACTTTGTTAATTTGTATACTCTCTCTTTGCCCTCTAGTTAGTCTGGCTAAGGGTTTATCAATCTTGTTGATTTTCTCAAAGAACCAGCTCTTGGTTTTGTTGATCCTTTCGATGGTTCTTTTTGTTTCTACTTGGTCTATTTCTCCCCCAAGTTTGATTATTTCTTGCCATCTACTCCTCTTGGGTGTGTCTGCTTCCTTTTGTTCTAGAGCTTTTAGCAGTGCTGTCAAGTTGCTGATGTGAGCTCTCTCCAGTTTCTTTTTGGAAGTGCTCAGAGCTATGAGTTTTCCTCTCAATACTGCTTTCATTGCATCCCATAGGTTTGGGTATGTTGTGTTTTCGTTTTCATTGAATTCTAGAAAATCCTTAATTTCTTTCTTTATTTCTTCTTTGACCCTGCTATCATTTAACAGAGCATTGTTTAGTTTCCTTGTGTATGTGGGCTTTTTGTTCTCTTTGTTGTTGTTAAAGACCAGCCTTAGACTTATCTGAGAGGATGCATGGGAGTATTTCAATCTTCTTATATCGATTGAGGCTCGTTCTGTGTCCAGTTATGTGGTCAACTTTCGAGAAGGTGCCATGAGGTGCTGAGAAGAAGGTGCATTCTTTTCTTTAGGATGATATGTTCTGTAGATATCTATTAATTCCAGTTGGTTCATAGTCTCTGCTAGTTTTGCAGTGTCCTTGTTCAGTTTCTGTTTCCATGATATGTGCATTGGTGAGAGTGGGGTATTAAAGTCTCCCACTATTATTGTGTGGGGTGAAGTGTATTTTTTGAGCTTTAGTAAGGTTTTTCTTATGAATGTGGGTGCTTTTGTATTTGGAGCATGTATGTTAAGGATTGAGAGTTCCTCCTGACAGATTTCCCCTTTAATGAGTAAAAAGTCCCCTTTTTTACCTTTTTTGATAACTTTTGGTTGGAAATTTACTTTATTTGATATTAGAATAGCCACTCCAGCTTGCTTCTCGGGGCTGTTTGCTTGGAAGTTTTTTTCCCACTCTTTAACTCTGAGATAGTGTCTGTCTTTGTCTCTGAGATAAATTTCCTGTATGCAGCAAAATGCTGGATTTTGTTTATGTATCCAGTCTGATAGCCTATGTCTCTTTATTGGGAAGTTGAGTCCATTTATGTTAATAGATATCAAGGAATAGTGGTTGCTGTTTCCTGCTATTATGGCTTTTGTAGATTGAGTTGTGTCTGTGTCTCTTTCTTCTTTTGGTTATCTTGCTTAGGAGTTTTCTTGTTTTTACTAGGATGTAGTTCCCCTCATTGTATTATAATTCGTTGTAGTGCTGGGTTTGTGGTCAGATATTGTGTAAATTTAGATTTGTCTTGAAATATCTTAATCTCTCCATCTATGGTGATTGATAATTTTGCTGGGTATAGTAGCTTGGGCTGGCACTTGTGCTCTCTTAGGGTGTGCATGATGTCTGTCCAGGCTCTTCTAGCTTTTATAGTCTTTGTTGAGAAATCGGGTGTGATTCTGATTTGTCTGCCTTTATATGTTACCTGACCTTTTTCCCTTACTGCTTTTAGTATTCTTTCTTTGCTTTTGGCACTTGGTGTTTTGACTATTATGTGTCGGGAGGAATTTCTTTTCTGGTCCAACCTATTTGGAGTTCTGAAGGCTTCTTTTATGCTTGTGGTCATCTCGTTCTTGAGGGTAGGAAAGTTTTCTTCTACAATTTTGTTGAAGATATTTACTGTGCGTCTTAGTTGATATTCTTCTCCCTCTTCTATTCCTATTATCCTTAGGTTTGGTCTTCTCATTGTGTCCTGGATCTCCTGAACTTTTTTGGTTAGGAGCTTTTTGTTTTTTGCATCTTCTCTGGCTGTTTTGTCTATTTTTTCAATGTTGTCTTCGGCTCCTGAGATTCTCTCTTCCATCTCTTGTAGTCTGTTGGAGATGCTTGCATCTGTGACTCCTGATTTCTTTTCTTTTCTTCTTTTTTTTTTCTTTGTTGGTTTTCTACCTTCAGTGTGTTCTCTTTTAGTGTTTTCTTTATTGTTTCAATTTCCATTTTAAATTCCTTCTTCAATTCCTTCATCACTTTGGTTCTGTTTTCCTCTAGTTCTTTGATTTCTATGAGTGTTTTTCTTGTTTCCTTTTTAAAAGCTTCTATTTGTACATGCTTTTTCTTCAGTTCTTGTTTAAGGATCTCTATCATCATCTTGAGGTATAATTTCAGGTCTGAGTCTTCTGTTTCTGGAGTGTTTGGCATTCTCCTGTTTGCTGTGATGGGAGAGCTGCGTTCTGGTGTTGCCAGGTTGTCTTGGTTTCCCTTGGGTGAGTTCTCTTGCCATCTTGTTGTCTGTGATTATATGTGGTCTTGTTGTCAGTGATTGTTTTCTGTCTCTCCCATGTACCTGGCCTGTGTTCCTGGATCTCAGCTGTTTCTGGTGCCAAATGGCCTGAGTGTTTGTTCTGCATGCTAGGGCCCTCAGGGTGGAAATCAAGTCCCTACAGTGGAGTTCCTGTTCCCCTGAACCAATGAGTGGGGGCATGTTTTCTGTGCTCTTGGCCCCAACCTTTCTGCACTTCGGCTACTTGAAGAGCAGTCTCACCAGGCCTGTGTCCCTGTATCTCAGCTCTTCCTGGTGGCAGATGGCTTGAGCGCCTGTTCTGCATGCACCCGCCCTCTGGTTGGAAAATGTGTCCCTAAGGCAGAGTTCCTGCTCCCCTGAACCAATCTGGGGCTTTTTTAGTTCTGTGGATTTCGTTCTGGGTGTTCTGTACATTTTTGGGTAATAGCCAGCAATCAGTGAGCACATACCATGCCTGTCCTTTTGGGTCCGAGTTACCCAAATTGTTTCTATATTCTAGTTTCTTCCCTTTGTCTGCAAAACTCATGTCCTCATTCTTAATAGCCATCTAGTATTCCATTGTGTAAATTAGCCACATTTCCTGTATCCATTCTTCCCTTGTGGGACATCTTGTTTGTTTCCAGTGTCTGGCTATCATAAATAAAACTGCTATGAACATAGTGGAAGACATGTGGTGGTGCATCTTTTTGATACATGCTCAGGGTGGTGATATTCTAACACATAGGGAGTCTTCTCTATTTGTAACAGTTGAAGAAGCAGGTTTTCAAACACGCACACATGGCCATGCACTCTTAGAATTCTCCCTTGGCACATACAGTACATATTAGAGAACATTAAAAAGACAAGGGAGATACAGGTTAGGATTTTCCCCATTAATTAATTACTTAATTAATTAGTTCATTCATTCACGTTACATTCAGATCTCAGCTTTCCCTCTTCTCCCAGTCCGTCCCTCACAAGGCCCCTTCTCCCATGTCTTCATCCTCATCATCTCTGAAAGGAGCATGGTCCTGCTGGGAGCTAACTCACCCTGACACCTCAAGTCACTCCACGACTAGGCACATCCTCTCCCACTGAGGCCAGCCCAGATAGGGGTACAGGACCTACTGGCGGGGAACAGAGTGAGGATAAGCCCTTGCTCCAGTTGTTGGAGGACTCACATGAAGACCAAGACGCATTTCTGCTGCCCATGTGCAGGGTGGAAGTGGGATATGTCTAGCTAGAGATGGCTTAGCGGTAAGAACACTTCCAGAAGTCCTGTGTTCAATTCCTAGCACCCACATGTTGTTCCATGATCTTCTACAAAGGGATCTGCTGCCCTCTTCTGGCAGGAAGGTGTATAGAGAGCAGTTTAATATTTCTCACCAAGCTCACAAGATCCACAGAACTCCTTTAGTCCTCAAACTGTGGGTCACAACCCCTTTAAAAAAACCACTATTTCCAAAAATATTTACATTACAATTCATAACAGTACCAAACTATGTCAATTAAGCAGAAACAAATGTAATTTTATGGTTGGAGGTTACCAAAAACATGAGGAATATATTAAAGGGTGCCATCTTTAGGAAGGTTGGGCACCACCAATCACATTGTGTGAAGCAAAAGCCCAGAATTTAGTGGCTGCAGTTCTGAAAGTAACATTTTAACTGTAGTTGAACCAGGAGTCCCCAGCTCCTGACTCTAACCCAGTGGCTTTGTAAGTGAATTGCCTCACTACTAAACTCTGTAAAGGTGAGCACAGTTCGTTCTTGCCTTTGAGCTGTTCAGAGTTTGTTTCTTTAGCAGTATTTCATATACCCAGCGATCTGCACTGCTACTGCAGCCACTAGGCAATCCACAAACAAACTGCAAACAGCAACCAGATGACAAATTGCTGACTCATCTGAAAATAACTACTACAAAGGACTATCATTTTTCTTTTCTTTTTCCTTTTTTCTTTTATTGGACATATTTTATTTACATTACAGTTGTTAATCCCTTTCCAGGTTTCCCATATGTAAATGCCCTTTGTCATCACTCCTCCTTCTGCTTCTATGAAGATGCTCCCCCACTCACCAACCCCTTCTACCTCCCTGCTCTGACATTCCCCTACACTGGGAATCAAGCCTTGGTAGGACCAATGTGGACTGATGTTAAGGTGATATATGATTGGACACTTGAGAGATAGGCAGCAAAGGTAGGAAAACTGAAGAAGAGCAGGCAAAGGAATCAAGATGGAGCTGGAGAAAGCAGACCTAGATTCTGGTCGTTATAATTGGTAATAGTAGATATAAAATTCTTAAGAGATTCTATAGGTTATTTTATTCCTTATAGAAAAGCAGTTTGTATCTTCGTCTATTAGATTGAATCTTATTGTGTAGAGGGCTTGTGGATTGAGAATTTAATATATAAACCTACCGTGAAAAGCTATCAGGCAGAGTGAACCGCCTGGGAAGGGAATCGCCTAGAGAGGGAGGCGTGTGAACCTAGTGATGGAGTCCCCGCACTCGGCTCCACACTAGAGTGGCATCCACAGAGTGAGATGTGTGGGCTGATAAAAGGTTAAGACAAATATATTAATATTTAGTGCAACAGACCAAGGGCTTATCTGCCCATTGATGTCCAACTAGGCCATCCTGATCTACATAGGTGGCTGGAGCCATGGGTCTGTCCATTTGTACTCTTTGAATGGTGGTTTAGTCCTTGGGAGCTCTGGTTGGTTGGTATTGTGTTTATTATGGGGTTGCAAACCCCTTCCAATACTCCAATCCTTTCTCTGATTCCTCCATTGTGAACCCGGCTCTCAGTTCAATGGTTGGGTGTAAGCATCCAACTCTCTATTTGCTATGATCTGGCAGAGCCTGTCAGGAGATAGCTATATCAACCTTCTGGCAGCATGCAGCAATATTGTCTGGGTTTGATTGCTGTATATGGGCTAGATGTCCAGGTGGAGCTGTCTCTGGATGGCTTTTGCTTCAGTTTCTGCTTCGAATTTTGTCTCCATATTTCCTCCTTTGAATATGTTTGTTCCCCCTTCTAAGAAGAACTATAGCATCTGTACTTGATCTTCCTTCCTCTAGAGCTTCATGTGGTCTGTGAATTGGATCTTGGGTATTCCAAGCTTTGGACTAATATCCATTTACCAGTGAGTACATACTATGTGTGTTCTTACTGATGACTCGATTACCTCACTCCGGATGATAGCTTCAAGTTCTATCCATTTGTCTAGGAATTTTGTGAAGTCATTGTTTTTAATAGCTGAGTGGTACTCCATTGTATAAATGCACCACATTGTCTGTGTCGATTCCTCTGTTGAAGAACATCTGGGTTCTTTCCAGCTTCTGGATATAATAAATAAGGCAGCTATGAACATAGTGGAGCACATGTCCTTGTTATGTTGGAGCATCTTTTGGGTATATGCCCAGGAGTGGTGTAGCTGGGTCCTCAGGTAGGACTATGTCCAATTTTCTGAGAAACTACAAGACTGATTTCCAGAGTGGTTGTACCAGTTTGCAATTCCACCAACAATGGAGTGCTCCTCTTTTTCCACATCCTGGCCAGCATCTGTTGTCACCTGAAGTTTTTAACTTAGCTATTCTGACTGGTGTGGGGTGGAATCTCAGGGTTTTTTTTTTGATGTACATTTCCATGGTGACTAAGAATGTTGAACATTTCTTCAGGTGTTTCTTGGCCATTTGATATTCCTCCATTGAGAATTCTTTGGCTATGCCACCCAGTTTTTATAGGGTTATTTGACTCCCTGAAGTCTACCTTCTTGAGTTCTTTATATATATTGGATACTAGCCCTCTATCAAATGTAAGATTGGCAAAGATCTTTACCCATTCTATTGTTGCTATTTTTGTCTTAATGACAGTATCCATTGCCTTACAGAAGCTTTACAATTTTATGAAGTCCCATTTGTTGATTTTAGAGCAAAAGCCATTGGTGTACAGTTCAGAAAAAATTCCCCATTGCCCATGTGTTCAGGACTCTTTCCCGATTTCTCTTCTATTTGTCTGACTGTATCTGTTTTTATGTAGAAATCTCTGATCCTCTTGGACTTGAGCTTTGCACAGAAAAATAAAAATGAATCAGTTTGCAATCTTTTATATGCTAATTGCCAGTTGGACCAGCACCACTTGTTGAAAATGCTATGTTTTTTTCCATTGTATGTTTTTAGTTTTTTAGTCAAAGATCAAATGACCGCACGTGTGTGGATTCATTTCTTAGTCCTCAGTTCTATTCCATTGATCTACCTGCCTGTCTCTGTATCAATACCATACAGTTTTTTTTTTTTTTTTAAATCACTATTGCTCTGTAACACAGCTTGAGATCAGGGATGGTGATTCTCCCAGAATTTTTTTTTTTTATTGTTGACAATAGTTTTTGTAATTGGGTCTTTTCTTATTTCAAATAAATTTGCAAATTGCTCTTTCTAACTTTATAAGAAATTGAGTAGAATTTTGATGGGGATTGCATTTAATCTTTAGATTGCTTTCGGCAAGATGGCCATTTTTACTGTATTAATCCTGCCAATCTATGAGATTGGCATGGGAGATCTTTCTATCTTCTGAAATCTTCTATCTCTTTCTTCAGAGAGTTGAATTTTTTTTGTCATACAGATCTTTCACTTGCTTGTCGAGAGTCACATCAAGGTATTTCATATTATTTGTGACTATGGTAAAGGGTGTCATTTTTCTAAATTCTTCCTCAGACTCATTATCCTTTAAGTAGAGAAAGGCTACTGATTTGTTTGAATTAATTTTGTATCCAGGACTTTTCCAAAGTTGTTTATCAGCTGTAGAAGTTCTCTGGTGGAATTTTTGGAGTCATTTAAGTATACTATCATATCATCTGCAAATAGTGATATTTTGGCTTCTTCCTTTCCAATTTTTATTTCTTTTATTTCTTTTTGTTTCCTAATTGCTCTGGCTAGGACTTTAATTACTATATTCAATAGGTAGCCCCTGTATGCTATCTATTTTAGATTATTTTGTGTCTTTTTAAATTAACTTTTCATACAAAAACAATTTTACTTCAATTGAGTTTGTTATTGCTCAGAATATTATCATGAGGAATATACTTCTTCCTCCCCCCCCCGTCTTTATTGGATATTCTCTGCATTTACATTTCAAATGTTTTCCCCTTTCATCACACTCCCATCCTCGCTCCCCTCCTCTTGACTTCATGAAGGTGGTCCCTCTACCAGTCACCCTGTCCCACCTTAGTGCCTTGGAATTCCCTTATACTGGGAAAACCAGCCTTCACTGGACCAACATTTTCTCCTCTCATTGATGCCAGAGAATGCTGCTATCTTTGCTACATATGCAACTGGAGCCATGGATCTCTTCATGTGTATTCATTGGTTGGTGTTTTAGTCTGTGGGAGCTGTGAAAAGGTCTGCTTGGTTGATAATGTTGTTCTGCCTATGGGGTTGCAATCTATCAATGAAGGAGCCAGAGAAAGGACCGAGGAGCTGAGAGGAACACATTTCTAATCTTCTTACTTGTCCTTATTAATTCAAGAGTGGTCCTTTTAAAAATGGGTTTTCAGACCTTAATAGAAGCTATTAAACATATGTATTTTAAAAATATGTTGGCAATGCTAATAACTGCACTTAGTTATCAATACAGCCTTCCTCCCATTTACACTTCACATACGGAATTGTGTAGATGATACTCATTTTCTATCCCATTCCTTTTATACCAGAAGCAAAATTATGTAGACTGTTACCTTCACGGTAGGATAAGATTACCTCTCAAGCTATATTTTACTTATCTCAATTATTCCCTTCATGTATTTTATAAAATCAGCCTCACAATCAGTTCAGAGGTCATATTATGAAATATGATGTATAGTTTGTCATCTACCTTTTGTAATTTTCTCCTTGACTGTTCTTGCATTTTCTGGATGCAAAAGTGATGTGTTTAGGGGTACATGTATGTGTGTCTGTGTTTATTATTAATACCTGTGTTTCTGCTTAAGTTGTGGTTTCTTTTCTAATCAATGTATTTATTATGTGTATGAGTGCTTTTCTTACATGTACATTTGTGCACCATGTGTATGTGATTCCTGTGGAAGCCAGATGGCATTGAATCCCATATACTAAACTTAAAGTTACAAATGGTTGGGAGACCCCTTTGAGCACTGGTAATTGAACTCAGGTCCTCTTGAAGAGCAACCAGTTCTGTTAACAACCGAGCCACCTTTTTAGTCCCAAGTTGTGGGTTTCAAGCTCACATCATGTTACTTAACTGAATGTAGAAATACAAAAAAAAAAAAAAAAAAAAAAAAAAAAAAATTGCAGTTACAAGCTTTTATTCACAACAATCAAAATTAATTTAAATCAGGTATGTGATGAATTTGAGGTATTTGGGGAGGAGGGCTGGCCTGTACTACATTCTACAACTTCATTGGAGCCTCTGAGCACATAACAGACACATGTTGTACGGGACACGCCATCGTGCCATGTAATATTAACCAATGCTGTCTGAAACATCTTGACCATTTCTAGACTATTATACCAGGAATCACAGTGTATTTATCTTGCCTGCAAAGTTATGTTCTTCTTACAGATAATGATTAATTATGTCTTATGGCATAATGACTTAATTTTAAAAACAAAAGATGTTCCTGCCACCATTCTTCATTATAAAAGTAACAAATTCATAAGCTTTAATTATATTCGGTCTTGTATTTGGTAGGGTATTTCATCTTAAAAGTTATGTGCTGTGGCTGGAGAAATAAAACATCAGTTATGAGCACTCATTGCTTGTGTAGAGGACTTTTATTTAGCTTCTAGCAATCAGATGATGGTTTACAGCTATCAGTAACTCCAGTTCCACTAGAACACAATAATTAAATTATATATGTGTGTGTATGAATGTACATGTGTATGAGCAGGTGTCATAGGTGATAGTCAGAGGACAACTTGTGGGATCTGGTACCTGCTTCCACTGTGCAGGTTTTGGGAATGTAGCTCAGGTTATCAGACTTAGAGGACAGTAGCTTTATCTGCTGAGCCATGTTGCCAGGTTTCATTTTCCTTATGAAAAATATTGCCCAATGATATCTGGTTTCATATCAGGACAATAAAATGGACTAAATACACTTCTATTATTTTTCAAAATATGTGTTTGCCAAGCAGCATCCTCAACATTGATAAATACAAATTAAAAATATTTGAAGATATCTAGAAGATCTAGTCTATCCTTCAGTATCACACATGCACCTAATATTGAATTTTTTATGTAAAAATGAACAGGCACATTTATCTCACAAGTATTCAACTGTGTTCCTTGTTAATATACACCACAGCTTGATAAATACCAAAGACTTTTGTTAAAATCAATTTATTAAGGTTCACTGTCAATCAATGTCTTACTTTTTTACTTACTTTATGAACCCCATGTCTATAAATTAAAATCTCTGCCCTATGGGATGATCTACCTTTATGTCTGTCTGTCTGTCTGTCAGCTTCTCTATGATGTATCTACATGCACATATTTTTGAGCATCTCTGTCAGTCAGAGGACAAATTGTAAGAACTGGTTCTTGCTTCTAATATGTAGGTTTTGGGAAATACCTCAATTCTTTTGATCTTAGGCTATATTTATGATATATTTATTAAGAACAACAACCTTCCATCTAACAAGCCTCTGTGCTACGGCCTCTCCTTTGGCCTCCACATCACATGCTCATCAGATCTGTTGATATCTCCTGCCTTTCCACTCTTGTACCTGATGGGACATGATTAGTTGTGTGACATGATTCTTTGTCCTAATCTGTTGAAAATCTGAACAGATTAGTTTCTGAAACCATTCATTACTTTCCTCTTAAGCATAACATTGTGCAAACCAGAAATATATGTAGCAATTTTAGGAAGTCTTCTTGGAAAATTCTACCCGCAGAATGTCCAGCCTGGAGCTTTCTCCTGTCTCCTCTGCAGTTCTTATTCAATAGAGGGTAGATCCCCCCCTTTACCTACACAAAACAAGCACCTGTAATCCCACCACTTAAAATGAAGAGACAGGGCACCTGGGGCAGCTGGCTAAAGGCTAGCTGTATAAGCAAGGTCCTCACTAAATGGAATACCTTGCTTGAGCAAATAAAATGAAGTGTTGAGAAGAAAACGTGAGATTGAACTCTGTCCTCCACATGAGTACATGTGAACAGGCATGGGCTTACATACTTGTGAGCTTGCACACTCAGTTACACCCCCACCCCACACAAATGTATCAATAGCATTAGATATAAGATTTTCTAAAACTTAATAAGATTTGTTCTCTGCTAATTTCATGCATGCTTACATTGCATTCTGATTATTTTTCCTCACATTCCTGTATGCTCTTCCCAGCTTAGCCAGACACTTTGTCCCCTACAGGTCCTGTTCCCATGTTCATGAATATTTGATTTGTATTGTGATACACAGGGTTTAATAAGGAATATCTGTATAAAAATCATCTTTCAGCTTTACTCCATTTAAGCTGTGTTTCTTTATTTATGGTAGCAAAGAAAATTCTTCTCTCCCTGTTCATCTGTGAAATTTCCTATGTAGCCCACCACTACTACAAAGCCTGATTACATTGATAAAATTGTAGCTGGCTTGTGGTTTCATGGTTTCATTAAATAAAAGTGAACAAGAAAAATTAAGATACAAATTAAGATACAAAGGTACCCACAACTACTTGGATATAAAGAAATTAACCATGCAGCTGAACCACAAAGCCTGAGTGTCTCCTCTGTAGACAAGCAAAGAGCCAAGACCTAGAAAGCCAGCACAGATGCAGGTAAATAAAGATGCCAAGGTTTTCTATGACATATCAGAAAAAGACAGAAACTTTAAATCAAGAGAACCTTTAGTGGGACTGGCATGCTCACAACTTAGTAGACTAACACAGCTTTGGGATGCTGAGCATGCCCCATTATATTTACAGCTTGTGTTTCTAGTTAAGACTATAAATTTGGTGTAGATATTCGCATACATTAAAGCAGCTTGCAAATCAAATGGTGTGTGTGTGTGTGTGTGTGTGTGTGTGTGTGAATGAATGAAAAGTTCATTTTATTCAAAATTCTGGTAGTCATTTAGAAAAGAGTATACTTTTGTTGTTAGTGACCTTTCTGGCCAAAAATATAGATTCTTTAAAAGTAATGTAGTCTATGATGCATAAATTCTTACACAGGGCTTTGCTCTTTGCAGTTCTAGACACATTATATATTTTTCTGCTCAGAAATATTATCAATAAATACATCTCTCCACCTCTCAATGCCTTTTCATAAATGCTGTGAAACACACAGAAGATGAAACATGGCCTTTGACCTCTGCAGTGATCATGAATTGGTTTTCTCATCTTTACATAGCAACCTTCTAAAAGAAAGGTGACTGTTCTGGTCAAAGAGTATTTCAAAAAATCAATTGTGTTAACACATTTGTCAAGCTCCTGCCTCCAATCCTTTAGGGTAGAAATACTTCTGATTATTTTTTTACCCTCTACAAACAACTTCTTATGTACTTTCTTATTGCTGAGAAATGGGGTCTTGTTCTGTTGCCTGACAACTCAATGTTGTCTTGAAAGGAGATCAACCAATTGGATCAAGATATTGATTAATGGGATTGTGTCTATGATCTGAGTTTTGCCTGCTCGCTGCCTGCTTCTCCAAGCTGCTGGTCCATCTTGCAGGAAACAATGAGATGGTGGAATCTAATGGAATAGTCCGTTGTTATTTTCTCAGGCAAGTTTCTCATTTCTTTACCATTGGTTTATAACCATCAAAGGTTTATTAGAAATAATTTTTCCTCCCTAATACCCCAAGACACATGGCAAATATGTATTGGTGAATAAGTACAGGACTGTATTTTGATCATAGTCTATAGCGGTTTTTAGGGAAATCAGCGTTGGCAGTGTTTTGCTTGATGAACTATATTTTTTATCTGGAATGCCAGGATAGCTTCATAACAAAGAGCTGAGAAATGAAAATTTGCATTTTTTGAAAAATTACTTTGTTTTCATGAAGCAAAATACTAGCTTGTCTACTTGTTTTGTCATAATTCGAGTATGTTTTTGCATGAATTTAATTTTGAGTAGCTGCATTGAACACTTATGCTAACTCTCAACATGAAGAGAAAACAGATCTACACTGTACATCAGCTTGTTAAAAATGGCTTATGCTCTAAGATCAAGAATCACCAAATGGGACCTCATAAAATTGCAAAGCTTCTGTAAGACATTGTCAATAGGACAAAATGGCAACCAACAGATGGGGAAAATATCTTTACCTACATCTAACAGAGGGCTAACATCCAATAAATACAATGAACTCAAGAAGTTAGCCTTCAGAGAATCAAATAACCCTACTAAAAATTGTGGATAGAGCTAACCAAAGAATTCTCAACTGAGGAATATCGAATGGCTAAGAAGCATCAAAAGAAATGTTTAATATCCTTAGTCATCAGGGAAATGCAAATCGAAACAACCCTGAGATTCCAGTTCACACCAGTAAGAATGGCCAAGATCAAAAACTCAGGTGAAGCAGATGCTGGCCAGGATGTGGACAAAAAGGATCACTCTTCTTGTGGATGCTTAGAAGTGCATGGTGGGTGCAGGAGCCTGATACAGCTGTCTCCTCAGAGGCTCTGCTAGAGCGTGAGAAATAGAGAGTCAGATGCTTTCAACCAAGCATTGGATTGAAAAAGCAGTCTCCAGTGAAGAAATTAGAAAAAGGACAGAAGGAGCTGAAGGGGTTTCAACCCCATAGGAAAACAACAATATCAACCAACCAGACCTCCCAGAGCTCCCAGAGACTAAATCAGCAACCAAAGAGTACACATGGAGGGACCCAAGGCTCCAGTCACATTTGTAGCTGAGGATGAGGATGGCCTTATCAGGAATCAAGGAGAGGAGAGGCCCTTGGCCCTGTGAAGGTTCAATGCCCCAGTGTAGGGGAAAGCCAGAGTGGGCAGATGGGAGGAAATGGGTGGGTGGGTTGGGGAAAGCTCTCATAAAGGTAGGTGAATGGGGGGAAGGGATAGGAGGATTTCAGAGGGGAAATCAGGATAGGAGATAACATTTGAAATGTAAGTAAAAAAAATCCAATCAAAAAAAGGGGGGAGGATATTTCTAAAAACCTGAAAAAAAAAAAAAAAAAAAAAAAAAAGAACAAAACAGAACAATGATTGAAGGGAAAGCCAATGGCATTTTCATGCAACCAGAACAAGTAATATAATAACTGTGTAGCTTGGGTGATCCAGTGATAGTGGAGGTGACATGCCTGCAGAGTCGTCTACTCTGGGAAATGTCACCATGTGTGGGACAGCCATCCTTGCCTAGCTTGTACCTAAAAAAAGACAAACAAACAAAACAAAAAACCTACTATTTCTTTACTTTGTCTCCAGTGTCGTCTGTGGTTAGAGATACAGTTTTATGAGCCGCCCCTTGTAGTATCTAATCTCAGGATAAAAGGAATTGGCTTTTCTGCTTGTCCAGAAATAATTAATAACCAAAAGTTGGGAGAAATATCAGAGGATGTGAATCATTTAGTCAAGGTCTCCACAGCTGTCTACTGGAATTTGGGCCTGAATGACTCCGAGGGCTGAGAGATGGAGCAGGTGGTTTTCTCACTGTGGTTTGTAAGTTTCCCCAGTAAAGCCTGTTACTTAACTCACTGCATGCAGTGTAGATGGACCATTTCTATGTCCAGCAGTAGACTTCCTCAATGCACTAATCCTTCTGGCCCTAGGCTACCCATCTATTTATCCACTGGATAATGGACCATGTTTGTGGCCTGCCTTTAAAAATGATGAGGGAAGCAGAAACTTCCAGATTTCAAAGTTGGTTCATTTGTGTGTTGCTACGGATGTCAAAGCCAAGGCTATTTGTTTTTTATCAGTCATCCACTTACAAACCTGACTTTCTGCTGTGAGTTTTCATATGAGCAAAGGAGATGTTAGAACAATGATAGAATGGTGAAGAAATTAATAAAGATATTACAAAAAGGAAAAAGCAGCTATACATTCCATAAACTACAGTGGGTGTCAGTTTAAAATCTGAAATATATATTTCAGAATTGTTCTATGTTGACTACATTTAGGACAATTGAAACACTATGGAAGATGGTGAGAGAAAATTAACCCAAGTGATAATTGAGGGATGGGGTGGTGGTGCATTGCCCTGATGTGCAGTCTCCTACGTAGCCCTTGACGTGAGTACTGGACCCAATAGAAATGGATAGGAATAAAAGGGAAGAATAGCTTATTCTTTTGTTTCCCAACGAACCAAGCAAGAGCAAGACAATAACAAGTAGGCCTTAAAATACATGATTCAAACAACTGAACGCTGCAGAACAGTTTATAACCTCTGGAGCCACCCCAACTCCCATAGCCCTCTTCAAGGTAAAGCATGTCTACCCTTTGATTGTACCAGGAGTGAGTTATCTGCTCCAATTATGCAGCCTAAAGTGAGCTGTCGTTATCTGCTCTGTTGCTAGAGAAGACAGACAGCCTGACCTTCTCTCTATAGTCAGGCAGCACAAACAGACCATTCATTTCCCTGGGAGGCTGGATAAAAGGTGGCTTCATGCAGAGTCACAATTTTCACTACAGCCTACCAGCAAGAAAACCACATCTTACACAGTGAGAGATGGCCACATGGTGAGCAGTAGCAACCACAAGGATGCCTGAACCTTCCCAGCTTGATAACAGTACCAAGAAGTCTATAATCATGCCTTATAGCCTAGTCTTAATTCTGTTTGCTGCCGAAGAAACACAATGTCAGCAAACAACCCCGTGAGGTAGCTTTTAATGCCCATGGATGGAATGGTTAAAATATTATATGCGTGATTAGGTACTGTAAACCAAAAGAGGAAATAAAGAGATGAAGTAGAAAAATATTCTAAATTGATGCAGGCTATACTGGCACACATCAACATGAATATACTGTGAACACATCTTGGCAAGGACAGAAAGAAACTTATTTCTGGTTGGAATGTAAACATAGCACAGATTCTATAGAAATAGCTTGACAGTTTCTTATCATCCTACATGACAATCTTATTTTTCAATATAACCCAAATAAGTTAAAATTATTTTCAGGCTCTCCCTGAGACACTGCAATCCTGGACATCAGACCCCTTTTCAACTGTTACACTTCCAGCAGGGGAGCAGCCTGAGCCATATATGGGAAAATGGTTACATGCTGTGGAATTTTAAAACACTTTAATATGACCAGTTATTAAGCGAGATTATTATTTATATTTGTGAGAACTTGCATGTCCCTCAAATATTTCAAATTGTGAAACATGTGGGTCACATCTGACAATATTCTATTTATATAACATGACCACATTTTAGAGATGGTAGCCGTTAGAAACAGGGTAAAGACAGGAGTTACTACAGACAGGGAAAACAAGAAAAATGTTTATGGCGATTATTGTAGTGGAGCGAGCTATGGCAACACAGGCTCCATGCCAAATGCTCGGCATGAGTTTGAGGTGTATTAGAAACCCGGAGTGGTACCTTGATGGAGGAAGTGTATCACTTGGGGAATGTCCTGAAGAGCATTTGTCACAGTCAGCTCCTTTTCTGTGTTTCTTGTCTGCTTTGGAGTGAAGTAGCTCCTCTGCATGCTCCCCCTGCCAGAATGTTCTAGTCAGGCATGTGGGAACAGGCAACAAAGGGCAACCCTGTGAAAATGAACAAAACAAACCTTCCTCCCTTTCTCTCGGTGCTTCTCACCATTTGATATTGCTCAGTTGAGGATTCTTTGTCTAGCTCTGTCACCCATTTTTAAGAGAGTGATTTGATTCTCTGGAGTCCAACTTCATGAGTTCTTTGTGTATATTAGATAATAGCCCTCTATTGGTAAAGATCTTATCCTAATCTGTTGGCTGCCATTTTTTGTCCTATTGACAGTGTCCTTTAACTTACAGAAGCTTTGTAATATTATGAGGTCCTGTTTATCAATTCTCTTTTGATATTTATTTATTTATTTATTTATTTATTTATTTATTTATTTATTATAAGTACACTGTAGCTGTCTTCAGAAACACCAGAACTCATTACATGTGGTTGTGAGCCACCATATAGTTGCTGGGATTTGAACTAAGGACCTCTGGAAGAACAGTCAGTGCTCTTAACCGCTTAGCCATTTCCCTAGCCCCTATTTTGCGCTTCTAGATTTTAGAGCATAAGCCATTGGTGTTCTGTTCAGGAAATTTCCCCCTGTGCCCAACTATTCGAGGCTCTTCCCACTTTTTCTTTTATTACTTTCAGTGTACCTGGTTTTATGTAGAGGAACTTGATCCCCTGAGGATTATCAAATGGCTGAGAAGCACCTAAAGATATGTTCATTATCCCTAGTCATCAGGGAAATGCAAATCAAAACAACCCTGAGATTCTACCTCATACCAGTCAGAATAGCTAAGATTAAATCACTCAGGTGACAGCAGATACTGGCCAGGATGTGGAGAAAGAGGAACACTGCTCCATTGTTGGTGGAATTGAAAGCTGTTACAACCACTCTGGAAGTCAGTCTGGAGGTTCGTTAGAATATTAGACATAGTGCTTTCTAGGATCCAGCTATACCTACAAGGTATATATACAAAAGACGTTCCAACCTATAACACAACATTCACACATGTCCATAGCAGCCTCATTTATAATAGCTAAAAGCTGGAAAGAACCCAGATGTCATTCAACAAAGGAATGGATACAGAAAATGTGGTTCATTTACACAATGGAGTACTACTCAGCTATTAAAAACAATGACTTCATAAAATGATGAAAGTAAATTAATTAATTCAAACATAAATCATTAGGATGCCCACCATTATGAAGCAACAAATAATGCTTGAGAGTGGGAATTCTAGAGTTACATAGAACTTAGCTCAATAGCCACATGGTCTATACCCAATCAATTCCCTCTTTGTTCATCTATAATCTGGAATAAGGGTAGTGTAACACGTGAAACCTATGTACTGAGTAAATGAGACAGTCTCTTATTGGCTGAGCAGAATATCTTGCCCTTTGCACATCTTCAATATGTGCTTGCTTTACAACTTTATTTTGCTTATCTGTTGAGTTTAATTGAGAAAAAGAAACCCAAACTTTTAAACATGTACAATTTAATGAGTTCAGACATGAAAATGTCCCTGAAGTTATCATTGCAATAATCAGTCCTGTCACCCTCAAAGGGTCTTCATGTTTCTTTGTCTTTTATTTTGTCAGCACATTGAGTTTTGTCCTGTGAACAGCTAATGCACCCTCTATTCATGACCTAGAACTTCTATAGTTGTCCTTTTTCATGGCAATGTCAAGTGAGCTGGCATCAGGATATTGTGGAAATTGTATACTCTCACATTTATTGCTGGGTTATTCCCAAGACAGAGAATGGTTCTACCAAGTACTTACAAATAAAAGAAAAAACAAATAACATTTATAATACAGTAGAATATTACCTGACAGTTGAAATGAAATAAGTGAATCGAAAGGCTTTGTACTATGAATATTTAGTACAGCATTTCTGGACTGAACTAGCCAGAACATAAAAAGAAGTAATATTCAGCCTACTTACATGAGATCTCTATGAATTTGAATTAACCAAAGCAGAGAGCACATTAGTATATGTTAGGTACAGGTAGAACATTTTCATAGATAAAAATTTTAGTTAATCATGATGAATAAATTTTAAGGATTTTTCTCTATAGCACAGTGCTCATAGTTGACAGTATGTTTTTCTGTTCATTATAATTTAAAAAACACAGGTTTCCTTGTGATTATCATTAAAATGGCAGCCATGGTCAAACTATCAACAGGAAATACCTTTTTCAAAAGGCTGGAGAATAATGAGAGCTAGTTCTAAAAGACTTTATAAGATCATTTTTAAGTGTGAAAGCCTCTGGGAGCTTAGTGAAACCCTAATAAAACCGAGCAGTAGGCGTTGATTGCTTTTTATAATTGACCAAATAAAATGCTTTCTGAACTTTGCCAGGTGTGAAATGAAACTAAATTCTGTTTTCTCCTTGTTGGCCTAAATAATCTGAATGAAAAGTATCACAGATTACCTCATAGATTACCTCTTTAATAATGGTAAATTCAATTCAATACTTGGTCAAAACTTACCTTGTAAATATAACTTTTTAAATTTCCTACTGGTGAAGTTTTGAGAGAAATGTTTTCTGTTGGGAATAAAAACATTAGGTCAGGCTGCACAAAATTAATACCTTGCATTTATTTTAAAGTGTTTTCATTGAGAGAAGATAGTCTTGTGGAATCTGGATGCATTGAGTACACACATGATGATGATCTCAGCTGTCATGAAGCTGTTACCTACATGAAAGCCACAACTATATCCTTTACTTCTCCGAGTTCCTCCTACTTGTTACGGTGTCCAGCTTACTTGCCTTTGTTTGTGCTTTCTGATAGGAGCACATCAAATCCAGCCTCTTACCAAGTTAAAGTTTATAGCAGAATTTCATTAGCTGCTCACTTTATTCTGTGGTGGGTCTCTAGAGATCGCTTATATTGTTCAACTAAAACTGAAATTTCAAGCATCACATCTTCATTTCCTTCAGTATTCCTCTTGTGCACTGCCCCGGCTGCATTCTACATTGAGAGTATGATAATATATATTATTTAAATATATATTAAAATATATAAATCCATATTTGTGTGTGTGCTGTGTGTATATGGTGTGTAGTGTGTGTGTGAGAGACAGAGAGAGAGAGAGAGAGAGAGAGAGAGAGAGAGAGAGGGAGAGAGAGAGAGAGAGAGAGAGAGAGAGAGAATCTCATTTGTCTTTCTGTGTCTGGTTACTTTTACTTAACACACAACACTCTCAAAGTACTCACATCATTTATAAAATGATAACATTTTCTTCTTTATAAGAAATAAATACGGTTCACCTCACATACATTATATTATACTTCATTTCTCTATTAGTATCTATTTTTACCTCTCTCCACACGGTGGGACCTGGGAGAACTGAGCTGATAAATGAGGGTGACTAAAGTCTCAGCCAATAATCGCCTTTATTCAGAGTCTCAGACGATTTGTACTCTGAGGGTAAGAGAGGTCACCTGTGTAAAGTATTTTTGAGTTCAAGGTGTATAAAATCACAAGGACAAAACTTGTTTCTACATAGGCACATATAAAGAATAGTTTAAACATTTAATTAAACCACAGCTGCAAGAATGATGAGTAATCTGAAGGAAACTGACTCCTGTCCACAACTTCTGGGATGAACATAGAAACACATGCCAAGAACAATTCTGTTTTTAAGAAATTGAGGTCACATGACTCTGTCTTGTCTTCTTGGACTGCTCTCAGAAGCACTCAGGCTTCTCCTCACAGGACTCTATTCTGGACCATGTTCTGACACTCATGTGTTAGCATTTTATTTTTATTTGTGTTTTCTGTTAGGAAAAATGGTAACATAAATGCAGGAATCCTCAGGGCAAGATCCCTGTTTTGACTAAATTGTATATATGAAGAAGTTGAGTCAATGGTTATAATGACTATAGTATGTTAATTTTCTAGTAGAGATTTCATATTATTTTCCATAATGACTATCTCAATTTACATTTTACCAAGCCTGAACAAATGTCCTCTATTTTCACATCCTGTTTAGCATTTTATATGCGCTTACCTTTTAATCTTAGCCATCTTACCTAGTAGATAGGTTTTGATTTGAATTTCTAGATATAAAAGCTCAGCTTTTGCATTCAAAAGAAAATTAACATAATAGACAATTAACTCACTACATTAAGATATGTCACAGAAGCAAAATTATAAATAAGAGGCATTATGACTGATTCTAAAGCAAGATAAAGAATCATAACAGACTATTAAGAACCATCATACAGCAAACCATGAGCAACACCAGAGAGAGAGAGAGAGAGATCAATTCCTTCAATCAGATTATTAGGATTGAACTACAAAAAACTGGAATACATGACAAAAATCTCAGGCAAAAACAATCCATGAACCTTATATATTAACTCTAAATATGTCTAGGAACAAAATCAAAATTCTACTTACCATAATTGTACTCTTCTATTAACATATTAATGGATAATTACCACTTCATCAGAGCAGGATTCACAGTTCCTAGGTAATATTCACTTTGCTGATAAGTTTATGCAAAGTTAGTTTACTTAAGGTGGATGGCAATACAATGAGTTAGATAATACAACCAAAGTATTCAGTGATAGCTTGAATCTGAAATGCCCTTCTAAATGAGGATCATATGTTTAACCCACTTGCTTCCAGTTGGTGCTATTTGAGGAGAGAGGTGGAGACATTAGGAAGCAGCATTTAGGTGGGAGAAGTTGGTAGAGAGCCTGCTTTGGAGGTCATAGGTCAGTTGTACTTCTGGCCTGAGTTCTCTGTTTCCTGGTCCATAGCTATATGAGCTTCTCTAGCCACATTCTGCTGTTTGTTACTTGGTCACAGTAGTAGCAAAAATAACTAATTCATGAGACTGGTCTTGAGAAGTAGGGTTGTTTTCTGTAATAATGTGATCAGACCCTACATAGACACTGGAATTGGTTACTTTGTGAAAAGATGTAGTAATTTAAAGTCATAGGAAATATAATCTCTAGAACTTCATAGGTAATTCTGGCCACGGAAAACCAAAATGCCAGTCAGTAAGAATGTGTTTCCAATGCTTTAGAGGGAAATAGCTTAATTTGGAAGTAGGAAAGATATCAAATATTTTATATTTAGACACAGTTGTTACTATATTCTACCTTTGTCCTAAAAACTCATAGTGACAAATATTTTTTTTTTGCATCATTCTACTGCACTTTGTTCTCATTGCAAATCTGGTAAAATGTAGTGAGCAGTAACTGTGCCACAGTCTGACTGCTGGGCCACCTTCAACTTCCTTCTGCCCAACAAAGTGGACAATTATACTTTTTATTTTTCTTAAAATTGGATATCCTCTGTATTTACACTTCAGATGTTATTCACTTTCCCCCAATCCCATCCCCCTCCCCCTCCCATTGCCTCCATGAAGGTGCTCCCTCTTCCAACCATCCTCTCCCACCTCAGGGCCTTGGCATTCCCCTTCACTGGGAGAATGAGCCTTCACTGGACCAAAGGCCTCTCCTCCCATTGATGCCAGATAATGCTGTCCTCTGCTGCATATGCTCCTGGAGCCATGGGTCTCTCCATGTGTGCTCAATAGTTGGTGTTTTAGTCTCTGGGAGCTGTGATGGGTTTGGTTAGTTGATAATTTTGTTCTTCCTAATGGGTTGCAAACTCTTTTATCTCCTTCAGTCCTTTCTCTGGCTCCTTCATTGTGGTCCCCATGTTCAGTTTGACGGTTAGCTGCAAGCATCCTCCTCTGTATCAGTATGGCTCTGGCAGAACCCCTGAGGAGACATCCATAGCATGTTCCTGCCAGTAAGCACTACTTGGCATCAGTAATAGTGCTTGGGTTTAGTGGCTGCATATGGGATGGATTCTCAGGTGAGGCAGCCTCTGGATGATCTTTTCTCCAATCCCTGCTCCTCTGTTTGTCCCTTTATTTCCTCTCATGAGTGATTTGTTCTCCATTCTAAGAGGGACTGAGGTATCCTCCTTCTGGTCTTCCTTCTTTTTGAGCTTCATAAATGTTGTGAATTGTTTCTTGGGTATTCTGAGCTTTCTGGGGCTAGTATCTGCTAATAAGTGAATGTAAACCATGAGTGTTCTTTTGTGACTGGGTTATCTCACTTGGGATCATAGCTTCAAGTTCCATCCATTTGCCTAGAAATTTCGTGAAGTCATTGCTTTTAATAGCTGAGTAGTACTTCATTGTGTAAATGTACCACACTTTCTGTATCTATCCTTCTGTTGAAGGATATCTGGGTTCTTTACAGCTTCTGGCTATCATAAACAAGGCTGCTATGAACATGGTGGAGCATGTGTTCTTGTTAGATGTTGGAGCTTCCTTTGGGTATTTGCCCAGGAGTTGTATAGCTGGGTCCTCAGGAAGTACAATGTCTAATTAACTGAGGAACAACCAGACTGATTCCCAGAGTGGTTGTACCAGCTTGCAATTCCACCAACAATGGAGAAGTGTTTTTCTTTCTTCACATCTACGCCAGCATCTGCTGAGTGAGTCAGATACAAAATCTCATTCTTTACCATAGGCCTGCTGCTCATTACTAAAATTCTAGAATGTCAGTTTAATGGAAAGTTTCTCAGTTCCTGTGGGAAGTATTTCCTAACATTTAAAACACCAAGGAAAGGAGAGAGGGAGAGAGAGAGGGAGGGAAAGAACAAGAGCACCATTTTCTGCTCATCTTGTCTACTAACCTAATATCATCGCTGTGACAGAGCAAGATGACATTCACTGTCGCTGGTTCTATCTTAGGTCCTAAAGAACCTATGTTTTAATTCACAAGACAGAAAAGAAAGTGTATTACTAGCCTTTCAATTGATAACAATAAAAACATCGCTTTCTATATGTCTTTGTTGGCATATATAGAAATAGAAGAATGATTTCAAGTAAATAGCTGCAAATGAAATGCAAGAGGATACATTAATTTGCTAAAGTGGCTGCAGTTGGATCCAGAGCTCAGTTGTTCACAGCAATCTACTGTGGTTTGCTATGTTCTAGCTTTTGTGCAGAAACCATAAGCTGGCTGTGGTGTAATAAGGTCACTGTCCTCCTGTCTCATTTTCTTCAGGCTGCAGGATTTATTTGCCCCTTGTTTTCTCTGAAAGAAGCAGTAATTGTGGTTTTCCCTTGATCTCTCCTCTCATAACATTCTTCGCTCCATTGTTCAGAGGACAAATGTGAAAATGTTGTTAATCTCTGAATATTTTTTTTTCTGATTCTGAAGTCTAGAATTAGAGAGATGATAACAGGATAGATTTGGACACATGCTGAGCCATTGTGAGACAGAGTTAAATGGAAGCTCTACTGCTCATTTGACCACCATAAAATTCTACTTATTTTTGTAGAGCATTGTGACATATTCCTACAAAAACTAGTGTTGGTTTAGAGACAGTGGGCAGAAGCCACCCTCAGAGTGATGTTTTCTCTTTCCATAAGTGTAATCTCACTGTGCTATAGCTGTGGGTCTCATTGAACAAGACCAGAAGAAAACCAGCTATATGAAGTTCTAGTCGTGTAGTGAGGTTCTTTCTCAAAGGAACCAGCCAACTGTCCCCTCATTAGTCTCCAGTACTGCAGTTTCTCCATCCAGACACTGACTGAAGGGCTGTGCTTTTCTGTTTTGCCTATATAAATAAGATTTCTGTTTACTAGATGTGGAAGATTTTCACTTATACCTACCAATAAGAATTTAATAAACCGTTTCTGTTCCAGAGCACCATAATGAATCACCGAGGCTATAGGTCTCTGGGGATTGGATTATCCTGATATTCATCTTACGCCTCTGCTATTCATTATAGTAACTATACACTTCTGCTCTTAGTGAGCAAATCGCCACCCTCAGCTACAGACACTACTTGATCTCACGTTCCCTTTTAACATATCGCTGCTGCTATAATTTCATTTATGGAGGAAAAAATAAACACAAATCACCTGATGATACCTGGATGCTCTTTGAGTTTTAAAAATAAATATCACAATTTTTTTCTTCCTAAAGATTGGCATAAAAGCTATGTCTTTTAGACTGTCCTGATTGGATGAACAGGCCTTACATGGCAATAAATTCATTCTAATTTTACCACCTCTCATATTATTCAGGTACTTTCCTTTGTAGGATCAGAGTAATCCTGGCATTCCAAATTAATTGAGTATAAACCTCATTTAAGTTCTGTTTCAGTCAACAATCAAATAAGTTACCAGAATGCTTTAAATGACATCAATATTAATAAGGTCACACAAAACAGCCTTAAAGTTTGTATTCCTTCTACTGTTTGCCATATCCTTAAAATCTTTCTCTAGACCAGCTCTCAACGTTCTATTGCATATATTGGAAACACCAGGATGGTTATTTTTTCTGTAAGTTTCATTTTATACTGTATACACAGAGGTTTGCTGAGAATTGAGTCTATTTAAAAACATCAACATAACTCTGCTGAACTGGAGTGATCTGGTTCAGCTTCCCTGGTAGGAAAGGGCATTTTAAAAACTCATTCATGGAGTTCTCTTCCAGGAAATCAGACATTAGTGTGGGTGACTAAAGCACAACACAAGGACGGATGAGATTCCTTCCAGGGACTGATGCTGCCAGAGCTCCCAGCAGCTCTGAGAATGCCTACCTTACTGTCATAACCTTGGAGCCTCAGTAATGGTTGGGAAATGCCTCACATCCATCAATGCTGCCACGTGCATGCTTAGACACAATCATGTGCATATGAACACACAGACAGACAGACACATAGAAAGACAGACATCCACACATCCACACATGAATTTAAGTATGTATACAAACATGTATACAGAACACATACAAAAACTTTATTTATTGACCACAGGAAAACTCTACAAGGTATGTACAAATATTAAACTGTACGTATGGTAATGGTTATGGGTTATGTTGTATCCAGGCTTATTGGTTTTTTAAATAAAGAATTTATTATATTGATGTTAATTTCAACATTATTTGTATAATAATTGAGTGTCAGAAATATAAAGCATATTTTCTGTCCTTCATTCATTATGAGATATAGATTAATCTGAATATGTTTGAAAATATTATGTCTTGGCACATACTTTCTTACTTAGAATTGTTCTCTAGATTTTAGCTGCAGCATATATTAAAATGAAATACTAATTTCCTGGAATATCTTTATTTCCTGGAATATGTTAAATTGATAGATAATTTCTTTCTCACTAGATGATATATTAGCCTGAAATGTTTCTGACTTTGCGCATCTCTGTACTTTCAGAAAGAAGTTGTTTCAGGGATGACTTGGCACGTGTTCCACTATGGTCATAACAGCCTTATTTGTGATAGCCAGAAGCTAGGAAAAAAAACAACCAGATGTCCCATGACAGAAAAATGGCTACAGAAAATGTGGTTCATTTACACAATGGAATACTACTCAACCCTAAAGAATGAGGACATCCTGAGTTTTGCAGGCAAATGGATGGAGTCAAAAAATATCATCCTAAGTGAGGTAACTCAGACCCAAAGGGACATGCATAGTATGTACTCACTAATATGTGGATATTAGTCAAAAATCAAAAATACAGAATACCTAAGGTACAGTCCACTGTACTCAAAAAGTTCCACAAGCTGAGGGGCCCAAGTGAGGATGCCTCAGTCCCACTTGGGAGGGAGAAGAAAGCAACCACAAGGGAGGGACTTGGGAGAGAAAGGGGGCAGAGTGGGGGGAGAGGGAAACATGGTCTGGAATTGGGTGGGGGAAAAGAACTGAAGCCCTGAGAGCTAACAGAAAAAGAATGAAACCAGGTGACCTTAGGGGATAGAAGGTTGGGAGGACCTTCCAGAATGAACCAGAGACTTGGGAGGTGAGAGACCCTCAGGACTCAAAGAGGGGGACCCTAGATGAAATGCCCTACCATGGGGAGAAGAAACTTATAGAACCCACCTCCAGCAGAAAGACAGGACATCAAGTGAGGGATGGGGTTGCTATTCCACAGTCAAAACTCAGACTCATAATTGTTCCTGTTTTAAAGAACTGCAGGGATAGAAATGGAGAGGAGACTGAGGAAAAGAAGGTCCAGGATCAGGCCCAAGAGGAGACCCGGCTCAAGAGGAGGCCCCAAGACCTGACACTATTACTCAGGCTATGGAGCACTCATGAAAAGGGACCTGTCACAACTGCCTTCAGAAATACCTAACAAGCAGCTGAAAGACTCAGATGTAGACATTTGCACCCAACCAATCAACAGAAGCTGCTGACCCCTGTGGTGGAATTACAGAAAAGCTGTAGAAAGTTTAGGAGGAGGGGGACCCTGTAAGAGGCCCAGCAGTCTCAATTAACTCGGACCCCCGAGATCTCTCAGACACCGAATCACCAATCAGGCAGCACACACCAGCTGATATGAAACCCCCAAATATATACAGCAGAGGACTGATGGGTCTGGGTTTAGGCAGAGAAAATGCACCTAACCCTCAATAGACTGGAGGCCCCAGGGAGTTTAGAGATCAGATGGGCAGGTGTGGTGGGAGCATCCTTGTGGAGACGGGGTCATAGGGTGGAGGTATAGGATGTGGAACAGTAGGAAGGTGGACCAGGAGGGCAATAAAATCTTGAGTGTAAAAGTAAAATAAATAAATTTTAAGAAGGAACCAGTGTATGGCATTTCTTAATTAGGGATCCATGTGGGAGGGACTAGCCCATTGTAGGTGGTGCCATCCCTGGGCTGGTAGTCCTGGGTTCTAAGAAGGGAGGCTGAGCAAGCCAGGGAAAGCAAGTTGGTAAGGAGTTCCCCTCGATGGCCTTTGTATCAGCTCCTGCCTCCAAGTTCCAGCTTGAGTTTCTGTCCTGAGTTCCTCCAGTGATGGGAAAGTAAGCCAAAGAAGTCCTTTCTTCTCAAAAGAAAAGAGTGAATTTCGGGATAGTTAACATACTTTAAATTAAATTTAGGTTTTTACTTATTCACTTTACATCCTGCGCAATGCTTTCCTCCAGGTCACCTCCTCCCATAATCCTTGCCCCCTCCTCTCTCCCTTTTCCTCTGAGATGTAGGGGGCTCCCCTGGGTCTCTGCCCTTCCTGGCATTTCAAGTCTTTGCTAGGCTAGGCACTTCCTCTCCTTCTGAGGCCAGACAAGGCAGCCCAGCTAGAAGAACATCCCACATACAGGAACATCTCCTGTTCCAGTTCAGGACCCACATGAAGACAAAGCTGTACATCTGTTACATATGTGAGGGGAGGCCTAGGTCCAGCCAATGTATATTCTTGTTTGGTGGTTTAGACTCTGATGGCCACAAGGTCTAGGTTAATTGACCGTCTTGGTCTTCCTGTGGAGTTCCCATTTCCTTCGGGGCCCACAATTCTTACTCCTTTTCTTCCAGTAAGAGTCACCAAGCTCCACCCACTGATTCTCTGTAGGTGTGTGTCAGTATCTGTCTGAGTCAGATGCTTGGTGGAGCCTCTCAGAGGACAACATGCTCTTGTCTGCAAACATAACAGAGTATCATTAACAGTGTCAGGGATTGGTGCTCATAGGATGGGTCCCAAGTTGGGCTGGTGATTGGTTGTCCATTCCCTCAGTCTCTACTCCATCCTCTTTGCCTGTATTTCTTGTAGACAGGATAAATTTTGGGTTGAAGGTTTTTGTGGGTGGGTTGGTGACCCTATTGCTCCACTGGGGTTCCTACCTAGGTAAAGGAGATAGTCTCTTCAGGTTTCATATCCCCAATGTTGTGAGTCACAGCTAAAGTTACTACCATTGATTCTTGGGCACCTCCTTTATCCCGGGTCTTGTCCTGAACATGTCCTCACTTTCTTACCTCCATCAATTCCATATTTCCATTCATTTTCATGGCCATCTCTCCTGTCCTTCGCCACACCTGATCCTGAAACCCCCATGTCCCCTCCTTCTTCCCTATATCTGCCTCTTATAACTATGCTTTAAATAAATACATCTCTCGTCAACAACTAGGATATGGCTTAAGTAAAAATATTAGTCAAAAGTTGCTTCTTTATTAATAAAAATGATAAGTCTTTTAAAAAGTTTTTTCCCACGCTTTACTAAAGTTAATAAAATTGTAGGCATGACTGTCATTGCCACTGTGATATATAGGCCCGAGGCCCTGAGGGGATAAAGATCATGTCTCTCTAACTGCTGGAAGGGTTGTCATTAGACAGCCTTCAGCTGTCATTTCTGTCAGTAGAATTTGTCTGGGTTGGAGACTGCTGTCTTGGCCAGTGCCCATGCCTCACATCCACAGACTGACAAAATAATGAAAAGGCTTCTTCCCACAGCTTGAGGTGACCCTGAAGGACCTGTTTGTCTTGGAATTCCCCCTAGGCTCTGCTGGATTTTTCAGACATTGTACAGAACTGCTGTATCTCTGCCCAGTTTTACTTCCTCCTTTCCCATGTGTTGGTCCTGTTCGAGAACCAAACATGCTACCCCAGATATACTTCCTGGCATATGGCAAGTTGATTATTCAAAGACAATGCAGACTTTTGCTGACACAGAAGAGACTGCACAGCCATCCTTTCAGTCACCTACGTAAATCAGTGAATAGCAGATGTGAATGAAGCCCCCGTTGTGGACAATCTCTCTTTAGAAAAAAGCATGGGGATAAATTGCAGTGACCTCAAGTGCACATTACCTGGAAGGACACATGGCAGAAATGATATTGATTTTGTACTGGCTGGTGTTGTCTTAATTTGACACAAGCTGGAGTTATCACAGAGAAAGAAGCCTCAGTTGAGAAAATGCCTCCATGAAATCCAGCTGTTAGGCATTTTGTCTAGTGATCAAGGAGGGAGGGCCAAGTCCATTGTGGGAGATACCATCCCTGGGCTGGTAGACCTGGGTTCTATAAGAAAGCAAGCTGAGCAAGCCAGGGGAAGCAAGCCAGTCAGTGACATCCCTTCATGGCCTCTGCATCAGCTCCTGCTTCCTGACCTGCTTGAGTTCCAGTCCTGACTTCCTTTGGTGATGAACAGCAATGTGGAAGTGTAAGCTGAATAAACCCTTTCCTCCCCAACTTGCTTCTTGGTCATGATGTTTGTGCAGAAATAGAAACCCTGACTAAGACAGACTTCTAGAGTGTTTCCTCCCTCACTTTCTATTGCCTGATTACTTACCTCCCCCACAGCTGCCAACGTCCTAGCCCTTCCTTTAGAACAGAAGGACCCGGCCTTCTTGCTGTGCTTTGACTCATCCAATGTACATGTGTGGTTCCTCTCCTTAGGCTTCTAACCAACTTTATCTGTTCCCTTCTCACTGTCTATGAGAAGTTTTATAAACTAATACTCTAAAACTTCAGCAGGCAGATGGGGAAAGTACATTTAAAACTCTGCAGTCCTCAGTTTGTATGTGGTGCGTGTGTGTGTGTGTGTGTGTGTGTGTGTGTGCATTTTAGTGAGTTAGTAAAGTGCATGCCATGCAAACATGGGGACCCGAGTTTGATCCCAGCACCCATAAAAAGCCAGGTGGAACTTAGAGTTCTACACTGAGGAAATCCTGAGCTCCACAAGTCATCTAATCTAGCCTAGTCAGGGAGCACCTGGTACACTGAATGATCCTATCAGATAAATAAAAGGTGGATGTACAAAATAAAATGAAAGCTGCTGAGGGTGACACCTGATTGACCTTGGGTCTTTATAAATATGTGTACATGTGAGCAGACATGCTTGCATACAGAGAGAGAGAGAGAGAGAGAGAGAGAGAGAGAGAGAGAGAGAGAGAGAGAGAGAGAGAGAGAGAGATTTACAATCTTAGCAGCAGCTCTGATGGATATACTGCTATAATCACACTGGTCTCTGTTTTACAGTCATCTTCCCAGGGGGCCTGATCTGCCTCAGATAGATGGAATTACATCCCTGTAAAATCAGTAATCTGAGAATTATCTAAAAAATGCATTGCAAACCAATTTCTTTTTTTAGAAGAAATCTCAAGATGTGTATCATTAAATTAATTTACATGTATTATTAATTGTTAATGTTATAAATCAAGAGACTAAATCTTGAGCTATTGTTTAGTTTAGGCATAGCTTATAATAACTGAGAACAGGATTGGGTTATGGATCTCAAAATAAGACTCTATCACTTGATTCAGTTATTTTTAAAATGGGCATTAGAAAATTTATTTTTTAATTTTTATTGAAATAGATTCTTCTCTTATAAATATATCCCAACCATAGTTTCCCCTTCCTTGACTTCTTTCAACTACCCTCTTACCTCTTCTTTCCTCCAGATCCAGTCCCCCTCCATTTCCTTCCATGAGATGCAACCAAATAGGAGAATGCAAGATAAAATAAGACAGTGCACAATGCCCAGTATCAAGGCTGAACAAGGCAGCCCAGTAGGAGAAAAGGGGGGTCAAGAGCAGGCACAAGAGGCATAGATGCAGCACGCCCACTGTCACGAGCCCCACAAAACCACCAAGGTAATGGCCATCACATACTTACAGAGGGCCCATGTGGGCACAGTACTTGCCGTTTAGATCTCTGTGAGCCCTGCTTGGCTGATTCAGTGGGCCACACTCTGCCATTCTTCTGATCTCTGACTCCTACAATCTTTCCTCCCCATAATTACCACATATCATAATAATTGAAAAAAAAAACATGGCCTCAAGATGCCATTTGCAAGTTTGTACCAAGATTGTCAGGCTAGTCTTCTGTTCTTAGAGAAGTGTGTTTACTGTGGGACCAGTGCCATGGGAAACTGAATAGCTGTGCCCTTACTATGCATATGTCTTACATCTGTCGTTCAAGCATCTTCTATGGTTAAACATTTCTTCTTGATATTTAATGTTTTATGGAAAATATTTTCTTAATATTTTTCTTAAAATAATTTAGGTTGGCTTTCAGGAAAACTTCTAGAAGTACTGAATGAGATTCGTGCAATGAACGGTTTTCAAATTGGTACATGGTTAAGTCCCAAACTATTACAATAAGATATTTGCCACTCATGTATCATTCTTTGGTGCACTGCAACTAAGTTTTCTGATATAAATGTTTAATATGGTATATGTGTTTTTAAAATGTTTTTTGGTATATGTGTTTAGTAAAGTACTATTTAATATAGAAACACACTATTATGTACTTCAATTTGGGTGAAACTTAAGAATCTTATGCAAATACAGTTATTTTTTTACATTAACTAAAGGTAAAGTTAAAAGTAATAAAATGCTATACACTACAAAGACCAAGCAATTGAAAGTTTCAGTCTTTTTCACTTAACAAAAATTACAGATTTGAATGTTATAAACAGTTTTGTTTATAAAACAATAAAAAGATTGCACTTCAAAAACATATTTTTCACAAGTAAATAGAAATGACACAATAGTATATGTAATATTAGGAATATGTGTGAATTACAGTAATATACTACAAGGGAAATCATTCTCTTTCTGTGATTTATAATCCTAAACTTTTCACTCATAAGAAGTACAGCCATGTTGCTCTGTAAGGAAAAGCATTACTTTAAAAAATATTTATAGGCCCTCTAAAGGTTCTAAATTGTATGTCAGCAAACACTTGTTTTCAAAATGTCAAAAATTATAGTTATTATCTGTTCTTTGTTTTAATCTGAAAAGTATCCTGATTTGGACATTATGGGACCCCTGCTTAGTTACAAATAGGCAATAATATTGCAATGATGTGCTGGGCTAACACAGAAGAAACTATCCCACTGGCAACCAAAGGTCATAGGATGTTTGGGAGAAAAGTAGATGTTTTCATCACAACTATAAGAAGAGGAAGAGTTATCAAAGAGAAGAAATAGGAAAATATATTTCAGGAGACTGAAGAACATAAAGCATCATAGGACTGTCTTAGACACAGTCAAATCTCATCCAGGAAGCAATGTCTTTAGAAATGCATAAAATTATTGAAAACTTAATCACAGTAAACGGCTAAGCCATTACAGTGTTTCATCTGGAGGGGTGACTGAATATGATATACTGACGTGGAAGGAAGGCTGCTTTCCAAACATATCTTTCCCCTCATGATTTGAATGTGATTGATGAATTTCCTGCTCTAGCTTGATCCTTAGCCTTGTGTGATGCTTTCCCACATGGCTCTCCTAGTGCAACCCACATGATGAGGCAAAGCTCTATTAATTCCCACGCCTCCCCTCTGTAGCAGACTATAGATATAAATAAACTGTCATGCCCATGCATTTTTTGGTTTGATTACCTAAGTGCTGAGAGGATTCCTTTCCCACATAGACCCAAACCATGTCTGTCCCCTCTCAATAAGGTCTCAATGACAAAGCAAAATTCAGTTTCACCAAAGGCCACCCTGGAGAACCAGTAAGTGTACTGAGCTTGCTTACAGAGCATGGGTGAAGGGTTTCTGGCAGAAGGACTGAGAAATCTTTTTTTAGTTTGGGTGGGGCCCCTTTAGTTGGCATGTCCTAGCCTATGCTCTCTAACAGCTTCCTAAGACCCTGAGGCCATTTTCAACTAGGGTTGAGTTTTATACATTTAGGGGTAGACATGAGTGGATACTCGGTGATATTCCAGTGACCCTCCCCACCCCCTTTCTCCACTAGGGAATGTCAACGGGAATAAATCCAACAGTGGCTGAGTCTTGTACGTAGGCATGGAGAATCGGGAAAAGACATTGCATGCTTTGTTTGGAATACCTCATTCAATGTATAGCTAAAATAAACTGTACAGTCTGGAACAAGGACCCCTAAGAATGACAGGCTGGCAGGATAGTTATAGACAACATGAGGATAAATGTTTTATAAGTGGTGTATAGTCATCTCTGGACAAAGAAGCATTGTTCCTTAGCAAATATCAACATAGCTCTTAGCACACATGAGCATGCAAACCAGAATAAAACTAGGAATCTTCCCACTGTTTATTAATTTTTTATGAATGGAGAAACTGGATAAACTTAGTCTATTCTTGATTCCAAAAGCAACAGAATAGGCAAAGAAAGAGTGAGGGAAAAATCACCCCTTTATCATTGAAGTAAATGGAGAGGAGGAGAATTAGGGAGACAAAGACATTGTCAGAACAAGGTTTGGGATCCATCCCATGGGCTAGCACCAAACCCTGACACTATTAATGATGCCATTTTGTACTTGCAGACATAAGACTGGCAATGGCTGTCCTCTGAGAGGGTGTACTAGCAGCTGACTGAGACAGGTGCCGATTCTTATAGCCAACCATTAGACTGAGTTGGGGAACAATCTGGAAGAGTTAGGGGAAGTACTGAAGGAGCTGAACAACCCAAGGAAGAACAACTGTATCAACTAACTTGGACCACTCAGAGCTCCCAGAGACTAGGGCACCAACTAAAAAGCATACATGGTCTGCTCCCCCACTACATATGTAGCAGAGGACTTTTGTATCTGGCCTCATTTGGGAAGAATGCATTTTATCCTGTAGAAACATCATTAATTTCAGATTATTTCCTGCTATCTACTCCTCTTTGGTGAATCTACTTCTTTTTGTTCTAGAGCTTTTAGGTTTGCTGTCAAGCTGCTAGTGTATGCTTTGTTTGGTTTCTTTTTGGAGGCCCTCAGAGCTATGATTTTTTTCTCTTAGTACTGCTTTCATCGCATCTTATAATTTTGGGTATGTTGTGCCTTCATTTTTGTTAAATCCTAAAAAGTCCTTAATTTAGTTCTTTATTTCTTCCTTGACAAAGTTATCTTCAAGTATGGTATTGTTCAGCTTCCATGTGTATGTGGCCTTCCTGGTTTTTTGTTGTTATTGAAGGCCAGCCTTAGTAGGTGATGATCTGATAGGATACATGGAATTATTTCAATCTTTTTGTATATGTTGAGGTATGTTTTGTGACAGACTATATGATTAATTTTGAAGAATGTGTCATGAAGTGCTGAGAAGAAGGTATATTCTTTTGTTTTGGGATGAAATATTCTATAGATGTCTCATAAATTCATTTGGTTCATAATCTTTGCTAGTTGTACTGTTTCTCTGTTCAGTTTCAGCTTCCATGATCTTTCCATTGATGAGTGTGAGGTGTTGAAGTCTCCCACTATTATTATTCTGTGGGGTGCAATATATGTTTTGAGCTTTAGTAGTGTTTCTTTTGTGAATGTGTGTGCCCTTGTATTTGGAGCATAAATGTTCAGGACTGAGAGTTTGTCTTAATAGATTTTCCTTGTTATGAGTAGAAAGTGTCCTTCCTTATCATTTTGATAACTTTTGGTTGAAAATCTATTTTATTCAATTTTAGAATGGCTACTCCAGCTTGTTTCTTGAAACTATTCTCTTGGAAAGTTTTTTTACCCAGCCTTTTACTCTGAGGTAGTGTCTGTCCTTGTCACTGAGATAAACAAAACCAGGAGCTGATTCTTTGAGAAAATTAATAAGACAGACTAAACCCTTAACCATATTGACTAGAGGGCACAGAAAGAATACCTAAATTAACAAAATCAGAAATAAAAGGAAAGAGACATAACAATAGACACCGAGGAAATTCAAGAAATCATCAAATCCTACTACAAAAGCCTATATTCAACAAAATTTGATATCTAGAGGAAATAGACAACTTTCAAGGTGGATACCATGTGCCAAAGTTATATCAGGATCAGATAAATCATCTAAACAGTTCCATAACCCCTAAAGAAATAGAAACAGTCACCAAAAGTCTCCCAAGCAAAAAAAGCCCAGGACCATATGAGTTCAGTGCAGAATTCTATCAGACGTTTATAGAAGACCTTATACCAATACTCTCCAAACTATTCCACAAAATAGAATCAGAAGGAACAGTGCCCAACTAATTCTTTTGAGCCACAGTTATGCTCATACCTAAAACACACAAAGACCCTACAAAAAAAGAGAACTTCATCCTCATCAGAGACTCTACCAGAGTCATACTGATACAGTTGAGGATGCTTGCAGCTAGCCTGTACACAGGGACCCCAATGAAAGATGCTAGAGAAAGGACTGAAGGAGCTGAAAGGGTTTTCAACCTTATGGGAAGAACAACATTATCAACCAACCAAACTCCCCAGAGCTCCCAGGGACTAAAACACCAACCATTGAGCTCACATGGAGAGACCCATGGCTCTAGTTGTATATGTTGCAGAGGATAGCATTTTCTGGCATAAATTTCAGAAAAATGTCTTTTTATAGCCCACTAAAGGGTAGCTAACCATAACAGTGGTCACCAATCACCAACAATTGGGAACAGAGGTTGTCCCAAGAAGACAAGGTATAACGAGGCCATTGTCCCTGAAAATCCAATTTTATAAATGTTTACTTTGTGAAACTGTTGGTGTTAACTCAGTAGTAGCTTTCTCCATATTCTTGGACTCTTTTATATAAGTGCATTTATGAAAAAATGTTACATTCATTTATAAAAATAATTTCATCACATATTAAAATAAAGCAATTACAATAAGAGCAAAACCCAGAGAATCAACAATATTTTTTTAAAAAATGCTAGTGATAGTTATAAATAATGTGGAGGAGCAGGTAGGTTGCTCTTAAGATCTTTTCTTGGTCAGACAACCGGTTAGGAGTTTCCCCGAGTTTCTATAGGCATTATGTCTATTTACTCCAACTCTGTGAGAATAAAGAAAGCAATGGATCTTCAGTAAATCTGGACTCTAGATTATGTAAAACTAAAAACCTAGAACCATCACTTCTTCCAAAGCTTTAAGTGCTGTGTGACATTAGTAGTGTACTTTAGGTATGTCTTTCATCAGTGGTAGGAGGTGGGTGGTATTTAGATCCTTTTCCTCTGTATTGAACATCTAGTACAAAGCCAGATTATCAAGCAGATGATCAATAAATAAGAATGTCTCCTCTGTGGCACATCAAAAAGAGGTCCAAGATCCATAAATAAGGTTGTGTTTGGTACATCACAGTATATTGAGTAAAATTCATAGGAGGAACTGGACACTAAAGGATCAAAAGACCAAAGATAAAAGGCTCTCTGATTGGGTCACATGTGCAAGTCTATCTTATACTCATTTAACAGTCACTTAATTATCATTGTCTATCATACTCTGATGACTAGCCTTCTGGGAGCTTAGCTCCATCAATGTAAAACCTGGACCAGTAAACAAAGGATAGTAAAACAGAGTGAAATGTCCTGTTAAGGGACATGAGCAGGAGTTGTTCACTCTGCTCTAAGAGTTAGTGAGAACCCTCCATAATCAATTGCATTGTCTGTGAAGGTCCATATGGTTTGTCCAGAAAGTGAAGGTGAGGCTGCCTCGTCGTGGTGATGAAGTGAGAAACTGAGAAAGGAGAGTATGAACAGAAACACCAAAGAATTTGAAATGGAGCAGATCATATGGCCCCAGATTGCCTCACGGAAGAGTGCAGGCTTTATGCTGAGAAGTGGGAGCTACTGGAAGTGGGACTTGGGGAAATATAAATTATCGATTCATTTGGCCATACAACATCACTTAAGCAATATGTGTACAGTTAGTAGATACATCAAGTATAGGTAGTAATGAAGGTAAGAATGGGTCAAAGCTAAACTACAGACAGCATCTTTGGTATAGTGGGCTGAGGTACAAAAGAGTGAACTAGATGGAGCTGAGCAAATATAAGTTTTTAATTCAATACTTTATTTATTTATTTGCATTCCAAATGTTGCCCTGATTCCTGGTCGTCCCTCCATGAATTTGTCACCACATAGCCCTTCTGCTTTGCTTCTGAGAAGGTGCTTCCTTGAATACACACACACACACACACACACACACACACACACACACACACACACACACACACACTCACACTCACACACCCACACCCATACAGCTATCATTCCCCGCTCCTTGAGACATCAAGTTTCTATAGGATTTTTATTTTATTGGATATTCTCTGTATTTACATTTCAAATGTTTCCCCCTTTTCCCTGGTTCCCATCCCTCCTCCCCTTGCTTCCATGAAGGTGCTCCCTCTCCCTCCAACCCCCTCCCACCTCAGTGTCATGTATTCCCCTACACTGGGAAAACACCTTCACTTACACAGCAGAGTTCACTAAGTCCATTTATAAGCTGCGAATCGTGGGTAAATTCTTTTTTACCCACAAAATAGATTGTCTTTAACCAAGACTAGTAAATTTTTACTATAAACAAGGGAACACTCTCTACACACATGGTCATATCAAAGAAGAGAATTATTAAATTTCTCTTTTTTAAAATTAAAGATAGACTTTTTTTTCATAAAATATATTCTGAGTATGTTTTTTCTTCTTCAACCTACCCATATCCATTTTCTGTCACCTACTCATATCCACACCCCTTTTTTGCTCTTTCTTTAGACTATAAACAGGCTAATAATAATAATAATAATAATAACAATAAAATAAGATAAGATAAAAATAAATAAGAATAGGTCAAAACATACAAACAGGAAAGGAAGCTACAGAAAAAGAGTAAGAAACACAACAGACACTGAGACATACACAGAAAACAAACAAATACATAATCAGTGGGGAACAAAATAATCAAGGGAAGTAGAGGGTGGGAGGGACCTGGAGAGAAAGAGAAAGGGGGGGGGGGAGAGTGGCAGAATCAGGTAAGGGAGGAAATGGAAGAGATGCACAGAGGGTCAGGTAATTGAACAGAAGAGATGGGGGATGGGGAACTGGGGATAGCAACCAGAAAGTCTCAGATACCAGGAAAGCATGAGCCTCCCAGGATCCCCTGAGGATGACATTAGCTGAAATGCCCAACTAACAGGAGGGAGACCCTGTTAAAACCATATCCGGAGGTTAGGCATGGCCCTCTATTTTAACTCAGAATTGCTCCTGACTAAAGGAAATATGGAAACAAAGAGTGGAGCAGAGACTGAAGGAAAGGCCATCCACAGAGTGCCCCACCTGGGGATCCATCCCACATCAGACACCAAACCCAGACACTAATGCTGATGCCGAGAAGTGCTTGCTGACAGGACCCTGAACAGCTCTCTCCTGAGAGGCTCTGTAAGATCCTGACCAATACAGATGTGGATGCTCAAAGCCAACCACGGGACTGACTGAGCACAGGGACCCCAATGAAGGAAGGGAGGGGTTAGGGGAAGGACAGAAGGAGCTGAAGGGGCCTTATCTGGCATCAATGGGAATGGAGGCCCTTGGTGTCTGAAGGCTTGATGCCCCAGTGTAGAGGAACGCTAGGGAGGTAAGGTGGGAGTGGATAGGGGAGCACCCTCATAGAGGGGATGGAATAGGGGGTTTGCAGAGGTGAAACTGGGAAATGGAATAACATTTAAAATGTAGATAAATAAAATATCCAATTTAAAATAACTGAAAATAACAAAAACAAACAAAAACCAAACCAAAACAAACAAACAAACAAAAAAAAAAAACCTAAATAAGCAAAATATCTGTAAGGTAATAAACAAACCAGCAAACAAGCAAACATATAAAATCGAAATCCCTGACAAGCTTTGTGAAACAAACAAAAAATCTTCAAGATACCACTGAGTTCTACTGCTGCACATTGGACCTGTCCTTAAGTATGTTTTTGCATATGTTGGACTCAACTGGAGAAAAATTAAGTTTCTTATCTCCTGCAGGAAGAAACTTCTCCTGATGGCCACAGGGTAATACACTGATCTATGGTTACAGAAAATTCCATCAGGGGTCATTTTATTGCTTCATTTCATTAGTAAAACAGCAGTAGTCTTGGGCTTTTGCCATTGGTAGTGTTAGGCATGGGTCCCATTTTATAGCATGGGCCTTAATTGTAATCAGCGGTTATCGATGAACGGGTTATAGATGAGATGGTGTTGACCTTTTGTCCTCCATGAACACTAGTCGGAAGGGGTGAAGGCTCTAAGTAGGCACCGGTGTGACTTTCCATATTCACTGAGTTCTCTAGGCATCCTCAGCACTAGAGCCTTGCTGTCCATTTGTGGAGAGAAATCTATTGCCTTGGAAACATCTTGGATCGTTTGGGGGGTTTCCATGGGCTGCCTTTGGCTAACAACTAGACTATATATAATTTATTCCAAAATCTGACAGTTTCTTTTGGTGGTTGTCAACCTCATTACTTAGTGATTCCAATTTAGATTTACTTTATGTTTGTATGTATTTTTAAAAGTTTCTTCCATGTTAGGTTTCCACATAAACCTTCCATATAAATGGCCCTTGGTGTTAGCTGTCCCTTTGTGTGGTCCCTTCTTTCCCTATGCTTCCATCTCCCTCCCTGTGTTATCCTTGTATCTCAGTCCCCCCCCCAATCCATCCAGAACTGTTTATTCGAGTTTCCCTTACTAGGGAGATTTTACATAACCCCAGACTAATCTCTGTGGTGATAAAGATTTTAGCCTGACTTATGGAACACTCAATAGCCACCATTAACATATAAGCAAATATTTGTCTTTTGAAGGCTGAGCTAACTCACACAGGATTTTTTTAGAGTCTGCCTGTCTACCTGTGAATGTCATGGTTTTGTTTTGTTTTGCTTTGAAATAACTGAGTAACAGTCCATTTTGTAAAGGTACCCATTATCTTTATCTGTTTCCAATTTCTGGCTAGTCTGAATAGAGGAGCAATGAGTAGATCAATTTCCAGTCTCCCAAGGAACTGTTATATTGCCTTTCATAGTGTCTGTACAAGTTTGCAGCCTCATTAATAATGGGCGAGTCTTCCCCTTGGCCCACATCCTGTCTAATATGAGCTGTGATTTTCTTCTTGGCCATTCTGACTGGTGTAAAATGAAATCCCAAAGTAGTTTGCATTTGCAGATGGCAGTTATTTTAAGGCACCTGATGGTAGAACTTTGCTGTGGCCATGGTGACCACTAATGCAGCACATAGTGAAGGTCCATGACCCAGGGAGAGCAGTGATAAAACAAGAACAAATCTCAGAAACAGCCCCAAAGAAATCAGACACAAGAGAGCAGTGATATAACAAGAACAAATCTCAGAAACAGCCTCATAGAAATCAGACACAAAGAGTGCATATTGTTTGGTTTCTTTTTGTTCTTTTTTTCCTTTTCTTTATCTTTCCATCTGTCCTTCCTTCCTTCTTTTTTCCTTCCCCTTTCTTCCTTTCTTCCTATAAGTTTCAGTGTAAGTCAAATCTTAGAGTCAGAAGGGGGACTTTTTTCCCTACATTTTCTAATGTAGGAAAGTTAGGGATTGAGAAGAAAATAGACATGCAGTTTCTTTTGGGAGCTTAGGCCTATGTTTCAAAATTCTTAGGAAGATGGTCTTTGACTATAATAAAAATTGAATTCCAAACTTTTAATAATTCATCTTAACTTTTCCTTTCTTTCTTTTCTTGAGACAGAATTTTACTATGGAGCCCTATATGGCCTATAAAATGCTTTGGAGACCAGACTTTGTAGACCAGTCTAAGTTTGAACTTGGAGAGCTGATTGCCTCTGCCTTTTAAGTGCTGCAATTAAAGGTAGGTACATTATATGTGAATTAGATATTAGTACATTTACTTTAAAAATGGAATTACTGAACACAACATAATTCTATTAGGACAATAGCTAATCAGTGCAAAAGAGATCACAGTATTGTTTATATATGATAATAAAATGTTAGTTTAATACAGAATATGTTTATTTAAATCAAAATAGCTCAATGTTGAAATGTTAGATTAGCAAAGAATATATTTATTTAACTCAAAATAGCTCAGTACACTCAACTGCAAGCATTTTTTAACTGTATTTTTGTCAATTCAATTAAAATATAAGTATAAAACCCCCACCACTTTTCCCTTCAATCCCTTTTATGTTCAAGTCCTCCAAGGGGTCTCAAAATCATGTTCCCTTTTACTTTAGTTATTATTGTTACATATGCAGATAAACACTGTTGAAATTTCATGGGTGTAACATCCAGGTAGCAGACTTTCTAGTTCTCTGGCACTTCCGCTTTTTCTTATTTCCCCATTTGGATATGGTCCATGAGCTGTAGGGGTTATATTATACATTTATCAGTTTAGTCTGAGCACACCACCATCAGTTTTTCTCTTCATTTTGACCAGGTATGGATTTTTGTAATAAATAAATAAATAGAAGCTTTCTTGATGAACAGTGAAAGTTGTACTTATCATTGGCGATAAGAACAAATTTTAAGAACTGAGTTAGAGATTATACTAGTTTGAGAAAGTGGCAGTAGGTTCTCCTCCAAGATTCATGATCTCACAGATCATAGACAATTGATTAAGTTTACAGGACTAGACATGAAATACTTCCTGTTGAGTTGGTCCTAAGTCAAATGAGACCATGTCCTTGCCTCCAGGATACAAATGCCATTGCCTTCAGGATATCTTGTAGTACTGGTCGTTGTGGTTCATGTATATCACAGCTGCATAGAACTATTGGTTTCTTTTCCCCCTTAGTAGCTTTTGTAGTAACTTTCAATGTAACAGGATCTATTCTACTGGGAAAATGCTTTTCCAACCAACCCAGTCCCATTCCTCCATGTCCTGTGTTGGAAGTGCATGATGTCTTAAGCAAGAAAAACTTACCTTCAACTTCTCAGAGGCAAGCAAGAGCCACAGCAACAGACTAAACTGTTTGGGAATCTCTTGAACTCCCCTGATCAACAACTCTAAATAAGGCTTCTCACGCACGGTACTGGAGATTTTCTTAGATATGGTTCTTGGGAGGAGTATTATTATTCCAAGTGGCATAACTTCATTTAAACTATGCATTCATACACAGACACATGCACAAATATATGCAGCATACATAATTTAGGATTAATAATGATTTCTCATTGCTTGTTAATAATCTTAATGCTATTTGTACTTCTGCCTTCTCCCATGTTCCCCTTCTATTCTATACCCAGTTCGGTTTTCCTTCTTTCTCCCCTTCTTATAACCTGCATTCTCCTACTCCACTCTCTAGAGCTCCTTTCCCACCCATATGATCCCTTCTGCTTTCCTAGTTTCTGTGCTTACTTCTGGTTATTCATCAGTATCTGAAGTTTTGGAGCTATGAATCCAAGATGAGAGAAAACATTTGGAATGTGTTGCTACAGTCAAGGTAAAGTTTTAACACTCCACTTATTCACGATTGCATGTTTCACCATAGCTTTAGCAGTCAACAGTGTGTTTGTCTCGGTCTTGTTATATGCTCATCAGTTGAAGAATATTCAAGTTGTTTTCTCTCTATTGTGAATAGATCAGCAAGACACATGGCCAAGCAAATATCTGTAGAGCAGGATGGTGAGTTCTTTGAACATATGCCAAGGAGATATCTTGAGGATTCTCTAACCTGATTTCCACAGTGGTTGCATCTGTTTGCAGTCTTACCAACAGTGAATGAGGATTTCTCCTCTATAACATACTCACCAGTACTTGATATTGTCTCTTTTGTCATTGTCTTCCTTGTCTTCTTCTTCTTCCTTCTTCTCCTCCTCCTACTTCTCTTTTAATGTTTAGAATATTTTGTTGTTCAGAAGTTTACATCAAATATGGCACGAAGAGTTTCAATAAACATTTCAGATGTTATCCCCTTACTCCCAATCCCACCCCCTTCCCCCTCTCATTGCCTCCATGAAGGTGCTCCCTCTCCTCCCTTCAGTGCCTTGGCATTCTCGTACACTGGGAAAATGAGCCTTATCTGGACCAAAAGGCTCTCCTCTCATTGACTCCAGACAATGCTATTCTCTGCTGCATATCCACCTGGAGCCATGCGTCTCTCCATGTGTGCTCATTGGTTGGTGTTTTAGTCCCTGGGAGCTCTGGTGGGTTTGGTTAGTTGATAATTTTGTTCTTTTCATGGTGTTACAGACACTTTTAGCTCCTTCAGCCAGTTCTCTAGTTCTTTCATTGGGGTCCCTGTGTTCAGTTTGATGGTTAGCTGCAAGCATCCCCTGTATCAGTATGGCTAGACAGAGTCTCTGCAGTGCCATTTATATCAGATTACTGCCAGTAAGGAGTACTTGGCATCAGCAATAGTGTTTGGGTTTAGCAGCTACATGTGGGATGGCTCCCCAGTTGAGGCAGTTTCTAGATGGTCTTTACACCAATCCCTGCTCCTCTATTTGTCCCATTATTTCCTCCCATGAGTTTTTTGTTCTCACTTCTAAGGAGGAATGAGGCATTTACCTACTGTCATTCCTACTCTTGAAGCTTCATACTTTTTGTGAATTGTTTCTTGGGTATTTTGAGATATTTGGGATAGTATCCATTTGACAGGGATTACATATCTTGAGTGTTCATTTGTGACTTGGTTACTTCACTGAGGATGATAGCTTCAAGTTCCATCCATTTGTCTAGGAATTTTATGAATCCATCATTTTTAAAAGCTGAGAAGTACTCTATTGTGTATATATGTACCACAATTTCTGTATCCATTCCTCTGTTGAAAGACATCTGGGTTCTTTCCAGCTTCTGGCTATTATAAATAAGGCTGCTATGAACATAGTGAAACATGTGTCCTTGTTAGATGTTGGAGCTTCTTTTAGGTATATGTCCAAAAGTGGTATAGCTGGGTCTCAGGTAGTACTATGTCTGATTTTCTGAGGAACGACCAGATTGATTTCCAGAGTGGTTGTACCAGCTTACAACACCACTAACTATGGAGGAGTGTTCCTCTTTCTCCGCATCTATGCTAGCATCTCCTTTTACCTGAGTTTTGATCTTAACCATTCTGCCTGGTGTGAAGTGGAATCTCAGGGTTGTTTTGATTTGCATTTCCCTGATGATTAGGAATAATAAGCATTTCTTTAGGTGCTTTTCAGCCATTCAATATTCCTCAGTTAAGAATTCTTTGTTTAACTCAGTACCTTATTTTTAAATAGGATTATTTAATTCTCTACAGTCTACCTTCTTGAGTTCTTTGGATATATTGGATACTAGCCCTCTATCAGATGTAGGATTGGTAAAGATTTTTCCCAATTTGTTGGTTTCTCTTTTGTCCTTTTGATGGTGTCTTTTGCCTTACAGAAACTTTGCAATTTTATGAGGTCCATTTTGTTGATTTTTTCTCATAGAGCATCATCCATTCATGTTCTGTTCAGGAAAATTTCTCCTGTACCTATGTGTTATAAGATTTTCCCTACTTCTTGTTCTATTAGATTCACTGTACATGGTTTTATGTGGAGGTCTTTGATTTACTTGCACTTGAGCTTTGTACAAAGAGATAAGAAAAGATTGATTTGCATTCTTCTGCATGCTGACTGCTAGTTGAACCAGCACCATTTGATGAAGAAGTTATCCTTTTTCCATCGAATGTTATAGCTCTTTTTTCAAAGACCAAGTAACCAAGTGTGTGGGTTCATTTCTGGATCTTTGATTCTATTCCACTGATCTACCTGCCTGTCTCTGTAGCAATACCACGCAGTTTTTATAACAATTGACCTGACATACAGCTTGAGGTTAGTGGTGATTTTCCTGGAAAATTTTTATTATTGAGAAGAGTTTTTGCTATCCTGGGTTTTTATTATTCCAAATAAATTTGAAAATTGCTCTTTCTAACTCTATGAAGAGTTGAGTTGAAATTTTGATGGGGATTGCATTGAAACTGTAGATTGCTTAAGGCAAGATGGCCATGTTTAGTATGTTGATCCATCCAATCCAGGAGCTTGGGAGATTTTTCCACCTTCTGAGGTTTTTTTCAATTTCCTTCTTCAGAGACTTGAAGTTATTGCATAGAAATCTTTTACTTGCTTAGTTAGGGTCACATCAAGTCATTTTATATTCTTTGTGACTATCGTGAAGGGTGTTGGTTCTTTAATTTCTTTCTCAGTCTGTTTATCCTTTGAGTAGAAGAAGGCTAATGATTTTTTTGAGTTAATTTTATATCCAGATACTTTGCTTAAGTTGTTTATCAGCTGTAGAAGTTCTCTGGTGGACTTTTTGGGGTCACATAAGTATACTATCATATCATCTACAAATAATGATATTTCGACATTTCCTTTCCAATTTGTATCCCTTTGACCTTTTTTTTTTTTTTTTTTGTTTTTTTGTTTTTTTTGCTGTCTGATTGCTCTGGCTACTATTTCCAGTACTATATTGAATAGGTAGAGAGAGAGAGAGAGAGAGTGGGCAGTCTTGTCTGGTCCCTAAGTTTAATGGGATTGCTTCAAGTTTCTCACCCTTTAGTTTGATGATGGCTAATAATAATATATATATATATATATATATATATATATATATATATATATATATATATATATATATATATATATTATGAGCCTTGAATTCCTGAACTTTCCAAGACGTTTAACAGGGGGTGTTGAATTTTGTTAAATTATTTCTCAGCATCTCAAGAGATGATCATGTGTTTGTTTTCTTTGAGTTTGTTTATGTAGTGGATTAACTTGATAGATTTTTGTATATGAATCATTCTTTTATATTTGAGATGAAGCCTACTTGATCATGTTGAATGCTCATTTTGATGTGTTCTTAGATTTGGTTTACAAGAATTTTATTGATATTTTTGCATCAATGTTCATGAGGAAAATTGGTCTGAAGGTCTCCTTTGTAAGGTCTTTTGTGGTTTAAGAATGAGCACAATTGAGAGATGGCCAGGTCTCTGTCATTGGTATCTGGGACTCAGAATCTGCATGTAGAAGTCTGAGCTCCCAGATAAGCTGCACAGGTGCTTCTTCACCTAGACCAAGGGTGAGCCTGAGACACAGGCCTTGGGGGAGGTCACACCGGGAGTTCTCAAAGCACCGGGAGCTTGGTGCTCTCTGGAAATTGGTCCCTTTGGCCCACTATGAGGGCCATGTCTCCATCACCGGGACTCAGGAATTTTTTAGAATTTAATGAAAATGAAACACAACATACCCAAAACCTGTGGGATGCAATGAAAACAGTACTAAGAAGAAAACTTTTAGCTCTGAGTACCTCCAAAAAGAAACTGGAGTGACCAACACTAGCAGCTTGACAGCATACCTAAAGGATCTAGAAAAAAAAGAAGCAGATTTACCCAAGAGAGGTAAATGGCAGGAAATAATCAAACTCAGAGCAGAAATCAACCAAGAAGAAACAAAAGGAACCATACAAAGAATAAACAAAACCAGGAGCTGGTTCTTTGAGAAAATCAACAAGATGGATGAATTCTTAGCCAGACTAACTAGAAGGCACAGAGAGAGTATCCAAATTAACAAAATCAGAAATAAAGGGGTAGACATGACAACAGAAACTGAGGAAATTCAAGAAATCATCAGATCCTACTACAATAGCCTATACTCAACAAAACTGGAAAATCTGGAGGAAATGGACAAATTTCTAGACAGATACCAGATATCAAAGTTAAATCAGGATCAGATAAACCATCTACTCAGTCCTATAACTTATAAAGAAATAGAAGCAGTCATCAAAAGCCTCCTAAACAAACAAACAAACAAAAATCCAGGACCAGCTGGGTTCAGTGCAGAATTCTATTAGACATTCATAAAAGACCTAATGCCAATACTCTCCAAACTATCCCACAAAAGAGAGAGAGAGAACACTGCCCAATTAATTCTTTGAAGCCCCAATTACTTTCATAACTAAACCACACAAAGACAGTACAAGGAAAGAGAACTTAAGAAAAATCTCCCTCATGAACATTGATGCAAAAATAATAAAATTCTTACAAACCAAGTCCAAGAACACATCAAAACAACCATTTACCATGATCAAATAGGCTTTATCCCTGGCATGCAGGGATGATTCAATATATGGAAATACATCAACATAATTCACCATATAAACAAACTCAGAGAAAAAACACATGATCATCTCACTAGATGCTGAAAAAGCATTTGACAAAATTCAATACCCCTTCATGTTAAAAGTCTTAGAAAGACCAGGAATCCAAGGCCCAAACCTAAACATAGTAAAAGCAATATACAGCAAACCAGTAGCCAACATCAAACTAAATAATGAGAAATTTGAAGCAATCTCACTAAAATCATGGACTAGACAAGGCTGCCCACTTTCTCCCTACCTATTATATATAGTACTGGACCTCATGGCCAGAGAAATTAGACAGCAAAAGGATATCAAAGGTATACAAATTGGAAAGGAAGAAGTCAAAATATCACTATTTGCAGATGACATGATAGTATACTTAAGTGACCGCAAAAATTCCACCAGAGAATTTTTACAGCTGTTAAACAACTTCAGCGATGTGGTTGGATATTTAATTAACTCAGACAAATCAGTAAATCATTAGCCTTTCTCTACTCAAAGAATAAACAGGCTGAGAAAAAATTAGGGAAACAACACCCTTTATAATAGTCACAAAGTATATAACTTACCTTGGTGTGACTGTAACCAAGGAAGTGAAAAATCTGTATGACAAAAACTTTAAATCTCTGAAGAAAGAAATACAGGAAGATCTCAGAAGATAGAAAAATCTCCCATGCTCGTAGATTGGTAGAATTAAGATATTAAAATGGCCATTTTGCCAAAAGCAATTTACAGATTCTATACAATCCCCCATCAAAATTCCAACTCAATTCTTCATAGAATTGGAAAGAGCAATTTAAAAATTCATTTAAAATAACAAAAAAATCCAGTATAGAGAAAGCTATTCTCAACAATAAAAGAACTGCTAGCAGAATCAGTATCCCAGACCTCAATCTGTATTACAAAGAAATAGTGATTTAAAAAAACTGAATGGTATTGTTAAAGGGACAGACAGGTAGTTTAATGGAAAAAATTGAAGACCCAGAAATGAACCCACACACCTATGGTCACTTGATCTTTGACAAATTAGCTAAAACCATCCAGTGGAAAAAGACAGCATTTTCAACAAGTGGTGCTGGTTCTACTGGAGGTCAGCATGTAGAAGAATGCAAATTGATCCATTTTTATCACTTTGTAAAAAGCTCATATCCAAGTACATCAAGGACCTCCACATAAAACCTGATACACAGAAACTAATAGAAGAGAAAGTAGGGAAGAGCCTTTAACACATAGGCACAAGGAAAACTTTACTGAAAACACCATGGGCTTATGCTCTAAGATCAAGAATCAATAAATGAGACCTCATGAAATTACAAAACTTATGTAATGCAAAGGATATCATCAATAGGCTAAAATTGCAACCAACAGAGTAGGAAAAGATTCTTACCAATCACACATTGGATAGAGAGCTAATATCCAATATATATAAAGAATTTAAGATGTTAGACTTCAGAGAATCAAATAACCCTATTAGAAATGAGGGATAGAGCTAAACAAAGAATTCTCAACTAAAGATCAAATGGCTAAAAAACACCTAAAAATGTTCAACATCTTTAGTTATCAGGGAAGTTCAAATCAAAACAATCCTGGAATTCCATCTCATACCAGTCAAAATGGCTAAGATAAAAAACTCAGGTAACAGCAGATGCTGATGAGGATGTGGAGAAAGAAGAACACTTCTCTATTGTTGGTGTGATTGCAAGCTGGTACAACCACTCTGGAAATCAGTCTGGCTATTCCCTGGAAAATTGTACATAGCTATGAACCCAGCTATACCATTGGACCTATGGATGCAGGCATGCTATTCCTGGGCAAATACCTAAAATATGTTCCAACATATAACAACGACACACGCTCTGCTATCATACCAATCTTTTTAAAAAAAATATCCCGAAGCTGAAAAGAGACCAGATGTCCTGCAGCAAAGGAATGGATACAGAAAATTCGTACATTTACACAATGGAGAACTACTCAGCTATTAAAAACAATGACTACATGGAATTCTTAGGTAAATGGATGTACCTAGAAAATATCATCCTGAGTGAGGTGACACAGTCTCCAGCAAGAACACATGTGGTATGCATTTACTGATAAATAGATAGTAGCCCAAAAGCTCAGAATACCTAAGATACAATTTACAGACAACATGAAGCTCTAGAAGAAGGAAGATCATATGGCCTTCTCGTGCAAGAAATTATACAACTACATTAACAGAAACAAACACACAGGCATGCACACACACATGTGTACATATGTATATACACAGAAAGAGACAGAGACAGAGTCACAGACAGATACAGAGACATAGAAACAGAAACACAGAGAGACACAGAGATAGACACAGACAGAGAGACAGATACTGGAGGGAAGCATGAAGGTGAATCAGCCTTGGAGAATTACTGACCAAGTCCATCTTGGTCAAACAACAGGTTCCCCAGGGCAGGAGCTAGGATTGAAAGAAAAAAGGAGACAATTAGACAAAAACTATAACATGACTCCAGCCAGTTCTGAGACTGAAAGGAACTTTTTATTATTCAGTCAGCTTTTAAACCACTTTAATTGCATACAGAAAAATAAGATCAATTCTCACTCAAGGGACCAGCAAGGCAATGATCCAAAATCCTGTAACATTCTTCTGGAGGGGGAGGCTAGGTGGGGAGACCTAGACAAAAGGGACTTCAAAGAGATGAAGAGACTGCCACACCTTCATACTCAGAGTCTTCCCTGAGCTTCAATGCAAAAACTTTTTTTATTAGATACTACTCTCTGTACTTATATTTGAAATGTTATCCCCTTTGCCCATCCCACTCCCCTCCCCCTCCCCCTCTACTTGTCTCTAAAAGGGTACATTAGTTCCCAATCACCCTCTCCACCTCTTAATCCACACCAGTTTCCTGAGCCAGGGCCAGAGTCAGATTCCTGCTTTTAGTCTTGTCCTGGTGATGTCAAAATTCCCCACCCCCAACTGTCCAGTGGCGCCAGAAAGCTCCTCACAAATTACAAACAGCATTCATGAATTTGGCTATACAAGGATATGTGTGTCCCTGTATAGTATTCCTCTTTCTCCATAATTCTTTCAGTCCCCATCAACCAACCACTAACCAACAAGAGGAAGATTCACAGATGGAAGAAATCACGACTCGATTGATAGTTTCAAAGTTAGTCCATGTGTGGGTGAGTGACTTGTCCAAAGAGTTTAGTGTCAAAAAAGAAGTTCATTCAGGACACATCCAAGAAAAAAAGAAGAAATCAATATTAGATAATTTGAATAGAAAAGTCAAACAGAAGAGAGAGCTGTTTAATGTATATAAGAGTTATTGATAACTGGAATTAAAATTAGTTTGTGGTAATCAGTTGGTGTTATGTCAGCAGGAAATCTTGGCATGGCAGAAAGCTACCATGCACTTCACAGGCTATCTTCTTACAGTGGGCAATGGTGTGACCACACCCATATTTAGCCACACAATGCAGGTTTGCTGAGAGGTAGCTTTCTTGAATTCACAGGTGAAGCAGAGAAATGTTGGTGAATTCTCCAGCCCATAAAGTGCTCTTAGATAGAAGACAGAGATACTGTTTTTTGTTTGTTTATAGGAATATATGTCCTAGAGAAGTTTGGTTATAGTTAAACAGTAAGGATGGTAGCTTATATCTGTAGGGATAAATTGTAAATTAGGAAGATTTTTTTAAATAATGGAGTAAATTTATTCAACTAATCCTGCCTAAGAAATATTGTAGTATTTGGAGCAGGCTCATACTTGGAAAGAAAGTGAGTTTCTTAGTTTTATATTCTGATTAGGACAGAATAATACATAACCCTCTTACAAGAATCACAACATGATGTTGTAAGAGCTTCAGTAATGATAAAAAAGGAAATGTGCATTATTGAAATTAGAAAGTTAATGTACATCAAGGATATTGCTGCAATTGCAGAGGAGCCCTTCTCTGACTCTGTTTTCTACCATTGGATTCCCTTCCACTAGCTGTATAGCCTTGGTGGACCTCAGTGGGAGAGGATGCCCTTTCGGTGGCACTGAAGGGGGCTTCCCATTCCAGGTCTCTTTGGCTGCAGACAGGAATTTGAATCAAACTAGCCAGTCATCTGCTTATGTACCTAAGGGTTTGTTGGATTAGCCTTTTGTTTGCTACCATCAGTGCCATAAAGGCAACATTGATAGTAACAGAGCTCTTATTTTTACCAAAGCTAGAAATATTAAGTATCTGATCTTTTATAAAAACGCTTGCAGATCTTTGCTTAAATTTAATTGATTCAATTGAAACAGTTTCCTAAACCGTTAGATGAAACAAAAATGATTCCACTAAATATGTAGGGTTTTTGTAAATTAAGAATAAAATAATTTTATTACTAATAGGAATATATGCATCCACAAATGTCTGTGTGCATTTCATGTGTAGAGGAGGTGGGCAGGCCAGAGGAGAAAATCACATAACTTGGATGGAAAGTTACAGCTCTCACATGTGTCCTGGGAACTGAACACAGGTCCATTGTAAGAGTAGCCAATATTCTTAATTTCCGAGTCTCCTCTCTTGCCCTTAATTCAACATTTTGTTAAAAATAAAACATTAAAATAATTTTGAAGGACAGGATGCTCTGTTTCCATTTTAGTACCTTTAAGTGTGATTGCAGTGGTTTATTATCTCAGTGTTGTTAAGTGATAAAAAACACACCACACTAGTCACAGCTATTTATGTGCATTTCAGGATGTATTTCCACACTTTCATGTGCTTTGTTTTAAGTTTCTTTGACTTAGCTTTTATTTGTTATGGTGACTTGGCACTGATTAGAATTGGCTGGAATAAAGTTTTGGGCACTAAATAAAAACAGTTTCCAGATGGTGGTGCAGCAAGGAGTAATGACACATCATTATTTCTTTATTTTTTTTCTTCCTTATTTTTATTTCAATAGATTTTTTTTTCAGAGCAAGTTTATGTTTGGAAGGAACGGCAGCAGAAAGCACAGAGAGTTTCCCATGAGCTCTGGTGCCGCAGATTCAAAGGTTTCTCCACAATCAGCATTCCTGATGGACTGTGGTGGAACCAGTGTTGCCATCACAGACCTGAACTACAATGGCACATCATTACCCAAAGTCCTGGAGATGACTCTGGGCTTTGTTCTTGTTGCTGCACACTCTTGTGAAAGAATAGTGACATGTCATTGTCATTATCCTAACCATCCTGCAGAGTGGAATACTGCATCCATGTCCCTGTACTGGCTTATTCCCTACCTCACAGCGTCCCCTGCCATGTATAGTCACTTTTATTTTTCTTTTCATGCCTTTTCATTTTTCAGACAATCATAACGTTAGAGTCAAACACTGCTTAACCTTTTAGATGATTTTTTTTTTCTTGGCTTTTAAGTTCCTTTATGTCTTTCTATGGCTTGAGAGTTTGTTTTACTCTGTGTGTTTGAATATGTGTGTTTGTGTGTGAAGTGTTATGCATGTGTATATGGGATCATGCACAACAAGTATGCCTGTGGAGACAGAGGCCAGAGAACTGTCTCACTGTAGTTCCTACAATGCTGTCGCCATTTTCTTTCTGGAGACTTAATCTCTCTCTAGATCCAAAATCATGACATAGGCTGGCCAGGCAGGAAATGCAGAGATCTCGTTCTCTGTCCCCACTTCCCAGCACTGGTATTTGCTCATACCTCCATGAGTATTTAAAAATATGCTCTCTGAAGATTTAACTCAGGTCCAAGATATGTGTCCAGAATCAAATGGAGCTTGATTCACTTTAGAGACATATGATGTTAGTTTTGCTGAATGTACCACAATAGATATACACCCCAAATGCATCTTTATTAATTCAAGTTTGAACAAAGATTTTGGTTTAATTTCTGTAATATGATCTACTCCAACTTTGTGTGTATGTGTGTGTGTGTGTGTGTGTGTGTGTGTGCGTGTGTGTGTGTGTGTGAGAGAGAGAGAGAGAGAGAGAGAGAGAGAGAGAGAGAGAGAGAGAGAGAGAGAGAGAGATATTGAGATATTCTGTCTTTGAAGAATTTAAGCACTCCTTCTAGGTTATCAAATTCATAGCCATAGAGCTTCCAATATGTGCTTGCTACTCTCTGTGTATATGTAAATATGCACAATGCAACTGTAAATGAATATGATGTACATATAATGTATACATGTAATATATGTATGTGCTGGTCACTGTATGTGAATGCAGGTATTCCCGTGGCAAGATGTGTGCTTGGAGAGCAGAAAACAACTGTGAGTGTGTCATTCTTTCTTGATGAAAATACTTCCCTTTCTTGTTCACTCCTGTGCACATGAGTTAGATGGCCTATGAGCTTTCAGGGATCCTTCTGTCTCCATGTTCCATCTTTCTGCAGAGATTCTGAGAGTGCTGGTGTGCTGGGTATCCGGGTTTACATTCTGGGCATTCCAGCTAGAGTCCTAGTTTAAGCTGCTTATATGGTAAGTGGTTTGCCCACTGGGTCATTCCTATAGCTCTTATTGTCCTTTCTTTTTTAAAGATGTATTTATTTATTATATATGAGTACACTGTAGCTATCTTCAGACACATCAGAAGAAGGCATCAGATCTCATTACAGATGGTTGTGAGTCACCATGTGGTAGCTAGGATTTGAACTCAGAACCTCTGGAAGAGCAGTCAGCATTCTTAACCACTGAGCCACCTCTCCAGCCCACTTATTGTCATAACCAGGGTTTTCAGTAGTCAGCCTAAGAACTTAATAGTTTATCACCTTTCTACACCCCCTCAATTTTGCTTCACTGATTTTTATCCTGATTTTCCATGCTTTATATTTATTTATTTCTGTCCAGCTATTATAATTTATTTTACTATTCAATTTTAGGTAAAATTTATTGTTCCTTCTTTAGTTTTTAAGAATAGAACATTATTTTTTTTATTTTATAATGTGATGTTTAGAAATATGCTTTTCTATCTCAAAATATTTGGACATTTCCAGCTACTCTTTTGCAATTGATTTCTCCTCTAAAACCACGCCCAGGACACACTCTACCTGGTATAAATTTCCTCTCTTTCTTCTAAAACTTTGGAGAGCATTGTGACAAACCCAACTCCCTCTTTCATAGCTGCTCATTGTAGAGAGTGAAAAAGTTAATTTGCTTTATAGCTAAGGGATCTCTTTAAAATGTAAAAATGATAACATGAGTGTGAACTCTATATGCTCATTTAAGAAGAGCTTTCACATACGTGCCAACAAACTGTTCTTCCATCTTTTGCATGGCCAAATAAGGATGAGATGGAAGTGCTTTTTGCCTGATACAGACTCCATGACTCAGAAAGGCCATTCTAGGGATGACTTTGAAGACTAATCACCCTATCCTGGAGAGCAAGAGCTAGCCAAGGATTTTGATCTGAATATGCCTTGTTTACTATGACAGATTTTCCTAACTGCCTCACCCTCAAAAAAAAAAAAAAAAAAAAAAAAAGAAACATCTACTCTTTAATGTTTAATAATGAGTTTCTGTGCCTGAGGGGAGAGTGTAGATGTCTTCAGTGAATCATCAGCTATAGAAAATGGAGTTACTCTGTCAGAGACCATTAAGTTTCTGTTGGCTGAGTTGAGGGGTAAAGATTGGTCAGCTACTCATCCACCAGGCAGTTAGCTGTGGAGAGCCTTTTCATTAGCTGCTAGTGCAATGGAAACAATGAAAAGACAAGTGTCATGTCCAAGGCACTGCTCATTTTGGAAAAGTAAACGTGTCAGTTATGCATGTAGATGTCATAGCTCAGCAGCATGAACTGATTCAGAGAACAAGTCAGACACATAGCACAACAATCTATTCCCTGTCTCGACATGAAGAGTTCTTAAGTGCACTGTGAACAGTCACAGTTGTCTTCCTACAGTCCACCTTCAAACTTTGAGTGACTCCTAATTTCCCCCAGCATTGGAGAGCATAGTTTATATTTATATTTTTTCGCAAGCTTATTGACTTATTGATAACCCCTAAAATACTATCTTTTAAAAATAAAATGAGATCTTTAAATTTTGCTTTAACATATGAAATAAAAATCGGCTTTTATGGTATAGTGGCTGTGCTACTTCCTCAGCTGAACCTTTTGATGGTGGATTTGGTAAAGGGTTCTGGATTCATCATATCTATGATGCTTAGAGGTGTCTATGCTTAGATGGTTTATCCTTCTTGATCTCTGACTTTCAAGGCTCTCAAGAATATAAGAAACAGGAATACCTTCATCCATAGTGAGAAAAAATGTAAACCTGTTTGAAGGCATTAACTTTAACATTATCTACCCTGGTCATTTGAATGAGAATGGTCCCCAAAGACTCATATGTTTAAATACTTGCTCCCGAGTTGGTAGAACTGTTTGGGAAGGATTAGAAGGTGTAGACTTGAAGGAAGTCATGTGTCATTTGGGTGAGCTTTAAGGTTTTAAAAGACTCATAACATCATTCCTAGTTTTCCCTGTCTCTTATTTGTGGATCAAAATATACATTCTCAGTCTAGGTTCTAGGACCATCCCCACCTATACATCTGCCTGCTGCTATGCTCCTTGCAGTGATGGCCATGGCTCTAACACTATGCAGCTATAAGCCCCTCTTTATTTCTCTTATAAGTTGCTTTGATCATGGTTTTTTATCACAGCAACAGATAATTAACTAAGGTATCTATGAAACATTAATGTGTGTGTAGAACCACTGGGTCAATGATATTTTGCATAAGTGCTCATGCCATTGTGCGAGTAAATACACTTAAGACAAAAGAGACACCATCTAAGATTATTTTTGGGTGCTGCAAAAGAGTTGAAGAAACCTAAAATATTGTATTAGATTGATAGTAAAGCAACTTTTTAAAGATCAGCATAAACATATTTTAATTTATAAAAATATTCATATAAATAAATATTTTTATATATGTGAAAGTATTAGTGTATACCTATACACAACAATATGATACATTTGTAAATGTATATATGTATATGTACACATATAGAACATGATTACAAAATGTGAAAATACTTGTGAACTGGGACTAAAAGTCAATGAAGACCTGTTATGTTTAAAGTCACTAGGTTTAATTAGTCAGTGTATATGTATCAGTTTTTAAACAAACTATTCCACTTCATTAGATCTCAGATTATGTTTATTCTTATCTACAGAAAGGCCACAATAAATTTTTCTGCTCTGCAACCCACTGTGCTTGCATGATTCCTGGGAGATCCCAAGGTACTTGAATTGTAATAAATTACTAACATTTAGTTTAATTGATAATAAATTATAAATTTAAATTACTTCAAGTAATTCTCACATTACATATTAATCAAAATAACTGTGAGCAATACCTAATTTCATCATTGAGAATTAAAGACATGGGAAAATTTCATTTTTAACATATGAACATTAGCAACTGATTATATGTGTTTATATAATTAGTATTTTAAAACCCTGGTGGACAGCCACATTGTCACAATATGCTGGAGATCATCTGGTGAGATTTCAAATGTCTTCAATTTAACCATTCCCAATCCAAGTTGAAACTGAACACAAAAGTTTATTTATATAAGTTCTAGCTATATTTCATTGTAAAAATATTGTTTAAATTGTATCCTTAGAATTAGAAGTAGACTGAGGGAAAAAATTTAAAAAATATTTAATGTGTTAAATAAAACAAATTGCGGTAATAAAATGCCTACTGACTTTCAGAGAATATTTTCTTCTGTCTTTACATTAGAATTGAGATTTCAAATTTAAAAAACCATACAGATTGTATAGATTTCATGTATGCATATTATATATACATATACAGATATTTGCATAATATATGCATACTTACACAACACACCCGAGTAAGTAAAATACAAAGTTTACCCTGTGTATGTACCGACTACCAGAATGATTGAAATAAAGTTTTAAAGGTAATTGATTTGGACTAATTTGTTTTTCTCTTGTGATTACTTGTATAACATAGACCTTTAATCTATATTCAGTTCATGGTTATACCACCTCATAGTCTGCTGTTGTAACTTTGCCCTTAATGTCAATGTTCCCTAGTATTGTATCCTCTTCACTTGTCTTACATACATCTTGGTTTCTTTATCCATTTTCAAGATTTTATATTTCCTCTTGCTCTAAACTACACCCTCCTCAGCTGTATTTTCTCTCTTTGCTCTAGAGGCCTCATGCTGAAGAGATGCAAAGATCAAGGTCAATCAACTGATGTTCTTTGACTAGAAGGGCTCATCTCCTGGTTCTCTCTGCCCTTGTGAATTCTGTTGACATGTTTGGAAGAATCAGTCGCCCTCTGCTTCCCTCTTCTGTCTTGCACTTTCATCCCATCCTTGACCAATGGGCCCCAGGTTTATTCTTTTTCCACTTCAGCATCGATCTGTCCTTTGTGTTCTAAGTCTGTATTTGTAGCAAACAAAAGAGAATCTTATCTTAATACCATGATTTGGAGCAGAAAAATTACTTTGAAGAAAAACTATCTTTAACAGTTTATACTCTGAAAATAACTTCTTTGTCTCCACACTTTCTTCCTGAGTAACTTTCTCGGCCTCCCAACCCCTTGTCTACAAATTCAAGAAAAGTTGTGAAATGGCTATTTTTAAGTTTCATCTTCACACAATCGATCATTATCTGGGAGTAGGGTCAATTGAAGAATGATTCAGGTTAGGTTGTCTATGGGTATATGTGGGGGGGTTGCCTTGATTGACAAGTTATACAGGAAAATCCAGTTCACTGGTCAGAAACATTCTGAAAGCAGGATGTTATCACCTACATTGGACTGGAGAAAACAGGATGACATCAGAGTTAAAGAATTCATTGTCAACATTCATTGTCTCTGCCTTGGACTATGAATGTGATGTGACTAGCTGGTTAAGCTCCCACCTTGTCTTCCTCGAAGTGATTAAATGTCACTTGGAATTATGAACCAAATACTCTCTCCCAATCTTATATTACTGTTGTTTTTAAAGCTATTTTATAAAAGATGTATTTATTTTTATTTTTATGTGTATGAGGGTTTTAGCTGAATGTTTGGCTGTGCCCCATATGTGTGCAGTGAGTTTGGAGGCCAAAAGAGGATGCTAGATCCCTAGAGCTGCACATAATCTATGGTGTTTCATTACCATGTGGGTTCTTCTGTCCTTTGGAACAGCTACTGCTGTTAGCCATTGAACCATTTCTTCAGTCTCCTGTGTTTGTTTTGTATTGAGATGTTTTATCAGAACAACAGAAATTAACTAAAACATATTTGGAAACCTATGAATAAGATAATTTAATACCTTACATTATTAGAATAACCAAGATGTGGAAATCATTAAGTAGGTTAATTAGAAGAGAAAAATTCTATGGTGTACAATTAATTGAAATTGACATTTTCCTTGTGCTTCTCTAGTTTTTCCAAACATTTATGAATGCACATGTGTGATTTTATGTGTATTATGTTTTACCTATTACCAAAGATTTTATCCTCTTATTCTCTTTAGTAGACATGAGAATAAAATGACTGATCCATTTGTAACCTATAGGCTACTTAAAAAAAATTGGGTATCATTTATTCACTGATACTTCTGGAAAATGAGGTCTCATAATTTCTTAAATATTTAATATAGTTCAGGTAACTAGCATTTCTTTTCATTGAATTATCATAACATGTTCTTAGCTCAATGTAGGAAGCCGTTTATACTAAATAATATTATATTCAGGTAGGTCTTTTAGTTATTTATCTTAGAAAAATAATAGGAATTAATACTTATTATCTGATTCAGATCTTCTGCTGTTCTGAGAACTTTGTGTGTAAGCTTCTCTTAAGTCTCAGGGCATCTATGTCACTGTAACATGCTTTCGTGTGGCAGTGAACTTCTAAGGAGTCCTAACATTGCTACAAAGCAACCAACCAAGTTTGATCTGTGAAACCACTCAAGGCATGAAACCCCAGTGGGATCTGATTGAGCTAAGGCTTGAAACCTCAGTGACCCTGAAGGGACTGTAGATGTTTTGCCTAATTTCTGGGCACCAGGTCCCCTGTTACTAGCCGCAGCCCTCCATAGATTTGGGGCCATCAGTCAAGCCAAAGACTAACCCTGAGGGACCAGCCTTTCCTCTCTCGGCCCTGTTCCTCCACTCCATTCTCAGCTCTTCTGAGGCACCCAGGGATACTTGGATGCCCTAGAGCCTGAGAAACAAATGACCCCGACCTCCTTGAAGGCATGGGGACCCCTGAGCCAGTTTTCACTGTCCTATGCCTCAGACTGTGCTTCCCATTCCCTGAGAAGTATCACACAGCTTCCCTACAACCCAACACCTGTCTAGCCACAGCATGGGGATAAGCACTGTGAGTGAGTTTCCTGCTTCCTGCCTTTCCAGCAGCCATGCCCTGTGCTGGAGCAGATGTGGGACCCCACTAACCCTACAACAGGCACCCAGTGTGGGGCAGGATTAAACAGAATGCTAACACTAATCCATACCTTATGCTGGCTTGACATTGCTACCTCTTCTTAGTCTCCTAACTCAATCTACATTCTTGATAGTGAATGGGCAAGATATTTATAAAAATGCCATTTTAAACAAAGAATGAAATTCTACCACACCATGTGCTACATTGAATATTATCCTGTTTGTTCTTATTAACCACAAGAGATATATGGCTATTTCCCCAAAGAGAGAGTTGGATTTATAATATTTCCTTTAATTTATGCTTTGTGTTATTTATTTGCCGTATTTCTACAACAGAATACCTGACAAAATAACATTGAGGAAGTAGGGGCTATCCAGGCTTACACTGCAAGGGATGCAGTACATGCTGGAAAGTGGGATGGAGACTTGGGTAGGAGGTAACCAATCACATTGGAACCACAGTCGGAAAGCAGGCAGTTTGTGCTCAGCTTCTCACTACTCACTCCAGCACCCAAGCCCCATAAATAAATGGAAGTTCCTGCATTTAGGGCGACTCTCCCACAACAGTTAATCTCCATGCCATCACACTAACATGTTCAGTGATTTGTTCCCATTGTGATTCTAAATTAATAATAACAGTCATAACATATATAACCAGCTTTCTTATGATTAAGATTTTAAAAAAGAAAGAAAAACGATGTCCAATTTTCTGAAGAACCGTCAGACTGATTTCCAGAGTGGTTGTGCCAGCTTACGATCCCAACAACAGTGGAGGAGTGTTCCTTTTTCTCTGCATCCTCACCAACATCTGCTGTCACCTGAGTTTTTGATCTTAGCCATTCTGTCTGGTGTGAGGTGGAATCTCAGAATTGTTTTGATTTACATTTCCCTGATGACCAAGGATGTTGACCATTTCATTAGGTGCCTTTGGCCATTTGAGATTCCTCAGTTAAGAGTTCTTTGTGTAGCTCTGTATCCCCATTTTTAACAGGGTTATTTGGATCTCCAGAGTCTAACTTTTTGAGTTCTTTGTATATATTCAATATTTAGCCCTCTATTGGATATAGGATTGGTAAAAATCTTTTCCCAATCTGTTTGTTGCTGTTTTGTCCTATTGACAGTATACTTTGACTTACAGAAACTTTTCAATTTTATGAGAAATCATTTGTCTATATTTGATCTTAAAGCATAAGCTATTGGTGTTATGTTCAGGACCGTTTTTGGCTGTGTCAATGTGATTGAGGCTCTTTGCCATTTTCTCTTCTATTAGATTTAGTGTATCTGGTCTTATGTGGAGGTCCTTGAGCCATGTGGAATGAGCTTTGTACTAGGAGATAAGAATGGTTCAATTTGCAATCTTCTACATTCTGACTGCCACTTGAGCCAGCACCATTTGTTGAAAATGCTGTCTTTTTTCCACTGGAGGCTTTTGGTTTTGTTGTCAGAGATCAGGTGACCATAGATGTGTGCGTTTAATTCTGTTTTTTTAAATTCTATTCCACTGATTCACCTGCCTGTCTTTCCCAATACCATGCTTTTTTTTTTAATCACTATTGCTCTGTAGTAGACCTTGAAGTCAGGGGTGATGATTCCCCCAGAAGTCATCTTATTGTTGAGGATAGTTTTCACTATCCTGAGTCTTTTGTTGTTCCAAATTAATTTGAAAATTGCTCTTCTTATCTCTGTGAAGAGTTGAGTTGGAATTTTGATAGGGATTGCATTGAACCTATAGATTGATTTTGGTAAGATGGCCATTTTTACTATGTTAATCCTGCCAATCCATGAGCATGGGAGATTTCTCCATATCCTAAGGTCTTCTTCAATTTCTTTCTTCAGAGACTTGAAGTTCTCGCCATACTGATCATTCACTTGCTTGGTTAGAGTCATATTAAGGTATTTTATATTATCTCTGACTATTGTGAAGGGTGTCCATTCTCTAATTTCTTTCTCAGCCTATTTATTCTTGGAGTACAGAAAAGCTACTTATTTGTTTGAGTTAAATTTATATCCAACCACTTTACTTGAACTTGTTTATAAGCTGAAGCAGTTCTCTGTTGGAATTTTTGGGGTCACTTAAGTATACAATCATAACATCTGCAAATAGTGATATTTTTACTTCTATCTTTCTAATTTGTGTCCCTTTGACCTCCCTTTGTTTTCTAATTGATCAGGCTAAAACTTCAAGTATTATATTGAATAGGTAGGGAGAGAGTGGCTAGCTTTGTCGAGTTCCTGATTTTAGTGGGTTTGCTTCAAGTTTCTCTCCATTTAGTTTGATGTTGGCTATTGGTTTGTTGTATATTGTTTTTACTATGTTTAAGTATGGGCCTTGAATTCCTGACATAGTACTTTACTACCTGATGATCCAACTATACCATATCTGAGCATACACCCAAAAGATGCTCCAACATATAAGAAAGGCACATGCTCCACTATGTTTATAGCAGCCTTATTTATAATAGCCAGAAGCTAGAAACAACCTAGATTTCGCTCAACAAAAGAATGGATACAGAAAATATAGTACATTTACAGAATGGAGCACTACTCATTTATTAAAAACAACAACTTCATGAAATTCATAGGCAAATAAATGAAATTAGAAAATATCCTGAATGAGGTAACTCATTCACAAAAGAATATACCTGCTATATACTCACTGATAAGTGGATATTAGGCAAAAAGCTCAGAATACCCATGGTTCAACTCATAGACCATATGAAGCTGAAGAAGAAGGAAGGCTAAAGTATGTATGCTTTGGTTCTACTTCAAAGGGAGAACAAAATATTCAGGGGGAAGTAGAGGTTTAAAGGGTCTTGAGATGAAGAAAGGAGGGGGAGGGTAAAGGGGCCAGGGTCAGGTGTTGGAAGAAACGGGGAGGATGTACAGTGTAAGGAAATTAAATAGAGGTGTATAGCAGTGTGAGATGGGAAACTGAAGCCACCGGTAAGTGCAAATGCCAGGAAAAAAGGAGGCTCCCAGAACCCAATAGAGATGACATTAGCCAAAATACCCAACAAAATGGAGAGAGAACCTGTAGTTACCATATCCAGAGTTTAGCCATGGCCTCCTGTTGAGAGACAAGGCCATCAACACATTTTCAAAATTTTAACCCAGAATTGCTCCTGTCTAAAGAAAATGCAGGGACCAAGTGGAGCAGAGACTGAAGGAAAGGCCATCCAGAGACTGACTCATCTAGAGATCCATCCCATATGTAGCTAACCGAACCCAGACACTATTGCTCATGCCAAGAAGTGCTTACTAACAGGAGTCAGTTACAGCAGTCTCCTGAGTGGCTATGCCAGAGCCTGACGAATACAGGGGTGGATGCTCATAGTCAACCATTTAACTGAGCATCGGGACCCCATTGGAGGACTTAGGGAAAGTACTGAAGTAGTTTGCAATCCATAGAAAAGAACAACAGCATCAACCAGACTCCCCAGAGCTCCCAGGAACTAAACCACCAACCAAACAGCACACGTGGAGGAACCCATGGCTCTGGCTGCATATGTTGCAGAGGATGGCTACATCTGGCATCAATGGGAGGGGAGACCCTTGGTCTTCTGACAGCTCAATGCTCCAATGTAGGAGAATGTCATGGTGGTGAGGTGAGAGTCGGTTGAAGAGTGGGTGAGCATGCTTATTAAGCCAGGTTGAGGTGAGAAAGGTTAGGAATTTGGTGGAGGTCAAAGTTTGGAAAGAGGGTAACAACTGAAATGTAAATAAATACAATAACCAATAAAAATGATTTATATTAACTGTTCTGCAAAATATTAATACCTACGTATGTGCAGTATTCTCCTGCCCAGTGCAATAATATCTTTCTAAACAGGAGTTGTTTCAGACAAACACTTCAGCTCAGTCATCACTAGCAATGGAAACCATAGGAACACATGTATCTAGATACATGCAAGCTATCGTTAAATAGGCAAAATCTAGTGTCAGCTTTTAAAAATTTCTTAAGGAAGGTTTTGCAGAGGGAAACATTTTTTGGTAAGAAATTAAAACTTGTGTTTTTCATAATTCTCGATGATGAAATTTAGTAGGTGAATTAAACTAACTACTGAGAGTATGGCAAATTTCTGTATAATTGAATTTATTATAAATGAAACTTACCACAGGAACATTAAGACCTCTAGGTTTCCCTGTTTTTCCTTGAGGAACACATTTCCCTAATGTCAATAGATAACTGAATCTCACACCCTATAATCACACTATTTTTCCTTTATGCACATACACATGAGAAGTTAAGTGGATGAATTAGGCACACTAGGTAATGAGGAATAATAGCTGTACTGTAATATCCAAACAACGTAGCAACTTCAACATGTGCTCTATCTCCTTCATTTTTTAGCCACCTTTGCCCTTTCACTTGAAGCATTTTCTTACCTCTCTTCTGTGGACTGAAATTTCCAGAATCTATTCCCCTGTGCTTTGGAAACACAATTAAGTAGTACCACTTAAATGTAAGGTTTATTGGAGCATGAAACATGACAGTCAGTTGATCACAGCTGACTCCCAAGTATCATATGAAGGAAGACCGGTATGACAGCAGGTGATCCACATATAATGCAGGATAGAACAGACTGAAGTGAGATCACAGCACATGACTCAGAGCACCACAGTGTTGAGCCTATCAATTATTTCTGGAATTATTCAAAGGTACACACTTATTCGATAAATATTTTAAACATACTGGCCATTCCATTTTACAGCTTACAAAATATTACTACCATAATATTTGATCCCTTAGTTGTCAACCCAGCCTTTTAGCAGTCAAGAATCTCTCTAGCTCCATGAGCATTATTGTTTTTCTCAAATGTTTGCTGTAGTTTTAATATAAAAATAATATATAAACCATAATTGTGCTACTATATACATTTTCAAAAAGTAGACATATTCAACACCCACCACAGTTTTCTCTGGCATTTCTGACTGGTTATGGTTATGGTGATAGTGATGGTGAGGATGATGGTAACACTGATGATAATGGTGACAGGGATGGTGATGGTTAGGTAGGGGTAGGGTAGTGTCTCTGATGTTGACAAATGGAGTATTGTTCTCCTTGAGAAAACTGTCTTCTCAGGGTTGCTGATTCCTAGACAGCTGATAAAGTTCCAGCTGAAGACACATGATTTCTATTATCTCGCAGCTTTGACTTACTTGCTGCACGTCCTGTCTCTGGGTATGTTCTTTAGTTTTCACTCTGTTATGCAGAAGTTCTTCCAAAGGCTCACAATGTTCTGTATCCCGGGTATGAAGAGGAGTTCCTATCTGCAAGTAGCCTCTCGTGCGGCCAACGTGGTAAAGCTTCTTTGTGGACTGGGTATGTGTATGAACATGCAAATACCAGAAAACTTCAAAATATGTCTAGGTCATATTTCTCACTCTAAGTCTTCTCATAAAAATCTATATAGTAAAGTAATCTTCAATGCTTTGTCCCATCTAAGTGTTTGACTGTTATCTCTTAGAAACAAAAAAGGCATGGATATGGAAGAGAGAGCTGGTGAGGAGGAGCTGAGAGGGAATCTATAACCAGGGTGTATTTTATGAGAAGAGAACCTATTGTAAATAAGTGAAAAGCAGGAAAGAGTGGTTTATTTTGGTTCATGGTTTCAGAAGATTCAAGACCGGATATGTTGGTTCCATTGCTGCTGAGCAAGGAAATATATCACAGTGTCTCCGCAAGGTGGAGGCGATGATTGGACCACGGCAGATGGGTAGGAAGAGAAACTGAGAATCCCAGTAAGTTTTCCAGGACATGTCTCCAGTGATACAACTTCTTTCCACAGGGTCCTGTTTCAATTAAATAAGTCAACAAGTTAATGAAAAATTAAAGAAGTTAGAGGCTCTAAGTTTGAAGGGGCAGTACATGGGAAGGGAATGTGAAAAGAATGCAATTGTATTTTAATTAAAAAATAAGAATAATATATTTTTAAAAAGTTTATAAAACTTTCTAATACCACCACCTGCTAAAACCTAGAAAGAGAGTCAGAGAGAGAGAGGGAGAGAGAGAGAGAGAGAGAGAGAGAGAGAGAGAGAGAGAGAGAGAGAGAGAGAGAGAGAGAGAGAGTCAGAGACAAGAACTGAATGACAGAAAGGTAGAGACACAGAAAATCTAGGCATTTTTTAAAATCTATTACCAAATTAATGAAAAGGAAACAAAGTACTACAGGGTACTGAATTCTAACTGAAATAAAAATTCACCAAGTTAAAACATTAAATGAGTGTTTCTTATAAGAATTACTTCTTTGATGTAATAAAAGGTAAACATAACAAAATTTGAAAAATAAATTTTCATCACCTATGATAAAATACCGAAGTTAAGGTAATTTGGTAATTTATAAAAAATAAAGTACTGTTAACTGTTACAGGAATTTACTACTGCCATTATACCAAATAAGTAACTGAAGTCAGCTAAGAACATATGGAATGGAGTTATATGGAAAACTGGGGCAGGCTGTGAAGTGAGGTATGGAGAAGGGACTTTTCCCTCACCCCAGTCAAAGTTTTTACTTATTCACTACAACTTTCTGCTCACTCTTTCTTCACCTCAGGACACCATCTTGATTGATTATAATTCTTATTTCTTGTAAGGGATCCAATAGTTTACCTTTAGTAAGTCAGTGTCCTCTGTGGTTTTGCACTAGATAAGATTGCATTAGGTTATGGTCAATATTTCTGTTAGTTGTAACAGTAGAAAAATTGTGGATCTCTATGATTTTTTTGTTTATGTTCTTGCTCCTTCTATGGAGATCAGCTTTTGGATACTTCAGCTGGTTTAGTAGTGTGTGTGTGTGTGTGTGTGTGTGTGTGTGTGTGAATGACAAGGTATTGTAGTAACTAAGGGTTAAGTCCTGCAGAAAGAGAACAAAATAACATACCCATCCATATCTGTCCTTTAATGGATTCTTAAGTCTCTATGGTCAAGGACAATAGTAATAAAGATTCTCTATGGAAAACTACAGTAAGTGTCATAATAGTGAATGACTGGATAGTTTTTCTATAGGATTAGAAATAAACTGTCCAATTAAAAAGAAAAAAACCCAAGACAAAGATGGCTACACTTATTTATTCAATACCACCCCTACCTCAGAAGAATTAGGCACTAAATTGGACAAACCCAATTCAGTAGAAACTAATCAAAATTAATTAGGAAGAAAAATCAGTTGGTTGTAAATACTTGTGTTTATAGAAAAACATGGTTCCGATCCATCATCAAAGTAGCATCTTTCTCCTGGAAAATGGAGGCTGCTACGTAGATGCAGAGCTGGTGACAGTGCAAAGAGTGACTAACCATGGGGGGCCCGCCTCCAATTGACACATCTGTGACACAGTCCCTAAACCCAGCACTCAAGGAATATTACAGAAAGGGAGTAAAGGTGTGTGTGTGTGTGTGTGTGTGTGTGTGTGTGTGTGTGTGCGTGTGTGTGTGTGTGTGTGCGTGTGTGTGTGTGCGTGTGTGTGTGTGTGTGTGTGTGCGTGTGTGTGTGTGTGTGTGTGTGCGTGTGTGTGTGTGTGCGTGTGCGTGTGTGTGTGTGTGTGTGTGTGTGAAAGAAGTGGTATACCAGCCACAGATCTATCTTCTAGACATGACAGGGATTCAATGCCTATAAAACTTCAATAGTACATTTGTCTAATCAAAAACTGAACACCACCCCCATCCCCACCACCATCAACAACAGCAGACGTATTACATAGGTTCTGTGAACTGAACCCATGTCCTCTACCAGAGCAGCAAGTATCAGTACAATCTAGAAGCTCTGTCTTCACTAGAACCTTTCTTCTCCTGCCTTCTATAGCCAGCATATGAAAGCATTCTCCCGTACAGTGAACAAACCAACCACATCTGCAACATGGATAATACACATAGTTCAAGGTCATTTACTCTTCTTACCCTTAAACTCCAAGACATGGTGACAGTACGTACAGCCATTGAAGTTTGTCATCCTCAGGCCTCGTTGTAAGCCTCTGGCCCTGTTAATTCATTTTTTTCAAATTTTTATGCAAGTTGCCCAATTAGAGCAGTTACCATCAATAAGTTCCAATGTAATGTATCTTATGTTAAAACCTCTGAGAAGCACTTAATTGTATTCTCTTTGGGCATCCTTGTTAATGAGGAATAAAAGCAAATTTATTGATAAGGAAAATGATATTCAGCATCCATCACACATTGTCTCATTCTGTTAGGGAAGAGGTCAGAATTCTACCTACCTGTAAAAGGGCCTGAATTTTTCTAATAGCAGAATAAAACTCTGAAAAATGAGGTGACAAGGAAAAAAACAATCCTTTGTCACTAATTTCTATTCCGGTGCTGTTATGCATTTGTCACATCAACTTCTTAAAAAAATCCAATCATTTTCAAAATCTATAGACCATGTATAGCCTATCAGTTGGGTATTCAGGATTATTCATATAAAAACTTTTGAAATACAGTGATGTCCATATGTCACAGTTCCTGTATAGCATTCACTGATTTCTTAACCTACTAAGTAATTTTAGGACCTCACAAAATTGGCACGAAATTCCTTTATTGTGTGTGGGAAGCAGGTGAAATCCTTAGTACTTATAGGATCTTGTTGTAAGCACCCCAGTACCTTAGACACATGGAAATTAGGCCTTCTGAAGGTTAGACTCAGGGAACCAGCAAAGCTTCCTCCGTGTGAACGCGGATGCTCAGTGTGTGTGCCCAGGATGTGGGGCACAGTTTCTTTCCCCTGGCCATCAATCTACTAAAACTGCTCCCTACAGAGGCTTCCTATGCAGATTATCTGAACTTGCCTCCTCCACAGCTGCATAAAATAACCTCACCCCACAACACAAATGTAAAATGTCAACATCTCTGTTAGAGCACATGCCTACTGGACCACTGTTTTTCTGTGTATGTCTCAGTATGTCTGTCCTTTTTAAAATTCCTTTATGGCTCCAGTGATGTCAATCTCTGAAGCCATACAAGGAGAGAACAGCTCAGAACCAAAGTGCGCTGTAAACTCAAATAATAAATTCTCATAAGATGGTTGGACACACATAAGTACTTAGGCTCCAGTCCTTATTTTTTTTCCAGACAATAAAACCCTAATTTGAGTTTGAGTTTTACCAATCATTTATCTTTTACCTGGAACCTTATCTTAATCAATGAGTTGCTTTGAGGCTTAGAGGGAAACAGTGCTTTTGTGTAGTTAGGCAAATTATTCTTTTACCTCCACAGGGTCCCATTTTATGAAACACTTGTTATTATTTTAACCAATTATTAGCTAAAATTCCAACAGAGAGTAATAGGCTTCTGTCTATTTAGGGTGCCTTTGCCTTCTTATTGGAGAAATAGCTTCATTATAACCACTGTCTCTTGTTTTATCGAGAGCAGGACATGTAAGCTAAATTTCATAAACATCAGTATTTTCATTTAGGCCTGATTCCAAACCCTGTTTGTGCTTGGCCACACTTGGGGAACTTCTGATTCACCAGTCCAGGGCAGGAGTTTGAAGCACAGAATTGGAGAATATTCCAGAAGCATTGTGGTGTGCCTCTTTACTTAGCGACAGCTAAATGAAGTCAGTGAGGAAGGAGATTCTGTATCTTGACTAACGAGGATTTTCTACATCTTTCCTAGTTTTCCAGCATTTTCTCCCCTTTCTAAGGCAAGTGTAGAATTTTAATGAAAGCTCTACTTCCATGGGATGGAGGAAGCTAGGACTCTCATGATCACAAAAATATGGAAAGAGAAATCATGTTGCTCCTGACAGACTGCCACATTGCTGTGCATACTGGTGGAGCTAAATTGCATTTTTCATGCCAACAGTGATAGCCTACAGCAAACACATCCACAGTGTCAGAGAAAGGTGTGTCCACAGGAGCTTTTCCACCTTGTGGATTATCCCCAAGGACATAGGTGTTTTAGGGTGAATGTCTGTACCTCCAATTTCACAATTGAAACTACAGTGGGCAAGGGCTTTGCTCATGATTGGAGATCTGGGGAAAATTACTTTTCTTTTTCATACTATATGTAACTAGCTCCTATTATTTTTTTAAATAAATGAATGTATGCATTATCCAGAAGTAACAAAAAGAAACATTGGCAAATTTCAGTACAATTGTGCATAAAGCTAGAGGATCCTGAATATCTGTGAAGATTCATGGTACCTCTACATTATTTGCTTTTGGTGCCCAATCTATCCTTTCGCTCTGATATTTGGTCGGATGTGGATTGAGAGTCACACACTGTTTTTGTTCAGTTTCCTTTGAGCACAACAAAACCTGTCACATCACTGTTGACTCTTCAACAGAAGAGGAAAAGAAACTCGGTTTTCTATTATGTTGTGTCTGACGCATATATGAAGCCCATAAAACACACATTCAAGAGAAACAAAATTCTTTGAGAACCTAGTTTGTTTCTGTCTTGTTTTCTCAGGCACCTAAATAAAACATTGGTTAGGGAGTAAATTTTGAAAATGATGAATGTAAATGGGAGAGTCTTCTCTTTCTCTCCACTTATTGTTTTTTCTCACTTTTGAGAACATTCAATAGAGAGTTCATACACTGTATGTATGTAAAAAAGAACAGAAAAAACATCTATGAAAACACCTTAATAAAAAAGAATTGCTCCAATTAGAAGCTTCCCTCATTTGTCATATGTTTACTTTCCTTTAGCAGAAATAATTGCACCATAAAACAAAATATGCCACATCATGAGTATGTGGAATTAAGCTGCTTCGAATGCAGCAAGTGTATAACCAAGTAGGACCTGCCAGCTAGGTTTAAAATGCAACACAATGATTTGTGAAATCTTGAAGGGGTCCCATTGTTCATCGTTTGGGAAAGGAGATTGAAGATCAGATAAGTCAAACAAATTACCGGAGTCATACAATAGGTTATACCCAGTGCTGGAACTCAAATCTAGAGTTCACCAATTCTCAACTTGTTATTTGAGAGGATTGCTCTCTTATCCTGAACCATGATCTGGATGATTCAGGTTGAGGAAACACAAATGTTCATTTTTACATGTTTGTTTTATTAAGTTCTCACCAGATAACACATGGTAGTCAGTTCTTCAACTGAATATAACCTTAATTCCATTTTCACATGACTGTGCTCTCCCTAAATTCATGAGGAAGTCATGACTCAAGAGAAGGTGGGTGTTTAAGGAGTGAAGAGGAGGGTATGTTGGAAACATATTTCTTATTCACTACATATGAATGCACCAAGTGGCAGATCTGGACACCATGTGATGACTAAGTCTTCAGTTATTTGTGGGCAGAAACTCCCTCTCTTGCCACTACAGACCTGATGACAGGAAGGACTCTGGAAACTAGAGAGTTGCTGATGCAGTCCAAAGCCTCTGGAAGAAGTTTAGAATACATTAGTGTAGTCATTCGTGTGGGGCAGATTATTGAAGTCCTTCCTTTTCATCTTCATGTTCATAATGACATTAGCATTTTCCAAATGGTACTGGGTCAGGCCAAGAGCATCTGGTGTAGAGAACACGTGCTAAGGGCACCAGGGCTCTAACACATGTTCTGATCCTAAGAGGGAACCTCCCAGTTTGTAACCTTTATGCTTCTGTTGAGAGAAGGGTTGCTTTCTCAGCAATAGATTTTCTGACAGGATTATCAAATGCTTTCTGTTTCAAGAGCCTGAGTGGGCTGTACCACAGATAGAATCAATGTCTTTATGTTTACCTATAACAGAAACATGGGAGTATAACACACTTTCCTCACAGTCACAGTGTCAAAGTGCTGGTCAGAAATAGATATTAAAATCTGAAATTCTGTCCTGAAAGTCACCTGTATTCTCATATGTCAATTCACCTCCACAAATAAAGATCCAATAAAAATGACGACCACATTTTGTGACACATTCATCCTGTTTCAGAAAGTTTGCTAGCAAATTCCTACTAAATAGGTATTAGATAATACTACAAGATTGATAATTCATAATGATGTTAAACTTTCCTCAGTAGTCATTTATTATCTGCAACTCAACAGCTTCTCAGTGAATAATACTTAAGTGATAAACATGGGACATCAGCATGTGTCACCCGAGCATTAAGGTCTCTTGCCTTTCACATCTGTCTTTTTCTACCTGACATTCTAACCTACCTTTCATGGTCTGTCCTCATAAAGATTCTGTAATGGCAAGTAAAGTTGGGATTAAATTCTTTGCATTTATTTTTTTTAAATCTTTGTACAAACAGTTTGTGTCATTTGTAAGGAAGTAAACACACCTTAGCTTGTTACTGACAAATGAAAGAATGATTTACCTTGTACAGAAGTTACATTTTTGAGGTGAAATTTGGGGGTGGGGTAAATCAAGATTATTTCCCATTTTCTCTTTATTCAGGGCTTTGCTTGCATGTTTGTTTTCTAAAAAGGGAGAAAGAAAGCATGGATTTGGGCAACTGAGTGGGTAGGTGGGTAGAGAGGATGCTGGAATGGAACATGTTGTGATCAGACTATATGGTGGGAATAGGGTCTTTCAATAAAAATAGGAGATAGAAACCAAGGTTAAAATTTGTTAGTTTATAAGAGAATAAAGAAGGAAACTGCAGCAATATAACTGGCTAAATATCATTTACTCCATTAAAGCAACATTCATTAAATTGGTTACATTTACATGGTACCAGGCTAAATGAAAATTTTGATGTGGTAAAAGAAAAAGATTAGAATGGAATTATATTTACAATCTTGTAAACTTTATCAAAATCATTTCACCACTGTGTTCAGAATTCATTTAAACAAAGACATAACTATGTTGCAATTTTCCCAAAGTTATTAAACACAGTGATTATGAAATCACAGTTATGCCTCCAACAAGCAGAGCAGATCCAATCCTAAAATCTCCTCCTTTTCTCACATGTGGTTTTGGCAAATAGAAAATGAAGTGGAAATCCAAAAGAAGAGAACACCCAATGTAAATCTCCTTTCTTTCTCTCTATTTAAACCATGACAATCCTTGAGCCTTCCTTGGACAGAACCAAAAACTCACATGCTTTCTGTTTTTGAAAACAATAGATGGTTACTTCTGGAAGATGCCAGTGGAGTTTCAATATGCACTAGAATTACAGTGTTTTCTGTGGCTTTGTTCCTCGAAGAGATGCTATTTAAATTAAATAAGCCTTTAAAGGCATATTTCATCTTATACATTTAAAATTATTTCAGAACAACATATTTTTCATAAAAATATTTTAATGTGAGAAATTTATTTATTCATTTATTTATTTTGATTTTATTGCAAATATTTTATTCACATTTCAAATGTCATCTTTCCCAGATTCCCCTCCATGTTCCCTATTCCACCACCCCTTCCCCTGCTTCTATGATGGTATTCCCATACCCACCCACTTCCTCCCACTTCTCCACCCTAACATTTTCTCACACTGCAGCATTGAGCCTTGAAAGGACCAAGGGCTTCTCTGCCCACTAAAGCCCAACAAGGCCATGCTCTGCTACATATGCAGCTGGTCCAGTGCTGTGCACTCTTTAGATAGTGGTTTAATCTCTGGGAGTTCTGGTTGGTATGTATTCTTCTTATGGGGTTGCAAAACCATTCAGCTCCTTCAATTCTTCCCCCAACTCCTTCATTAAGGATCCCATTCTCAGTTTATAGTTGGCTGTGAGCATCTGCCTCTGTGATTTGTTATGTTCTTGCAGAGCCTCTCAGGAGACAGCTATATCAGGCTCCTGTCAGCATGTTCTTCTGGAAAAAAATGGCAACCAACTGATTGGGAAGAGATCTTTACAAATACTACATCCAGTACAACGCTAATATTCAATATATTCAAAGAATTCAAGAAATTAGACTCCAGAGAATCAAATAACTCTATTAAAAAATAGGGGACAGAGCTAAACTAAGATTTCTAAACTGAGGAATACCAAATGGCTAAGAAGCACCTAAAAAAATGTTCATCATCCTTAGTCATCAGGAAAATGCAAATCAAAACAACCTTGAGATTCCACCTCACACCAGTCATAGTGGCTAAGATCAAAAACTCAGATGACCTCAGATGCTCGAGAGTCTGTGGATAAAGAGGAACAATTCTCCATTGTTGGTGGGATTGCATGTTGGTACAACCACTCTGGAAACCAGTCTGGTAGTTCTTTAAAAATTGTACTACCTCAGGGACCACCTATACCACTCCTGGGCATATACCCAAAAGATGCTCCAACATATAACAAGGATACATACTCCACAATGTTCATAGAAGCCTTATTTATAATAGCCAAAAGCTGGAAAGAACTTAGTTGTTCTTCAACATAGGGATGTATGCAGAAAATCTGGTATATTTACACAATGGAGTACTACTCAGCTATTAAAAATAATGATTTTATGAAATTCTTAGGCAAATGGATGGATCTAGAAAATATCATCCTGAGTGAGGTAACCTAGACACAAAAGAACATATATAGTGTGCACTCATGTATAAGTGAACATTAACCCAAAAGAACAAAATGCCCAAGATAAAATTCACAGACCACTTGAAGCTCAAGAAGGACAACCAAAGTGTGGGTGCTTCTGTCCTTCTTAGAAGGTGGAAACATGACTTCCGGACGCAGAGCGGAGCCTGGCCTACCTGCCAGGTGGAACGGCGGATCATAGAGGCTGAGCAACTGCGATTGGGAACAGAAAATCAGAACTTCTGTTTCCACCCGGAGGCGACTTCCGGATGCAGAGCAGAGCCTGGCCTACCTGCCAAGCGGAGTGGCGGCTCATAGAGGCTGAGCAACTGCGATTGGGAACAGAAAATCAGAACTTCTGTTTCCACCCGGGGGCGACTTCTGGACGCAGAGCGGAGCCTGGCCTACCTGCCAGGCGGAACTGCGGCTCATAGAGGCTGAGCAACTGGTGAGTGGGAGACCAAGACTGCAGGGGAGCAGAGAGATCTCTGCGCAGTGCACTTGGAAAGTGCACAGTGTAACTCGCCCTGCCCCGCTCTGCCCGATCCAGTGATTGGGAACAGAAAATTAGAACTTCTGTTTCCACCCAGAGGCGACTTCCAGACGCAAAGCAGAGCCTGGCCTACCTGCCAGGTGGAACAGCGGCTCATAGAGGCTGAGCAACTGTGCCTGAACCAGCAAACAAAAACAGAACGTTGGAACTTCTGCTCACACCCAACGACTCTGAGGCATAAAACAGGGCTTGACCCATCTGACACCTCAAACAGTGGAGAACCAGGGATACAGACCAGATACAAGGGAAAGGTAAGAACATATCACTGACAACAAAATGGCAAGGGGAAAGAGAAAGAGTATATCCCAAGGGAACCAAGACAATCTAGCAACACCAGAGCCCAGCTTTCCCATAACAGCAAACATCGGAACTCCAAACACTCCAGAAAAAGAAGACACAGACCTGAAATCATGCCTCAAGATGCTGATAGAGTTACTTAAACAAGAAAGGGAGGAAAAGCAAAAAGATTCAGAAGCTTTTAAAGAAGAAACAAGAAAAACACTCAAAGAATTCAAAGAACTAGAGGAAAACAGAACCAAAGAAATAAAGGAATGGAAGAGGGAAATTAAAACAGAGATTGACACAATAAAGAAAACACTAAAAGAGATAACCCTAGAGTCAGAACACCAAAAAAAGAAATCAGGAGTCACAGAAGCAAGCATTTCCAATAGATTACAAGAGATCGAAGAGAGAATCTCGAGGTCAGAAGACAACATTGCAAACATAGACAAAACAGCCAGAGAAGATGCAAAGAACAAAAAGCTCCTAACCCAAAATGTCCAGGAAATACAAGACACAATGAGAAGACCGAACCTAAGGATAATAGGAATAGAAGAGGGAGAAGAGTATCAACTAAGGGGCACAGTAAATATCTTCAACAAAATCATAGAAGAAAACTTCCCTACCCTCAAGAATGAGATGACCATGAGCATAAAAGAAGCCTTCAGAACTCGAAATAGGTTGGACCAGAAAAGAAATACCTCCCGACACATAATATAATAGTAAAAACATCAAGCGCCCAAAGTAAAGAAAGAATACTAAAAGCAGTAAGGGAAAAAGGTCAAGTAACATATAAAGGCAGACCAATCAGACTCACACCCGATTTCTCAACAGAGACTATGAAAGCTAGAAGAGCCTGGACAGACATCATGCACTCCTTAAGAGAGCACAAGTGCCAGCCCAAGCTGCTATACCCAGCAAAACTATCAATCACCATCGACGGAGAGACGAAGATATTTCAAGACAAATCAAATTCACACAATATCTGACCACAAACCCAGCACTACAACGAATTATAGGTGGAAAACCCAATACAATGAGGGAAAATACAGCCTAGTAAGAACAAGAAAACTCCTAAACAAGAAAACTAAAAGAAGAAAAAAACACAGACACAACTCAACCCAAAAAAGCAATAATGGCAGGAAACAGAAACAACTATTCCTTGATATCTATTAACATAAATGGTCTCAACTCCCCAATAAAGAGACATAGACTATCAGACTGGATACATAAACAAAATCCAGCCTTTTGCTGCATACAGGAAACTCATCTTAGAGACAAAGAAGACACTATCTCAGAGTAAAAGGGTGGGAAAAAAACTTCCAAGCAAACAGCTCCAAAAAGCAAGCTGGAGTGGCTATTCTAATATCGAATAAAGTAAATTTCCAACCAAAAGTTATCAAAAAAGATAAGGAAGGACACTTTTTACTCATTACCGGGGAAATCTGTCAGGAGGAACTCTCAATCCTTAACTTATATGCTCCAAATAAAAAATCACCCACATTCATAAAAGAAACTCTACTAAAGCTCAAAAAATACATTTCACACCACACTATAATAGTAGGAGACTTTAATAACCCACTCTCACCAATGGACAGAACAGGGAAACAGAAACTGAACAAGGACACTGTAAAACTAGCAGAGACTTTGAACCAACTAGAATTAATAGATATATACAGAACATACTATCCCAAAGTAAAAGAATACACCTTCTTCTCACTACCCCATGGCACCTTCACGAAAATTGACCACATAATTGGACACAGAACGAGCCTCCACCGATATAAGAAGATTGAAATACTGCCATGCATCCTCTCAGATCACCATGGTCTATGGCTGGTCTTTAACAACAACAAAGACAACAAAAAGCCCACATACACATGGAAACTAAACAATGCTCTGTTAAAGGATAGCAGGGTCAAAGAAGAAATAAAGAAAGAAATTAAGGATTTTCTAGTATTCAACGAAAACGAAAACACAACATACCCAAACCTATGGGATGCAATGAAAGCAGTATTGAGAGGAAAACTCATAGCCCTAAGTGCTTCCAAAAAGAAACTGGAGAGAGCTCACATCAGCAACCTGACAGCACAGCTAAAAGCCCTAGAACAAAAGGAAGCAGATATACCCAAAAAGAGTAGACGGCAAGAAATAATCAAAATTAGGGCAGTAATAGACCAAATAGAAACAAGAAGAACCATTGAAAAAATCAACAAAACCAAGAGTTGGTTCTTTGAAAAAATCAACAAGATTGATAAAACCCTAGCCAGACTAACTAGAGGGCAAAGAGAGAGTATCCAAATTAACAAAATCCGAAAGGAAAGTGGGAACATAACAACTGAAACTGAGGAAATTCAAGAAATCATCAGATCCTACTACAAAAACTTATACTCCACAAAATTGGAAAATCTGGAGGAAATGGACGAATTCCTAGACAGATACAAGGTCCCAAAGTTAAACCAGGACCAAGTAAACCATCTAAATAACCCTATAACACCTAAAGAAATAGAAGAAGTCATCAAAAGCCTCCCAACCAAAAAAAGCCCAGGTCCAGACGGGTTCAGTGCAGAATTTTATCAGACTTTTATTGAGGATATAACACCAATACTCGCCAAACTATTCCAAAAGATAGAATCAGATGGAATATTACCCAACTCATATTTTGAGGCTACAATAACCCTCGTACCTAAACCACACAAAGACCCTACAAGGAAAGAGAACTTCAGACCAATCTCACTTATGAACATTGATGCAAAAATACTCAACAAAATACTTGCAAACCGAATACAAGAACACATCAAAACGATAATTCATCATGACCAAGTAGGCTTCATCCCTGAAATGCAGGGATGGTTTAATATAAGGAAATCCATAAACGTAATCCACCATATAAACAAACTCAAAGACCAAAATCACATGGTCATCTCACTAGACGCTGAGAAAGCATTCGACAAAATCCAACACCCCTTCATGTTAAAAGTGCTGGAAAGAACAGGAATCTAAGGTCCATACTTAAACATAATAAATGCAATATACAGCAAACCAACAGCCAACATCAAACTTAATGGCGAGAAACTTGAAGCAATCCCACTAAAATCAGGGACTCGACAAGGCTGCCCACTCTCTCCCTACCTATTCAACATAGTACTGGAAGTCCTGGCTGGAGCAATTAGACAGCAAAAGGAGATCAAGGGGATACAAATCGGAAAGAAGAGATAAATACATCACTCTTTGCCGATAACATGATAGTGTACTTGAGTGACCCCAAAAATTCCACCAGAGAACTCCTACAGCTGATAAACAAGTTCAGCAAAGTGGCTGGATACAAAATTAACTCAAACAAATCAGTAGCCTTCCTGTACTCCAAGGACAAACTTGTGGAGAAAGAAATTAAGGAAAACCTACCCTTCACAATCGTTACAAAAACTATGAAATACCTTGGTGTGACTCTAACTAAGCAAGTGAAGGACCTGTATGACAAGAACTTCAAACCTCTAAAGAAAGAAATTGAGGAGGATCTCAGAAAATGGAAAGATCTCCCATCTTCATGGATTGGAAAAATCAACATCTTAAAAATGGCCATCCTACCAAAAGCAATTTATAGATTCAATGCAATCCCCATCAAAATTCCAACCCAGTTATTCATGGAATTGGAAAGATCAATGTGCAATTTCATATGGAATAACAAAAGACCTAGAATAGCGAAATCCATCCTCAACAACAAAAAACATCTGCGGGAATCACTATCCCTGACCTCAAGCTATATTACAAGGCAATTGTGCTGAAAACTGCATGGTACTGGTACAGAAATAGGCAAGTGGATCAATGGAATAGAATAGAAGATCCAGAAATGAGCCCTCATATATATGGTCACTTGATTTTTGACAAAGGAGCAGTAAACATTTAATGGAAAAAGGACAGCGTATTCAACAAATGGTGCTGGTCCAACTGGCAGTCAACATGCAAAAGAATGAAAATAGACCCGTTCTTATCTTCTTGTACAAAGCTCAAGTGTAAGTGGATTAGAGATCTCCACATTAAACCAGATACACTGAAACTATTAGATGAAAAAGTAGGGAAAACCTTAGAACACATAGGCACAGGAGAAAATTTCCTGAACAAAACACCAATGGCTCAAGCTCTAAGGTCAAAGATTAACAAATGGGACTTAATGAGATTGCAAAGTTTCTGTAAGGCTAAGAACATTGTCAAGAAAACAAAACGGCAACCAACAGAATGGGAAAAGATCTTTACCAACACCACATCAGATAGAGGCCTAATATCCAAGGTGTACAAGGAACTCAAAAAACTAGACACCAGAGAATCAAATAACCCTATTAAAAAATGGGGTACAGAGCTAAACAAAATGTTTTCAGTTGAGGAACTCCGAATGGCCGAGAAACACCTGAGAAAGTGCTCGACATCCTTAGCCATCAGGGAAATGCAAATCAAAACAACCCTGAGATTCCACCTCACACCAGTCAGATTGGCCAAGATCCAAAACTCAGATGACAGAAGATGCTGGCAAGGCTGTTGAGAAAGAGAAACACTTCTCCACTGTTGGTGGGGTTGCAAGCTAATACAACCACTCTGGAAATCTGTCTGGCGATACCTCAGAAAATTGGATATAGTACTACCTGAAGACCCAGCTATTCCACTTCTGGGCATATACCCCAGAGACACTTTAACACACAAAAAAGATATATGCACCACAATGTTCATAGCGGCTCTATATATAATAGCCAGAAGCTGGAAGGAACCCAGATGTCCTTCAGAAGATGAATGGATACAAAAATTGTGGTACATATACACAATGGAATACTACTCAGCCACCAGAAACAATGACTTAACCAAATTCTTAAGAAAATGGCTGCATCTAGAGAATATCATCCTGAGTGAGATAACCTAGTCACAAAACAACAGACATAATATGCAGTCACTGATAGTGGGATGCTAACCCCAGAAGCTTACACTCCCTCAGAAACAACTCACAGACTGTATGAAGTCCAAGAAATAAAGAAAACAAAAAAATATACATATATTTACAAAACAAGAAGACTTTGACTATTTCCATGTTGCGTTTTGTTTTGCATGTACTCTACGCTTATTGTAACTATTAGGTTTTCAATGCATACTGTCAAGTTCTTGAAAAAAATCAAGTACTGACTAAAAAAATATATTCACATGGTTTTATGTAAAAATCATTTCAATGTCTGAAAAAACAGTACTGACAAAAATATATAATTTTAAGCAAAAAATGTTTAAAATTTGTACATTTATCTTTGTATTGTAAAATAAAGTCGTTTAAAAAAAAAAGAAGGCGGAAACATGTTCTCAGGAGGAAATATGAAGACAAAGGTTGGAGCAAAACTGAAAAAAAGGCCATCCAGATTCTGACCCACTGGGATCCAGCCCATATTCAGCCACCAAACCCAAAATAATTTTTTAAATTTAGCAATGTGTGTAAACATTTGATGCTATGGGAGTCTGCTTCTAATGAAGAGACCCAAATTTTTAATTATGTTTTCACTAAATACCTTCTGATATAGTTCTTTGTGAGCATAGCTTATGTTAAGGCATTTTCTTTGTTTAACAATAATTTCAGCATTGAAAAACAGAGGATTGAAGATAACTGACAGTGCCCTTAAATTATCATACTTGACAAGCATACCTGCAACTATCGAGCAGGTTATCCTAACTATTGAGCCTAGCTGGGAATGCTGAGTCTCGGAACACTTGGAGAAACCTGTTTACTTCTTTCTCCATAGATGTCATTTCAAAATTGTAACATTGTTGATAAAAAATGAAATTAATTTTTTTATATGTCAGGGAGTTGTTACCACACAAAAGGAGCACAAAACACTAGTACATTTGGACTACTAGGAGCAGAGTCCCTGGCTTATCCTGCTTTTCAGATGAAACAATTTACATATGAACCAATACTCCCTTTTGGAAAGGAGAACATAGAGCTCATATTTTTAAATATCTAAAGACAGCAACCATAATAGTCTGTGAATTTTTGTTTTCTGTGTGAATTAATTGCAGCCAAGTTATGTAGAGCAGTGCAAAGGTTAAATGTTCTCATTCATTACTCTGTGTCTTTAAAAAAATCATTCTTTTATGAAAGCCATTTGTAGACAATTTTCATAATATCTAGCAAACTAATATAAAAGTAATGCTTGTAAGATAATATATGCAATTAAAACTACTTTCAGATTTCACCCTACGGTAGTCAAAACTGCCAAGATTAATAAAATAAATGACAACTCGTATAAGTCAGGATGTGGAGAATGATTAAGTAGAACATTTATTCACTGCTACTGAGTGTGCAAACTTATAAAGCTACCTCAGAAACCAGTGTGGTACTTTCTTTAAAAATTGGAAATGGATCTACCTCAAAATCCAACTATACCCCTTTTGGGCATATACCCAACAGACTACATCTTGATACAAGGACACTTGCTCATTCATGTTCACTGTCACTCTGTTTATAATAGCAAACTGGAGACATCTTAGATATCCCTCAGTAGATGGGCAGAAATCAAAATGAGGTACATTTACACAATGGGATTTTATTCAGCTGTTAATAAAAGAAATTATAAAATTTACAGGTAAATGGATGGCACTAGAAAACATCTACCTAAATGAAGCAAACCAACCCTCTAAAAGACAACAACGATTGTATGTTTTCTCTTACATGAGGATGTTAACCCTTAAGTTTTTAATCTGTGTGCTCTAATCCTAACCATACAGGATTGCTAACCGCTAACAGAGTAGGGAGAAGAGGTGGTATTCCGAGGAAAGAGAAATAGAGTGTATCGTCATAAAGAGATAAACGGGAAATTAGAAAAGGAAGACTAAATTGGAAGGATAATGGAGGGAAAGGTGAAAGAGGGAATATGTGGAGGAACAATTACCACTAAAGGCCTTCTGTACAAACTTCCTAAAATATGTACTTATGTGAAAGAAATGAAAATTATGTCGGTGGTAGTGGGGGAGATGGTGATAAAACTAGACATCTCACGCCATTAAGTAAAACAAACAGTCCAGGAAATAGTTACATCACATTGAATCCTTGACCAAAGGTGATCCCATAGGCAACTGTTATACATCACAACCTCATGTCAAACTTACTGGTTGCTCTCTATAGCTTAATTGTAAAGCTCTGTTGCTGAAGACACAATTTAGTTAAGTGGGAATCAAGGAAAATGTAGAAAAATCAAGCTGGTGCCCAGTTAGAAGCTTCATTCTTACTGACAATCACAATGCTGGAAGGTACTTTGACATGCTACCAGAGGCAAAAGGTAGTCAGCAATGTCACCAAGGTACAATCTCTGTGACATACAATAGCAAATTGCCTTCAAGATTTTCTGGTGAAATTGTGGCACAAATATTAAGGAATACCTACCCAATTTTTGGTTGGATTTAAGGCAAACTCCATAGAAAGAAACTGAGAGACGAGAAAGTAGACATACAGACACATTCTTTCACAAGAAGTCATTTGTCATTGACATCTTCTAGCTAGAGAAAATCAGTTTTCTTCCATGGGGTGTCACTGGGCATATAAACCACACTCATGGGCAGGCCCATGGAATAGTGGATCAACATAAAAAGGACTTCATAAATTTTGTGTGCCTCTTTTGTTGTTGGTTTGGTTTTGTTTTTAAATCTTTCTTTTGACCTTTCATTTTGTGAGTTCATTGTTTGTTGTTTGATAGGGGCATGAAGTTGGATGGGTATGAAAGTCTGGGAGGAGATAAAAACAAAAACAATATTATTGAAATATCAGCATAATATAACAAATATAAAAACAAACTTTTGAAATAGAAAAGTAGAAAAGAAAAAGATGCTGACATTTTTGTAAGTTACCAAGTAAATTTGATAGTTTAAGGTCACCAACTCCTTTGAACATAATGGTTCCTCCTTCTTTCCTCTTTTCCTTCTCCCTTTAAAAAATATTTTTCAGTTTTATAATTTTTGTTTTATGAAATTAAAATATAATCACCTTATTGTTCGTCCTTATGCCCCTCCAGTGAACTCCCTCTATAATTTATAGCCTTCAGTTTTTCTTTAAAAAAATTGTGATATAAACATATTTAATATATTTTGTATACATTTCTAAATATATAAATATAAATATTACCATATATATAAATGAATATAACCCATTTAGTGTATATAATATTACTTGTATTTGTATAATGTCATAGATGACCATTTGGTATTAGATAACCAATGAGGAAAGTTTGTCTCTGCAGAAGAAAAATCTTCTTTATCTTGGCATTTCTTAGATAACTGTGTTTGAGTTACCTAAAGGTACAGTAATGGTGGACATATCTTCAGATTGATTAACACCACTGCAGTTGTATTTAAAGTCCACTCAAGAAAAGGAAAATTATGCCTGGTACTCAGAAACTAGCCAACTATCCAGAGCAGAAGCAACAACTGCCTCTTAACTAAACCATCCGAATCCCTTGTGACATTCTAAATGTTTATTTTTATATCCACAAATAAGTGTAGTGCTCACCTCTGGCTGCAAAAAAATCTCTGTGAAACAGAAGATTGTCACAAAAAAATCATAGATGATCTAAATGTGAAGAACAAATGTCTGTCTTGCCCATTTCCAACTTAGGGTCATCAATGACAAAGGGTGGAACAGTTGCATGGTCTTGAGAAGAATATTTTCGGTGAGATTGTAGTTTCTGAGGCATGCTAGAGAAGCTGTACTCACAAAGTCTTATCTATATGAGCAAGACTTGAATAAGGAACTGGAAAGATCCCAGATGTCCTTCAACAGAGGAATGAATACAGAAAATGTGGTACATTTACACAATGGAGTACTGCTCAGCTATTAAAAACAATGACTTCATGAAATTCTCAGGCAAATTGATGGAACTAGAAAATATCATCTTGAGTGAGGTAACCCAGTCACAAAACAACACACATGGCATGCACTCACTGGTAAGTGGACATTAGCCCAAATCTCAAAAGAACCAAGATATCATTCACAGACCATATGAAGATCAAGAAGAAGAAACACCAAACTGTGGATGCTTCTGCTCTTCTTAGAAATGGGAACAAAATACTTATGAGAAGAAATAGAGGGACAAAGAGTGGAGCAGAAACTGTAGGAAAGGCTATTCAGAAACTTCCACCAGAGGATTCATCCCATATACAGACACCAAACCCAGTCATTATTGCTGATGCCAAGTAGTGCTTGCTGACAGGAGCCTAATATGAATGTCTCCTGAGAGGCTCTGCCAGAGCCTTACTGATACAGATTAAAACGCTTACAGCTAACCATCAAACTGAGCACAGGGATCCCAATAGTGAAGTTAGAAAAAGGTCTGAAGAAGCTGAACAGGTTTGCAACTTCATAGAAAGAATAAAAATATCAACTAACCATACCCCCGAGAGCTCCCAGGGACTAAACTACCATTCAATGAGTACACATGGAGAGACCCATGGCTCCAGCTGCATATGTAGCAGAGGATTATATTGTCTAGCATCAATAGGAAGAGAGGCCCTTGGTCCTGTGAAAGCTCATTTCCCCAGCATAGGGTAATGTCAGGGTGTTGAGACAGGAGTGGTTGTAGGCAGAACATCCTCATAGTAGCAGAGCAAGGGGGTATGGCAGGAGAAAGAACCAGAAAAGGGACTAACATTAAAATGTAAATATATAAACTATTCTTAAAAATTTAAAGATAAATAAAAATTAGGCTTGAACAGGTTGAATACAATAGAAATTATTTCACGGAAAGGATAGTTACTCCTTTTTATTTTTCAGGGTCTCATGCAGGCTAATCTATCCTCTAACTTGCTATGTAAGGTAGGAGGGCCCTGAAAACCTGATCCTCCTGATTGTGTCTCCAAGGTTCTGTAATTATAGTCATGTATCAGGAATTCTGAGTGCTTGCTCACACTTCCTTCTTCTTTCCTTTCTTCATACCCTTCATCCCTCCATTTCTTTTTTCCTGACTAGCATAGCATATTACTTGGCACTTAGGAACTGATTAGTCTGTTTTGTTAATAGCAGAATCTTTCTAAATTTATTTAGTTGTGTGTTATGGATAACACACATGATGAAATACTTAGGCTTGTATAGCTTAAGGGAGTTTATTGGCTAAAAAGCAGGTAAGATACCACTAAAGAAAGTTGTACTTCAAAATATTCTAATCAGCATAGCTGTTATATGTAGAGAAACCTAAAATATGGTATCATAATCAATATAAGAAAATAAAATATAAGAAATCAATATAAAAAAATAAAACATACTGATTAGGTTGAAAATTTGTCAGTATAAAAGATGAGAATGAATTAAAGACAGACAAACCTTGGAATATCTTCTGAAAAAATTTACTTGATTTTCTTTAGGTATTTTAAAATTGTAACTAAATTTTAACCAAGTGACAATTTTATTTCATTGCTTTAATAGTATAAAATAGTTTGTAGGTACTTACAGTTGGCCCAAAAGATTTTATTTGCAGAATAATTGTATATTTACAAAAATTTAGAATTGCTTTTGCTGCTATTTAAGAAGCTAGAAGTGACAGATAGATATCTAGATGATAGATAGATAGATAGATTGATAGATAGATAGATAGATAGATAGATAGATAGAAAGAAAGAAAGATAGATAGATAGATAGATAGATAGGTAGGTAGGTAGATAAATAGATAGGTAGATAGATACACAGATGTGTTTGTCTCTCTAAATGAGTTATCTGTGTTACTTTATAAATACTTTACAATATTCTATGGTGGTTCTTGCATTTGATCCTGAGTCAGAGACACTTCAAGTGAACATAGACGGAGGTTGTTGGAGATGCACCCAGAGTCTCCAACAGCGTTGTCATGAGAGGAGTCAGGAATACCATCTTTAATGAGGTTGAGTATTGCTCATGAGGAGGGGTATCATTGTCTATGAAATGAGCTGGGGTCGTTTCCTCTGTTCATCACCTCCAGTAGTCACAGTAGAGGAACTAAGGGCACCAACAGCTACAAATTAGTTCAGTACATTGTTTTATAAACTTCCTATAGTCCTTGAATATATAACACCTTTTTCTTTCAATTGTATCTTTGATTTTTGATAAATAAATTAATTCTCCTAGAAGACAGATTCTCAAAACCTAGTTTGAAAAAACACCCATTTATAAAACCTTTCTGACATCCCCCTTTCCTCCCTACAGCCCTTCCTAGTCTCTCTCCTATTCCCTCAAATTAATAGCCTCTTTTCCTATATTATTGTTATATATATATATTATATGTACCCACAAATACTTAATTGCAACCTTAAAAAATGTATCCGAAATAAATTTTAAAAAAAGAAATAAAAAAAAACACCCATTTATAACCTTTCTGTCTATGAAGTGGCCAACTGGAAAGCCAAAGTCAAATGAGCTTTTCGTCTTTCTATATCCTTCAAAGGTAATATGATGATGATAACAAGAAATGTGTTCTAATACCTGTTTTCTATGTGCAACTCAAATGCTTAGAGAAATGTGATTTTCATATTTATCAATGAAATGAGCATATGCTGGCAAAAAGAACCTATATCTAATGCTACCAAGTGCTTCTGACTGAGGATATCTACATCATTTTTAATGGAGATAGTATTGCTGGATTTAAGGGCATGGGAATACCATTAAATTGGAAATACCATTGATGATTGCTTGAGTAAATGTTTTCCCTTGACATGAGTATTTACTTGCTCCGAGATCAGCCAGACCAACTGTGTACAAATCAGCCACCATCACCTGCCCCTTCACAGAATGTTGAAGGAATAACTGATGAACAGATCTCACAGCGATGCATTAATATTAAATTTCCAAGTTGTTTACAGTGTGCACACTCAGCCTCTCTGATGTGAAAGGAGAATGGCTCTGCTTCGCTGCTCCTTGGGAGACACTGCTCACTAAATGAAACCTCAAGGAGACATTCACAGAAGACATTCATAAATCACACCATTTTTTTTTAATTCTGAAAGTCCATTTATTCAATAGAAAATAAAAGCATTAAGTTGATTCTTCCTGGAGAAAATATTCAAATTAAGTAAAGACATTAAAATATTCAGCGGTAGAGACATGAACACTAAAACCACAGAATAATTCTCAAATACACCTATAAACCTGTCAAACAGTGGCACGGGAAGCACCTGCAGTTGCAGAGAACCTGAATAACGGAGCTATTTTGGAGCTACCCATATAGACATACTATGTATATAGACATATACTCATCATTTTAAGTATACTCACCATAGACTCAGCCAGGTCAGCCACTCCTACATATTTACATAAGTGGAAAGAAAAGCTGTGTTCACATACAAGCTGTCTCTGCCAGGGCGTTAACTTTACTCGTTGCCGACAATCACCCAGATACCTTCTGCTAAAGGATGCAGGAGATTTTATAAAGCCAGCAAATCTTATGTATTCACACACATCGTAAATATTCATGCAAACAAATACCACTAAGCAACGTGTCAATGCTGCTACCTTTCAAAGTACGGATGTTTTTTAGATGTATTAAAGTAAGGAAGGCATGGAATCGAAAGAGCTACATGCTGTCACTACACTTACACAATACCCTGAGAAAGTCACAAAGCTGTAGGAGTTGGAGGGAGGATAGGAAAAGGGAGCTGATGTTGTTTGCAAAAAATAAAATTTTAAATTAAAGAAGATTGAACAAATCAAAAGTGTAAGTAAACAGATGAGTGACTGAAAGAGACCTGGGGTCAGTGTTATCACTGATTACTTATATTCTTATTCATATGTACATCAAGTTACCTTCAGATTGCTTACAGTCCCTAACAGTGGATAAAGAGAATTAACACAGTCACCACATTGTAGTGATGTGGGTACCATGCAAAAAATAATCTGTACATAGCCAGTATAGATGCAGCCTCAAAGAACTTAGGATCTGTTGTTGCTTCAACCCTCCGACTTGGATATTTGGATACATGGTGGGTACTGGCTGTTTTGATTGTGATTGGAACTTGATGTTAGTCTATCAAAGCCTGTGTTACTGGAAAGTTTAAATTTTACTATGTGGAAATAAAGTATTAGGATTTTATTTTGTAAATTAGTGTATTAATTTTAAGTGGTAAAATAGGAACAGAGGAACACTGCTTTTTAAATGACTGTAACCCAAAAAGTGTAAGAGTTGATTCATCTTATCACATGAATGCTTTGCTTTTACTTGGTAACATCCCGGAGAAGTGCTCTGCCTCGTACTGAGCCATTCATACATGAGCATCCCAGCTCTCTGACTTTGTGCTTGAATGGAACCATGGGTCAGTGCTGTGAAATATGGCCATTAATGAGCTTTCCCACTTAGTACACACCAACTGAATACATGATAAGCACGGGCAGAGGCTAAGTGTGAACTCACTGGCTTAAAAGCTGTATTAATTATCGTCCTCTTTAAATGAGAAAACTGATAGTACTGTACTTCCATTCTCTTGTCACCTCTCCTCCTACGTTCATCAGACCTGAGACTCCTAACCACACAGATTAGCTTCTCTTTTCCCACCCATTTTCTGTGCTCTCTATAGCCTCTGGGTCAAACCAAGTTTCTCTAAGCAGCCTGCTAGCCCAGGGGGACCTCCATTTTCCTGACTACCCTCTGGCCATATTCACCGGACCTGAGGCTCCTAAACCATACAGACCTACAGGTATGATCTATACATAACTGTAGGTCCTGAACCATAAAGCCCATGGATATGCAACAGAAGCCAGCCACACCAGAAGCACTTAGGTTCACCCCCTCCAATATCTACTACAACAATAACATCCAGGGACAAAAACCCCATCCAGATGGCTAAAGGCCTTTGAAGAACACAAACCTCTCCAAAGCACATCTACCCCACTACAGCAAGCCCTAGATATCCTAACACAAGGCACAAGAAAATGACTTTAAATCCCATCTTATGATGATGGTAGAGGCCTTTAAAGAAGAAACAAATAAACCCCTTAAAGAAATATGGGAAAATACATTAAAAGAGATATGGGTCTTTAAAGAGGAATCAAATAAATCTCTTAAAGACATTCAAGAAAATGTAACCATCCTCTCTAAAATGAGAAAAACTGCAGTATTTAGATGTGAGGTATCCATATGAATATGGACAGCTCAGATCATCGCTTTGGATGTAAGCACCACTTACAGAGATCCATTCCTCCCCAAAGAAGAAAAGTTCTCTCCAATCGATTCTTGTGCAGCAATTTAAAGTGCAGCCTGAAGGAGCTAGAGATAGGACTGGAGGAGCTGAAAGGGTTTGCAACCCCATGGGAAGAACAAAATTATGAACTAACCAAACTCTCCAGAGCTCCCAGAGATTAAAACACCAACCAATAAGTTCACATGGAGAGACCCATGGTTACAGTTGCATATGTAGCAAAGGATAACATTGTCTGGCATCAATGAGAGGAGAGGCCTTTGGGCCAGTGAAGGCTCATTATCCCAGTGTAGAGGAATACCAAGGCACTGGGGTGGGAGAGGGAGGTTGGGAGAGGGAGTACTTTCATGGAGGCAATGGGAGGGGGAGAAGGGATAAGATTCATGGGAAGGGAATAACATCTGAAATATAAATAAAGAGAACATCCAATAAAAAAAGTGCAGCTTGACCTGAAATACCTTTAGTACAGAACTGGTGATGTGAAGCACTTTGAAACAGAGATGTAGAAAGAGACACTTAGTCCCTTTCCAGGATCTCTTATTTCTTTCTCCACAAAGAAGAGATATAAAAATATTAATGCAAGAGATGAAAACATCATAATCCTTATTCTTCTGTAAATTATGTGTAGAAAAAAACTGATAATTTCACAAATCAATATGAAATTATAATGTCCGGTGCTATGTACTGCTTCATGGGATTTTTTAATTCATTCTCTTGGATCCTTTTTAAGGTTCTTTGGAAATTAAATGTTTTACATAAACATAAATCATTTGCTTAAGTCAACTAATGGAGATTATAAAGCAAACATGTCTTTAACTGATGTTCTCTGTGTTTACGACTGTAGCTCTGAAAGCACAAGAATCTGGACATGTTCTATGGTCTGCTATTAGGAACACACTATCACCTTGACTGCAAGTATGTGAGCTGAATTCTAAAAATGCACGGATGGTATCATCTTGTGCAGAATGCACTGCATAGGAAACAGTGAGGACACTGCTGCCATTCTTTCTCACCTCTCATTCCTCCTGCAGTTTCTGTTGGTCCCTTGAGGCAATAGTGTAACAGATACACTGAACAGTGTCAATATCCAGGATATGTGGTTACCAACGATCCGAGTTCATTTGAGGATGCTTTAGATAAGGTGAGTGAATGAGAAAGAAAATCTGTCCCACGACAGCCATGTTTTGAGGACTGACTGGGTTTTATCATTTAATTATCACAGTGGTGCAAAGAAAAGACTGGCGATATACTGGTGTTGGATATGGACCATCTCATGCAATGGCAGAACCTGTGGATGCATGGGAAGAATGTGTTCAGGGATCAGGAAAGCTCCTCTGGCTCATCCTGTCTCCCTCTCTTGCTAGCTGCTTCCTTGAAATGCCCAACTTCAGAGTCTGGAGTCCAGGCAGACTGATCCCTTTGTTTTTTGAAGTGTTGTTTAATGTTACACACTCAGAAATCAGGAATTAGCATGGATAGAGTATTTTCAAAACATACAGATTCTATAGCATTTGTGTTTCCTTATTGCTACTTTTTTTGAGTAAGAAGCTACATTTTTCACTAAAATTCATTTTTCTTCATTGTTATGTCCTTTTACTACTACTGTCTTTTAAATAAACCAAAGTAGTAAGAAATGAATAATTTTGTGGTTTGGGTATACAAAAAGTTCTTGCTGCAAGATTTTATATATCAAGAGTATGAAATATTATCCTATAAATAAGATCGTCTTTTGAGAATGTACATCAAAATTTGATATTTGAGCAAAAAATAAACATAAAGCAAAATTTTAAAAATTAAAAGCACTCTACCATACATACTACAAGTTCCAAGGTTGTCATTTTGCAAATATAATTTTAAAATATACAAAACATTGAGTGGACTGATAGTCCTGATTCTTGTTCCTTGACAGATATTCTGTATGAAGAGAGTTTTTATTTATTTAGGCTGAATTTTTCATAGAACATCTAAAAATGTCTTCCAGTGAGGCATTAAGGCACATCTTGCTTTATATTAGCTATTTTCCTTTTACTAAGGTATATGTATTAATTTTTGCCCTTTATTTACCTTTCATTAAAATCTATATTACATTAGTTCACATTTACCCATCACAGCAGTTCTCCTCCTGTGGGTGTATGAATGACGCTTTCACAGAGGTCTCCTAGACCATCAGAAAACACAGATAATTATCATTATATGAAGATATGAAGTAGCAGCAAAAACAATTGTATGGCTGGTGGTCACGAAAACATGAGCAAAAGTAGGAGGGTTGACATCCACTGACCTGTAGCGAGTATTCAATTATATACAAGTAACATGAAGCATTATTAAACAGTATGGACTAACGCAATGTCTTCATCTCATAGAAAGATTAATATCTACATAGTATGTGTCCTGCAAAGTGTAAAGTTTTCTCAATTCTTGTTATTTCTGAGACACCAATAATTTACATATAATACATAATGCATAAATACCTGGCTCGCTTTTAGCTGCATGACTATTACCCCATCATCAAAATATCACAGCAGATGAAAGCGAGACCTGCCTGAGGAGGGCTTCTTTGAAGAGCTGACTGAAATCTCCTTCCTTTTCCTGTCATGGATCCAAGAACTGTTCACCTTAACCTTCAGCTTTGCCCATTCAATATTCCATAACCTTTGATATTTGAGTCACTGGTGATTTCTTTTTTGTTTTAAAAACTAGGGTAGTTTCTCCTTTGACTGCTGGGGTTTTCTTCTTGAAGAATTGAGGTAGCTTTTTCCATACTTATGGCTTTTCAGTACAGTTGGTATTAAAAAATAAACATGCAGATATTTTGAGACATGTCAAAAGGAATTTTCCCCTTGTAGTGTTGTGAATAAACCAATTTTTATTTTCTTTATAGTCTGTTATCAAAGGTCTTAATAGACCAGGATTAAGAAACATTCCACTTAACATTAAATAGTGTGTGTGTGTGTGTGTGTGTGTGTGTGTGTGTGTGTTTGTGTGTCCTGTGTTTATGTGTGTATGCATAAGTTGTATGTGGTGTGTGTGTGTGTGTGTGTGTGTGTGTGTGTGTGTGTGTGTGCATGTGTGTAGTGTAAATGTGTGGAATGTGTATGTAGTGTATGTGTGTCAGGCATATGGTCTGTGTTTGTGTGTGTGGTGTATATTGTAGTATATATGTGTAGTATGTAAATGTGGTATATTCATGTGAGTATATGTGTGCATGCATGGCTGTGTGTATGGATATATATGTGGTGGATATGTGTGATACATATGTGTGCATGTGTTTGGGGTGTGTGAGCAGTGTATATATGTTTGTGTGTATTGTGTATATGTGGTATGTGTGCTTGTGTGTATATGCGTATATGAATGGTGTGTATGTGTGTATTATATGTGTGAATGCATGTGTATGCAGTATGTGTATATGTGATGTGTGTGTACATATTTGAACATGTATTCCTGGAGACCAGGGGATAAACCTGCATGTCTTCCTATCATTCAGACACAGTGTATCACTAATATGGAAACTATCAATTCAGCTAAAGTGGCTATCCTGTAAGACCCAGTAATCCTCCTGTCTCTGCCTTCTGCCATGCATGACATTGGGATCTGAAGTCATTTCCTCCAACTTATATAACAAATAATTTACTGGCTGAACCATCTCTCCAGCCTCTGCATGCTTATGTTCATCAAGTGCCCTGGATGGCCCCTGTCATAACTGAAGAATGACATGAATGCCTTTTCATATGTGCTTTAGATAAAACTCTAAATACTTCTAGGTGCTGTGAAACAATATATTCTTATTAATTACTTCCACTTTATTGAGACTATCTCGTACAAGAACCCAAGTTGTCCTGAATGTTGATGGTAGAGTTGGAGGAGGAAGTCTTAGGTGAGCCCTAAGCATCAATGCTGAAAGTTAATTATTTTCAGTAACAAAACAAAGAGTGGATGGAAGTTTCAGTGAGGAAGAAGACAAATTTAGTGATCAGATGCTTCCTTTATGTGGTGTTAGTATTCCTAGGTATTTATGAAAAGTAAGCAGGGAAGTGGAGATAGGAGAGAGATTGGGAGTCTGGGATTAAAGGTGACTTCTGGGGGTTGGGCAACAGAGAACTTTTATGGAGAAGAGCACTGGGTGTGAAGGAACCAGGTGTCTGCTCTGTGGGCTAGGCTGCCACTGTGAGGTCATCAATTCAGTAGAATCTAGAGTAGGAGAAATACAGAACTAAACTTTTCTAGCAATATCAAAAATACTACTCTAAACAAAGTAAAATAATACAATCTCTAGTCTGAAGGGATCGGGATTTTCTTTATGATATTCTAGTAATAGGCTTCAGAGCAGCAGTGAGAGCAACTTGTTTTGAGAACCTATTGTAAGACTTGAAGTGAGCCCTAACTACTTGGAGACCCCCCTTAAATGAGATAAGAGATTGGAGATTGATGCAAAAGCAAGAGGTTTATTAGTCCAGTGCACTGGGGTGGCCTACATCCAGGGGAGAGGCAATGCGGAACTTCCCATTAGTAGTTTTTATACAGTTTGTAAAGGGAAGGCTATAATAGTGGTGATTAGGCATGTAAGCATTGGTGGGGTCATTTGACTTTTAAAGGGAATTGGCTACTGCAGAGTTAAACTGTGTTAGGGTTCTCAGCCCATACTCCAGAGGCTAAGCTGTGCCTGGATTAGGGGTGGGTGTCTAGATAATGTTGGGACATTTCTTTCTGGGTGGAAGGGCTGTTTGGTGCCTTGGAGAAATTACAGGAACTGTGTCTAGATAAGATTGAAGAATTTTTTCTTGGAGGGGAGGGGTTACTCAGTGCCTTGAGGCTAGTGAAAAATTACTAGCCTTTTTCTTTCAGCATTATATGACAAAATCTAGACTCCCCTCAGACCAGTCTGACTAGCATCTGCCTTGGAATAAACAGACAACTGTGGCATTCACTGAATAGTAGTGGACTAGGCTTTGAATATTCCATTAAGAACTAACTAAGGGTATGTTAAAATATAGACTCTTAGACTCTTCTCCAGAGTTTCTGACTCAACAAATCAACCAAACTGTGTTAACTTTCTAATTAAAAAATGGTATTAATATTGCTGGGCTAGAGCTTACATTTTAGGATCTACTAGTCTAGGCAATACAAATGCTCTTATATTCTTTTAGTTTCTACATTCTTCAAAAAAGGACAAAAGAAGAAAAAATATCATATTCTGTAGTTCATTCATCTAGTTATAATGTATTATTATAATCTCACTATTGTGTCTCTTTGTCAGGCTATTATTGAGATTACACTATTACACAAAGCTAATTTCTGTGATGGAATTCCCTCCTATAAACCAAATACTTTATTGACAGATTTCATCAATCATGGTAACACTTTGAACACAGAGATGTGTGCCATTTCATGTTACCCTCTAAGGTAGAGCAGACTAGATCAGCATAGGCTATAGTCCTATAAAACTAGGCTATCATTTTACTTATGGTCCTAGCTGCTAATAGAAACACAGTCATGTAGTATTATCTAAATAATAAGAATAGTATAAATAACATATTATATGTATTGTCCTATAATTAAAAAACAACTAAACTTGCTAAATAAAGATAAAGTTTTCTTTTAATTGACATTGTAAAAGAACAGGCTTATGCACTTAATTTGAAATTAGTCTTGGAAAAAGTCTGGAAGGTATAACTTTAAATAATTAATCTATACAAAGTTTCCAGATGCTTTAAAAATGATTCTTCCCTAAAATAACTATGTAAGTGTGAACTGAATTCAGAAACGCTATTTCTGAACTATCCACCCACATGGACTGTTTCAATATACATGCTTTGACATATCTCAGTGTGATAAGAACATAATGTATGGATTGACTGAATACAATTAGAGTTAGCTTTGATAACCATAGCTTTTTCTGGTCACTAGTATAGTTAGTCACATAAGTCACATAAGACAATTCCATTGTCTTACAGTACTAGGCTTGCACTTTCTGTTTTCAATGGTGTATCAGCTGAGATTTTTGGGGCAAAGACATATACATTCAGAACAGGTATTATTTAATGAAAATAAAAGCTGACTTGTGAAAGAACTTACAGAATCCAGTTAGACTAATGCAATAACAACCAGCTCCCTAGGCATGAAGGACCTAGAGAGGGAGTGGTTGTATGAATTATAGACTTCAGAGAGAGTAGCTGGATATTAGGGATACATGTGGAATAGTACCAGTGTTCGAAATGGACAAAGAGATAAAAGGACAGAGTCACTGAAAGTAAAGAACTAAGTTGCAAGTAGGGATGAAAACTTTGGAATTTTAGTCATAGTGCATTGTAGAAGGCAGATGTTTCTCTTTCACAACATTGGTGAGTAATACTCTAACATACTTTGATAAAAGTCAATTAGAATATGATTCAATATCAAAATTCAAATGTGACAATCACTACCACAGTCAATATGAAATCTCAAAAAAGACTAGAGGGCCAGCATAGATAAGGATGTGGCATCAAGGAAGCTGTTCATTTAAGCAAAATAACTGAGGAAACAGAAAGGAAGCAGAAGATTCCCTAATCGGCATTTACATTTGAAAGGTCAATCATAGCAAATGTATCAATGACCTATGAGACAAGAAAAGGAAAATAATAAATCTAAGTAACTATATCTAGAAAATAGCTATGGGCATGTTGATTTGAATATGGATAGTTACCGTAAATAAAGAGTACAACAATGTTTTCACTAGTTTACTCCCAAACCAGCCATAAGTTTGAACAAACACTCCTGTGGTAGCAGAGAACGCAGCTGTGGTTATACCGTCCTGTCACCACAAACTACTGGATAGGAGATTTAAGGCAACTCGTTCACTAGTACACTGGTCACAACAAGTTCACTTGTCTTCAGACTTACTCAGTGTGGTGGTTTGAATATGCTTGGCCCATAGTGAGCGGTTCTATTCGGGTGTAGGGGCTTGATGGAGTAGGTGTGGTCTTGTTGGAGGAAGTGTGTCAATACGGGAATGGGCTTGAAGGTCTCTTTCCTATGCACAGGTTCTGCCCACTGTGAAAGAGAGCCTCCTTCTGGGTGCTTGAAGGAGACAGAGACTTTTTAGCTCCTTCTGCAGTACCATGTCCCTACCACAATGATAACGGACTGAATCTCTGAAACTGTAAGCCATCCTCAGTTAAATGTTGTCTCATATAACAATTGTACTTGTCATGGTGGCTCTTCATAGTATTAAAGCTCTAACTAAGACACCCAGTATGAACTGTATTATGCAAACCACATTGAACAAAAACAGGAATAAATAACATCAAAGACACCAGGTTGATTGCATATTGCCTTGAGTTTGCTTCCCAGAGTCAAAGAAAGACAGTAAGATAAATTCTGGAATTCTTCAGTGGTAGGTAAAACATGTCCTTCTCTTTCTTTTCATCTAATCACTCAGTATCTGCAATTGGCTTCATGTCTCCAAGACAATGTGTGACTAATTCTGACCAATGACTATTAAGGAAAAATGATTCATGAGATGTTGGGCAAAATTATCTAGAACTCTTTAATTTTGTGACTGGAATTTACCATGTTTTAAATCTTTTCACTCAGAAATCAAAGTAAGGACAACCCAGAAAAGAAAACCTCTTTGATTCACCCAAGCTATAGATGAGAATGTGTTTCATTACAGTTTAATTGCCTAAAGCTTGGGACATGATATGTTTATAGTATAATTTTCATCCTGATGAGTAAATATATTTTAAATTTTGTTTAATATATATTTATATTAAATATTTAAATACTTATTATAGACAGGTAGGCTTAAATATAGATTTTCCATGGCAGAAAAAGGGTTCTTTCCGTTACAGTTATAGTTTGGATGAGAATAGCTCCTGTAGGCCAATATGTTTAAATACTTAGTCCCTTTTTAGTGGACCTGTTTGGGGAGTATTTGAGAAAACTTCAATTGGAATGTATTATATAAGAGATAAATAAATAAAAAATAAACCAAATAAAATAAAATATTATGACACACCGAGGATCTATATTGAAGCCTTTTTTTCCTCTTCATAAAGTGAGTACATTAATTTATATACAATTCACATGCGAACACCACAGCTGCCAGTGTCTCTTACCTTTCACATTGCTCTTTTTAATGATTTTGCCATTTGGTGAAGCGGTTGATTAGGCTTTGGTATTCTTCTATGAGTGATGCCTGTCCTTTAAAGGACTAAAGCAATGTAGCACATTTTCTGTGTAGAGGCCAGAAAATGTGCTACATTGCTTTAGTCCTTTCTTTCTTTTTTTCCAGTGGTTTGCTCTGAGAGATGTTTTCCTACAGAGTCACAATGAAAACATTTCTCAAAGCTAAGGTATTCATTTTCCTCAGCTAGAGGACAGATAAAAGTGGATCTCTGTCCTGCACGAGTGCTCTCTGGAAGCTGTGCAGTTGCTTCATCTCTATTCATGAGAACTTTGAGAGACAAGTTCTGGAAAGGACATGGTTCTCTTAATGCTGCCTTCTTTAAGCTTCAAGGACTCGTTGGAATTCAGGGCACAATGAATAGCATTTCAAATACTGCATTTGAGAGTAGGACACAAAAACAATTAATTTCAGACTGAATTGTCAAAGGAGGAGATGAAGCTTGCTGCAAACAAATCTGCTGTAAAACCATGACAAAGGCAAAATAAGAAACCATTTTTCCCGGCTTTACCATTGTAATTTTCAAGAAATACTGTTTCCAAGATCTGCATGGAAATGACATAATTAGCCCATATATTTGAAGAGTGGGAGGAATAATTTTGAGGAGATTGTCATGGGTAGCACTGTAAAATAATTATTTTTTTCTTTACCTTTCTTTTCTTTATTGTGTCTCACTCAATTCATGACAAACACTTTAAATCCTATAAAACAAAAAGGAGTCAATATAATGTGAGTGTAAGTTTAGACATGAAAATTTGCAAGTAACAGATATTAATTAATCTGTGTAATTACATTCCTATTGTTCTGGGGGGCAAAATTATTTTTAAGATCATAATATTTTTACAAATGTTTACATACTAAGATGTTGAATGTTACATGTAGTGACTGGAAGATATTAAATACACACAAATGATTGTTACATTTGATTTCTAGTTGAAAACACTAAGTATTATTTAGCAATTATGTCTTTCTGTATTACAGATCTATAATAATATATTCTTACATATAAAATTATACCAAGTTAAAACATATCAGAAGAAAATGAAAGACATTTAATTTTACTAAAGTAGAAAAATGTAGCATATGCTCTTAAATCAAAATGCAAATTTATGGTTATTAGATATAAGGAAATTTTCATAAAATTTCTGCATATAATTATGTGGAATTATATACAAGTGCAGATGATGTATACAATGTTTTCATCTCCAAAGACAAGGGACAGCTACCTTAGCAGTAGCTATCCAGTATATGTGTATAAATTACCTCTTTAAAACTTACTTTGTTAATATTTGTATGTGTTTTTGCTTGAGTGAGTGTATGTGTGTGTATGTGTGTTTGTGTGTGTTCAATATGAGCAGAACTCAGAAGAAGGCATCTTCTTCTGATTTCTCAAAACTGGTGTATCAAATGGCTGTATCTGTCGTGTGGGTTCTGGTAATTTAACTGAGTTCTTTTGAAAGAGCATCCAGTGCTCTTAACCACTAATCTATTGTTCCAGACCCCAGGATGACTTTTAAAATGCTTCCTAGAGCATTACATATTATCATGGAATAGCATATCTTTGTAATTTAAGTAAGTAACAACAATAAATAACTGCTCAAGATACCAGCAACATACAGTACCAATGGAAAGACCACATATGTCTTGGTATGTTCGTCTTTGGTTGTTAATGCCCATTCCTTTCTAGTTTTTCTAAATAGGCATGATTGAAGTCATAATTGATGCTATCACCGAAAAGCTAATTCCATAAAATGCAGTCTCCGATTTTTGCTATACAAAATGAATCCACTAACATTTCATATAGAATACAAGTTCACATTTGAAATTGCTAAAAGTTTAGCAATGTTTAACAATGTTTAATTATACAGAGAATGTATTTTTTGATCACTTAATCTTTGCCAAAATTTTTATTTAGCTTAGCTTCTCTAAACCTTGAATGATCTTCAGTGTTGCCCTTTAGAAAACTTCAGAAAATTTGCTTATTTGAAACATTCTCCCTGGGTATAAAATTATACATTGGGATAGAATGAAGTAGCCTTGGGGTATATGCCGAAGGGTGGTATAGCTGTGTTTTGAGGTAGATTGATTTCCAACTTTCTGAGAAACTGCCATATTGACTTTCAGAGTATAAGTCTGCACTTCTATCATCTTGCTCAATTATGTTCATAGCAGCTTTATTCACAATAGAGAGAAAGTGGAAACAACCTAGGTATCTAGCAACCAAACAATGGGGAAAGAAAATGTACACCATGGAGTATTACTCAGCTGTTCAAAACAATGGCATCACATAATCTTCAAGCAAACAGACTGAACTAGGAAAAAAATTATCTGTGTGGAGATAACCAAGACCTAGAAATACAAACATGATATATGCTCACTAGTAGGTGTTTATTATATGTAAAGTGAAAGGCAATTGTTCTGTAGTCCATAGTCTCAGAGAGGCTAAGAAACAAGAAGTCCAGAAGTGGGAACATATGAATCTCCTTGGCAAGGGAAAATAGAATAAATTTTTCAGGAGGACTGGGGTCAGGACAGGTTGTGAACAGAAGGAATCAGGTACAGGGGAAGGAGGGAGAGATATTGAGAGAAACTTCCAAAAAATAGAAGGCATTTCAGGGGCAGGTGGAAACCTAGTGCAATGGAAACTCCATGGAGTCTATAAGAGTAATTCTAGCAAAGACTCCTAGTAATGGGGAATACAGGGCCTGAACCAGCCATCTTCTCTAGACAGGCAAGGCTTTAAGTGGAGGGAATTGGAACACCAACTTAGGCATAAAACCTTACACATACAGTTTGTTCTGCCTCTAGAGTATGCTGAGTCTAGACGAATCATCACCAAAGAGACTAGAGGGACTTCATCCAGCAAATGATGGGAGCAGATGCACAGTACCATAGCCAACCATTAGGTAGAGCGTGGGCAGTCGTGCTGAGGAGGCGTGTGGGGAACAATTGGAGGAACCACAGGGGTCAGGGACATACATTAGAATGTGGCCCACAGAATCAACTGACTGAGACTCATGGGAACTTTCCTGATCTGGGACCCTGTAGAGGTTGACCTGGGTCCTCCACATATATATTATGGCTGAGTACCTTGATGTTCCTGTGGAAATCTTAACAGTGAAGGAGGAAGCTGTCCCTGATTCTTTTGCCTATTTGTGGGGCCCTTTTCTTCCTATTGAGTTGCCCTGTCTGTCCTTGATGTAATGCTGTGTATCTTGACTTAATGTTTTGTTGGTGGATGTTCCTGGGAGGCCTGCTCTTCCCTTAGGGCAGAGATGTCAGGGAGGGGATCTGGAGGAAAGGAATTTTTTTCCCTTACTTGTTTAGCATTCAATACTGTAAGTAAAAAATTTGGCTACTGATCTTTTCATATACCTTTACCTAAAGAAATTGTTATTGATTGTAGACTACTTTTAAGAATTGGCTTTATCTTCCCACTTTTATGCCAGTGTTAGGGTTAGAACCAAAACCACCAGGCTAGTTTCCTAAGCAGCTTTATACACTGAGCCATCTTGCTGACACCTCAAATATTTTATGAAGAAGCTTCATTTTATATGTCACATGGACTGAGTTAAGGATGACCAGAGCTGGTTGAACATTTTTTATGTATGAAATAATTTTATTCAGTATTTTTATACACACCACTTATTTTATTTTATTTTTCTATATATTTAGGAAGTATGACATGGTGTATTATAATACACATAGAAAATTTAAGTCATTAGTTTAAACATGAGGGGTTTGCTTTGATGCCTAGATAAAAGAAGATTTTTCAAACACTGTAATTTCATCAAAATCAAATATTTTCCTCATCGTGCTAACTTATTTTAACCCAATAAATACATTTCTTCCTTTTTCCCCATAAAGCGATGTCTACAGATATATTACCAAAACAAGAGAACAATTCTAAGCTAGAAGAACATCACAATAGCATGTTGTCTTACAAACTCCAGAGAGTACCTACAAAAGAGTGCCAAAGAAGAATGAGACTTCCTAGAAGCATGCATTCCTACACAACTGCCATTGAAGAGGATCCCACTAGGATGGCCAGCGGTCACCATAACCCTTCTGACCCATATATATGGAGACAGCTTCCGTTTTCTCACAGTGTGTTCTACCTTGAAAGCATGTTTTTCTGGGTAGAATTTTCATCATTTTTATGAAAGGGTTAAGCCTTTGATTCCATAGACCCAGTAAAGAAGATCCACCATAACTTCCATGAATGGCCATCATACTGAGGATGGAGAGAACAATAAGCTAGATGCTTGGTGAATTCTGTCTCTTATTGAACTACACTTTTCCTCATACTTCGTCACCAGAGCTCCCTGTTTCTGAGGCTCCAGGTCCTTGAATTAACACCAGGGTCCACCCTATTCTGAAGAAATCAGACATTGGTGGATTTCAGCAATGGTCCTCCTAGGTCTCCACTTTGTAGATGTAGATTGTGAAATTTCTCAGCCTTCAAACTACAGTGAGTTAATTCCTTCTAAGGCTTGTCTTAGTTCTTTCTATACTATTGCCTTATTACTTTTGGAATCCTAAATAATCTATTTGCATTCCCTTAATGTGCCTTTGTGCAGACATTTTTATTCCTTATTCTAAATATGTCATGGGCTGCAATCCTGAAATTTTTGTCTTTGAGTTCTAAAAAGATTATATCTTTTATACATTTCTTTTCTGTACCTTTTGGATTAGTGTTTGTCACAAAAGTTGAGTCATTTTATTTGATTTAATTCTCTCCCCCACCTCCAGGGAAAATCATTTTCTATCATTACATTCTGTTTCCTATAGTTTAGATTCCAAAAGCCTTGTTTTGTTTGTTATCCATGTTTTAAAATATGTGGAGTGCACATATTCTTTGTGTTCTAAGAAGTATCATATGCATATTTTGTCTATAAGAAGGTTAATTAGATTCTACTTCCTTCCTTGTCTTTTCCCACCTTATTTATGTTCTGAAATTATACTCTACTCTGTGCACCAACATTATTTAGGCTCATGCATTGTTCCTGTTGTTAATTAAAGGCTTAATAGCTGTACGGTGATTCTTATTTTCTCCATATATGGTGATTGAAAGTTTTTCTGGGCATAGTCATTTGGACTGGTATCTGTGGTCCATTAGAGTCTTCACTGAGACACCAGGTATAATCATCATAGGGCTGCCTTTTATGAGCTACCTGTTACTGTTTTTATTATTGTTGTTATTATTATATCTGATTGTGAAATCATTTCAGAAACTTTTGAGCAGCCCTAAAAGTAGCAGAGATCTTCAGCTCTGAGCCCACTTGACCTAATGGATTTTTGGTCCAAGTTCCTTGCCCACTTTAGATGCGGAAGAAAATCTGGGCTCTAAGTGTTTGTTTCTGTCAAACTCTTCACCACATCCTGTTTTTCCCTCCCAGTCCTGCCATTGTCCTCTCAGTAGCCTGGTACCATCATTGCAACCCAGACTTCAAGAAATGCACTGGTGTTGTTCTTGTTGTCTTACCATGAGGCTAAGTATTCTTAATCATCAGCTCTTGTAAAAATTGACCTCTTTCCTTTGCCTTTCATATATCTAGCATTTGTTAATGTATGTCAACTGATGTCACCATCGCTTTTGGTATGTGCACATATTTTGTTCATATGCTTTGATTATAGATATGCAGTACAGAGATTCCACTACTTTACCTGAAGAACAGTTGCATTGAAACACCAACCCATTCTGAACTTCTCCCCAAAGCTGTACATTAGAGATCTTCAGGGAGGGTCTGAGCTTCTCCCCATAGCTGTACAATAGGGTTCTTCAGGGAGGGAGATCTGCTCTAGATAAAAGACACAAGAGCACTTGTAGGATTATAATTTAAATACTTACTCAAAAGTACCAGAGATAACTAGAGCAAATCAACTCAGAAGCAAGAAGAATAAAAATGAGATAACTTTCAATTAAATTCACTTCAATTAAAATGGAATTGCAAAAACTATAAACGGTATCAATACAACCAAAATGCCATTGTTCAAGTATACCAGTTAAATTGGGACACTTTTACTTAGACTGTATAATAATAGAAAAATAGCTAGCCATCTTTAAGAATAAAGGTGGTTATTTGCTATTTATTTCATGAGTATTGAAAAGACAAAATTTCATTCAATAATGAATATAATCTCAAAAATACACTTCTGAGACAAATGGGCCATTTTTTCATTCTTATTGATTATATTATTTATTTACATTTCAAATGTTATCCCCTTCCCAGTTTCCCCTCCACAACCTCCTATCTTTATCACTACCCCCTGTATGACGATGATTCCCCACTCTTTGCCAATAATCATTTGCTGTGAATTCATAGAAAGAAACATACCAAAGAACTGGTGATATTCATGCAGCTCCTAGTAGTTCCTTCTAGATCAAACTGCTATTATTGATTTATGAATGGTGTTTGCAGGTGGATCAAGCTTGTGAACTAAACTGTTGCTATTCTAACAACACAGATTATATTCAGCCCAAAGAACTATTTATTTTTAAATAAGTCCACATCCTCCTTTGCCCTATAAACCTTTCTTTCCAACTACCTCTGGTATGTAGTAGGCTAGAAGGAAGGTTGAAGCATTTTAAGTACATTTACTAACATAGGTTTTTAAAAATATAAGCCTACATAAACCAATACAGAAATCAAAGGTTTAAGTGTTTCAATTTAAAAAGTAAAAAAGCATGTCATCATTGGTAGATACATATTAAGAAAGCTGTTTCAAGGAACTAACATGAAATTGTGGTTTCCTGTGAGAGGCTGTGTAAGAAAGGTCTGAATTTACTATGAACTATGAATGGGTCAGAATGCAGAACGTTCTTCCCACATGATGGCCTTCTAGAGAGAACTGCACTGTGATAAGTGAATACACATGAAAGAAAGAACATGAGGGATGTCCTGGCATATTCACATTATCTGACAGGGAAGACAAAGCTCTGTAAGGAATATTCTTGTCTCTCCTTACATGACCAAAGGTGATTAGACATGACACCAAGTGCATTCTTTCCTGTATTGATTTGCTTAAGATAACTGTAAACATCACTTCGTGATTTTCTTGCTTTAATAATAAAAATAAGATGTGCTTTGTTTTTCACTGTTTCTGAGCTCAGAAACCTGAAGTGCCCTGGCAACCTATTCAGCTGTTTGGAACATTTTGATCCTTGAAGACAGCCTCACTGGCCAGGTCGATAGTAGCTGGTGGAAGAAGTCAAATTTCATAAAGCTGTCCAGTTAGGAAGAATCATCTGTATGCTAAGACAAGGCTGGATTCTTCTAGCCATGGGCAAAATAACTGCTTTGTTGGGGATTTGGAATTGTTTGCCTAAGCCTTTTATTTAAGTTCATTGATTCAGGCATATTCAGGCTGTCTAGTAAAATCATCCTTTTAAAAGTAAATGTTGATGGCTGTTAATATCTATAAAATCCCTTCAAAATACCCTTCTTAGGTTTATATGAAACTAGAAAATGTTAAATAACCAAATTGTTCTATTAAAAACATTACTATAATTCATAGCCCACTTGATAGAATCAAAATGTATTTTTAAAAATTTTTATTTATTTATTTTTAAATAAAAACTACAACAAAGACGTACTTCTGCCCAATATAACATACTCATTCTACATATAGAAAGAATATTTCAACTTTATTTTTTATTAAGTTATTAGGTAATGTTACCTCTCAGCATTTTTCCTCTATCATAAAAATGTAACCATTATACAACATGTTAAATGATAAGAAGATAAGAGATGCAAATGAAAAAATATTAGCTGATTGATATTTATACTAATATAGTCATTACATCATTCTCTACTTTTTACAACTCCTCCCTTGTACCACCCCTTACTCTCAAATTCATGTCACATTTTTATTATAATTTACATATATAGTAATATTGTGTGTGTGTGCGTGTGCGCACGTATGTGCGTACCTACTAAGCTATCAGAGTTTCTCGTGTATATAAATATATATTCATACATATATGTTTGTGTGTGTGTGTGTGTGTGTGTGTTTTGAATAATGATCACTTGGTAATAGTATACTCAATTAGAGGGTTTATCCCAAGAGAAAACTGATACTTGGGATGGACCCTGTAATCGAGTATACTACCACCAAGTCTTTAGTCCTTCTATGTTTGGAGTCCATGAAATTTCTCACATCCTCACTGGCATTTCATTGAATCATTGTTCTTTACCTTTGTTGTTTAAAGCAAGTAAGTTTACCTTTGTCTGTCTGGATCAACCACTCTAGTCAATGGAGCAAGGTTTTGTATTGTTGTGTTTGGCTTGTTAGTTTGTTTTTCTGTATTTTTACTTGCTTACTTAATAATACAGTGTTACAGTAAATACTAAAAAAGATGTTAACCTTTTATCCTGAAATAGTGCCAGTACCTGTGGCGTCATAAGGCACTGTGGGGATCTCTAAGATTGGTGCTCCATGCAGCCTCTAAGAATGCAGGCACAGTTCTTTCCTCCACCTGCTGCTTCTGTCCCAGGTGGATATGACCACCCCTGCCCCAGCTTGTTGCTTTCACTTTTCTTCATGACTCAGTAAAAGCATGACTCCAAATCCATTAACTTAACAAACAGGTTTATATGTTAATTTCTCAATTCACAAAACCTCTACACAATAAGCTTACAACCAATGGACAAAGATATAAACTATCCATCTATATGAGATAAATTAGATTCATAGAAACCCTTAGAAATAATCATGACAACCTCATCAAGCTATAGATATGGCAAGAGAAACATGTACATTGGCTTCCATCTCTTTCCTCCATGAATCTTGCCTACCACCTCCTCTTCCACTTTCCTAGCTCTTTCCCCAACTACCTTGCTACTGTCCAACCATGTATGGCTTTAATATAAACCTACAATGCAGAGTCATTGGGAACATAAAGGGGAAAGATAGAAATTTCAATTTCTATACATAGAAGCAGTCATCAAAACCTCCCAACCTCCCACCCCCCAAAAATCCCAGTCAGTACCTGACAGGTTTAGTGTAGAATTCTCTCAGACCCTCATAGAATACCTAACACCAATACTCTCCAAACTATTCTATAAAACAGAAACAGAGGAAACACTACACAACTCATTCTTCAAAGCCAATATTATTCCTATTCCTAAACCACACAAAGACCCTACAAAGAAAGAGAAATTTAGACTAATTTCCCTTATGAACATGGATGTAAAAATATTCAATAAAAATCTTGCAAACTGAATGCAAGAACACATCAAAATGATCATTCATTCAACATGATCAAGTAGGTTTCATCCCAGTGTCTCAGGGATGGTTCAATATACAGAAATCTATCAATGTAATCCACTATATAAACAAACTAAAAGTTTTTTGATCATCTCTCTAGAGGCTGAGAAAGTATTTGACAAAATTCAATACCCCTTCATGTTAAAAGTCTTGGAAAGATGTGGAATTCAAGACTAATACTTAAATATAGTAAAAGCAATATACAGAAAACCAGTAGCCAACATCAAGCTAATTGTTAAGAAACTTGAAGCAATCTCACTAAAATTGGGGACTAGACAAAACTGACCACTTTTCCTCTACCTATTCAATATAGTACTGAAGGTACAGAGAAATCAGACAGCAAAAAGAGGTCAAAGGGATACAGATTGGAAAGAAAGAAGTCAAAATATATGATTGTATATATTTGCAGATGATATGATAGTATACTTAAGTGGCCCCAAAAATTCCACCAGAGAAATTTCACAGCTGATAAACAAGTTTAGCAAAGTGGCTGAATTTAAAATTAATTCAAACAAATCAGTAGCCTTCCTCTACTCAAGGATAAAAAGGCTGATAAATAAATTAGGAAATCGACACCTTTCACAATAGTCACAAAGAATATAAAGTATCTTGGGGTTACACCAACCAAGCACATGAAAGATCTGTTTGACAAGAACTTCAAGACTCTGAAGAAGAAAATTCAAGAAGACCTCAGGAGGTGAAAAGATCTCCCATGCTCACGAATTGGAAGGATCAAAATAGTAAAAATAGACATCCTGCCTAAGGCAATCTACAGATTCAAAGCAATCCCTATCAAAATTCCAACTCAGTTCTTCAAAGAGCCAGAAAAAGCAATTTGCAAATTTATTTGGATTAATAAAAACCCAGGATAGAAAAACTACACTCAACATTAATAGAACTTGCAGGGGGATCATGATCCTGGACCTCAAGCTGTATTACACAATTGTGATTAAAACTGCATGATATTGATACAGAGACAGGAAGGTAGATCAATGGAATAGAATCGAAGATCCAGAAATGAACCCATACACCTATGGTCACTTGATCTCTGACAAAGGAGCTAAAAACATTCAATGGAAAAAGAACAGCCTCTTCACCAAATGGTGCTGGTTCAACTGCCAGTTAGCATGCAGAAGAATGCAAGTCAATCCTTGCTTAATTCCTTATACAAAGCTCAAATGCAAGTGAATCAAAGACCTCCGCAGGTACACTGGAACTTTTAGAAGAGAAAGTGGGAAAGAGCTTAGAACACATAGGCACGGGGTAAATATTGTTGAACAGAAACCAGTGGCTTATGCTCTAAGATCAAGAATGGACAAATGGGACCTCATGACATTACAAAGAACATGGTCAAAAACTTAAAATGACAACGAACAGATTGAAAAGAGATTTTTACCAGTATTAAATCTGATAGAGGGGTAGTATACAAAGAACTCAAGAACGTAAACTCTAGAGAATCGACTAATTCTATTCAAAAAATGGGGACCAGAGCTGAACAAAGAATTCTCAACTGAGGAATACTGAGTGGCTGAGAAGCAACTAAAGAAATTCTAAAGATCCTTTAGTCATCAAGGAAATACAAATCAAAACCACAGTAAGATTCCACCTCCCACCAGTCAGAATGGCTAAGATAAAAAACTCAGGTGACAGCAAATGCTGGTGAGGACATGGAGAAAGAGAAACACTCCTCTATTGTTGGTAGGATTGTAAAGTGGTACAACCACTCTGAAAATGAGTCCTGCAGTTTCTGAGAAAATTGGACATAGTACTGCCTAAGGACCCAGCTATACCTGGGCATATACCCAAAAGAAGCTCTCACATCTAACAAGGACACATGCTGCACCATGTTCATAGCAGCCTTATTTATAATAGCCAGAAGCTGGAAATAACTCAGGTGTCCTTCAACAGAGGAGTAGATACAGAAACTGTGGTACATTTACACAATGGAGTACTAGTCAGCTTTTAAAAAGAATGAGTTCATGAAATTCCTTGGCAAATGGATGGAACTTGAAACTATTATCCTGAGTGAGTTAACCCAGACACAGAACACTCATGGTATGTAGTCACTTACTCATGGTATGTAGATACTAACCCAAAAAGCTTGAATACCCAGGAAACAATTCACAGAACTTATGAATATCAAAGAGAAGGAATGCCAGAGCGTGGATGCATCAGTCCTTCTTAAAAGGGAGAACAAAATGCTCATGAGAGGAAATAAAGGGAAAAATAGAGGGGCAGAATTGGAGAAAAGATCATCCAGACACTGCCTCACCAGAAGATCCACCCCATATGCAGCCACTAAACCCAGGCACTATTGCTGATGCCAAGAAGTGCTTACTGGCAAGAACCTGACATGGATGGTTCCTCAGAGGCTCTGCCAGAGCCATACTGATACAGAAGACTATACTTTCAGCTAACTATCAGACTGAACAGGAGGACCCCAACGAAGGAGATAGAGAATGGACTGAAGGAGCTTAAAGGGTCTACAACTCCATGGAAGAACAAAATGATTAACTATTCAAACCCACCACAGCTCCCAGGGATTAAAACACCAACCAGTGAATTCACATGAAGAGATCCATGGCCCCAGGTTCATATGCAGCAGAGGATAGCATTTTCTTACATCAGTGGTCCAGGGAAGGCTTGTTTTCCCAGTGAGGGGAAAGTCAATGTGCTGAAGTTGTTGAGGGTGCTTGGCAGAGAGAGCGCCTTTATGGAGGCAATAGGAGGGGGAGGATGGATTGGAGTAGGGGAAGTGGATAATATATGAAATGTAAATGCAGAGAATATCCAATGAAAAATGTTTAGTCTTAAAGACTTCACAATGCAGAGCTTTGTTTATATGTACTATGTGAGTGACACAGTATAGGTAAACGGATCACTCATTGCCAGACATTTGTGGAGGAGCAATAATAACTGAGATGTTGGGATGAAAATTGGAAGAATCACATGAGGGAGGATAGAGCTTAATGGAATTGGGGGAAAAATCAGGAATGATCTGGAAACCTATTTCCTTGGAAACTCTCGGTAATTTACAAGATGCCAAGTAATGGGGAACACAGAGTCTGAACCAGTAATGTTCTGTATGTAGGTAAGATTACCAATGGAGGGAGTGAGACAGCTACAATTTCTCCTGCCTACAGATAGATGTTCAGTGACAAACAAATGAATGCTTCAGCTTAAGATTGATGCCACTAGAGGGAGCCCCCCCATGACACTACCTGAAGTGCCAGGAACCAGGGAACTAGACCAGAATCAAACAGAACTGGGAAAACAACAGCAACAACAACAACAACAAAAAACTTCTAATGACGTTGTGTTATACTCATAGAGAAGAGCCAAGCATAAAGCAGAATCGCCATCAGAGCAGCTTCATCCAGCAACTGATGGAAATAGGTGCAGAGACCCACAGACAAATATTAGTCAGAGCTCAGGAAAGCATGCTAAAGAGGTGGAGGGAGGATTATAAAAACAAGAGGAGTCAAGGACACCAAAGAAAACCCACAGCGTCAACTAACCTGGGCTCTTAGAGGTTCACAGAGACAGAACCAACGTCAGGGAGCAGGCTTGAATCTGACCTAGGTCTTCTGTATGTATGTTATGGTTCTGTAGCTTGGTGATCTTATGGGACTTATAACAGTAAGGTCAGGAGCTGTTTCTGACTCTCTGCCTGCTTTTGGGGTCCCTTTCCTCCCGCTGGATTGCCTTGTCCAGCTTTGAGAGGGCTCCAACTTACTCTTACCTGAAATTCCATGTTCTACTGATAGCCATGGGAGGCCTCTTTCTCTGAAAAGAAAAGGAGTGTCTGGGCTTGTAAGCGACTGGAAGTGTAAGAGGGAGGGGAGAGTGTGTTTGGGGTATACTATAGGTGAGAAAAATTAATTAAAAAATAACTGAAGTCTTATCGGGTGCATTTTTAAGATAGACCGACCTTGTATAATATTTTAAGAGTAGATAACAGATACTGAACTTTTACCAAAGCTGATTTCTTTAGGACTGAAAGGATGAACCTAATGAATTAAATTAGGCAAATGAAACAATAATTGGAGAGCTTAGGATGCCAGGATGGGATATAGAACGTGGCAAAACTGTGTAAGTGGATCATTAAATTCTAGAAGGAATCTTACAAAAATGGTGGAGAATAGATGCTAAACAATGCAGCTTTTGAATGAATGGGACCTAAAACTGAAGCAAAATAATTGGTGTGTAAATACTATTGATGACATAGGGTTTCCACCAATTCTGAAACCACTATTCATGGAACTTAACAAGTGAAAAGATAGCAGATGGTAAGAATCTGATTTTAATAGTTGGAGCTGAGGATGAATAGCAGAGCAAATCTCTCTGTGCATGTGTGTATACACATGAGTTAAAACATGCACAATATTTACTCTCTTGGCTAAGATATCTTAAAAGAAATGTCACCCTCAAGAGAAACAAGTATCAGAAAACATGACTACTATTTTGTTTTATTGGGAAGGTTAATTAAAAGGAAACTTTTATTGAAAACAGCTTCTTCTCTCATAAAATCCATCCAAAGTTTCTCCTCCCTCCCAGCTTGCTGGCACCCAGATCCACCCCACCTCTGTTTCTCTTCAGAGAAGAGCAGGCCTCCAAGAGACAAAATCCAAACACAACCAAAGGAGATAAAACAAGACAGGGCAAAAGCTGTACAAGGCAAGCCAATAGAAGGGAAGGAGTCTTAAGAGCAGGCAAAAGAGTCAGAGACATGCCTGCTCCCACGGTTAGGTGTCCCACTAAACACCAAGCTAACAGCCATAGCATTTGTAGAGTGGACCTGATTCAGACCTATTTTAGGCCCCCATGCTTACCACTTCAGTCTCTGTGAGCCCTGCTTCATTGCTTGGGTAAGCCATGTTCTCCTTGTGGTTCTCCATCCGCTTTGACTCTTACAATCTTTCTTTCCGCTCTTCCACGATTTTCTCTGAGCTCCAAGTTGACTAACCCAGTGGAGAACTCTAATTTAGACTCTCTCTGCATAATATATATCTGTGGATCCCTGCACCCACTTTATCTGCTGCCGAAGGAAGCTTATGTGATGACAACAGGACAAGGTACAGTTCTATGAGTATAGCAGAATGCTATTAGGAATCACTTTATTGTGTTTGGTTGTTTGTTTTAATCTAGTTAGCCATGTTTTATTCTGCCCCTAGGTCTCTGGGATAACCAGTCTCTTGTTCCTGGTTAGCAGGCAGGGCTGAGCATGAGCGCCCTCTTGTGGCCTAGGCCTCAAGTTAAACCACACATTGATTGGCCACTCCCACAAGTCCTGGGCCACCATTGTCCTGGTGTATCTTGTAGGTATGACAGATTTTGAAGGTTTTGTGGCTGGGTTGGTACCCAGGTTTCTCTTTCTGCAATCTGAAAATTACCTTCCTGCTCCAAAGAGACTATAGAGTAGGGGTGAAGGGTTCAGGACCCATACAGGCACCAGTTTGACCTCTCCATATTCAACGAGCTTCTTAGTACGTAATCTGTATTATACCACAAATAATCCTGATGGTTTAAGAGATTCAAGGACAACCAATAATTTACATTAAGAACTTCAAGGAAGGAGAGCAAGATGAGACACATAGGAGGGTTTGAAGGGAGGAAAGGCAAGGGAAAATGATGCAGTTATAAATTTGAAACATAAAAGAAATAATAAAAATGTGATATATTGATCGACAATTCCAAGACTCCTTGTCCACAAATAATGCACCTGATTAGTTCCACAACCTTGGTTGTTGTTACATTATTATTTTCTTAGAATTTTATCTGGAATATATTTGAAAAAGTAAATTGGGACAATTGTTACTTGGGATTACACGGAACTGTTTTTTTCTATGGACAGAAACCATTTTTTCCTACTTTTTTTGCAGCTCTGCATACTGAGCCAAAAAATGCAATGCAGCTATATGACCTGTCACAGGTATACTACTTTGTCTGATTTTTACTTTCTTTGTTTGTAAAATAGTGATAACAATTGTTATTACTGGTTTAAATGAGAAAGTATAATGTGTAGCTTTCCTATTTTTAAGAGATAATTTTTACTCCCATTTGAGACAGTTGACTAGATATCAAGTACATTTTTTGCATGTCTTTTTTTGGATTATTTTCTTTTTTACATCTCAAATGTTCTACCATTTCTCAGTTACTCTTCTAGACTCTCTCTATCCCATCCCCACTACCCATGCCTCTATGAGAGTGTTCCCCCACCCATCAACTTCCTTCCATCTCTCTGACCTGGCATTTTCCTACACTGGTGCACTGAGCCTTCACAGGGCCAAGGGCCTCTCCTCTTGTTGATGCCTCATAAAGCCATCCTCTGCTACATATGCAGCTGGAACCATGTGAACTCTTGAATTGCTGGTTTAGTCTCTGGAAGCTCTGGGGGGGGAGTCTGGTTGGGTGATATTGTTCTTCCTGTGGGGTTGCAAACCTATTTAAGTTCTTCAGTCCTTTATCTAACTCTTCCATTGGGGAGACCATTCTCAGTCTAATGGTTGGTTGAAACCATGTGACTCTGTGTTTCTCAGGCTCTAGCAGAGCCTCTCAGGAGACAGGTATATCAGGCTCCTGTTAGCATGAGCTTCCTAGCATCCGCAATATTGTCTGGGTTTGGTAACTGAATATGGAATGAATCCTTAGGTGGAACAGTCTCTGAATGGCCTTTCCTTCAGTCTCTGTTCCATGCTTTCTCTCTATTTTCTCTTGTGAATATTTTGTTCCCCCTTCTAAGAAGGACTGAAGCATCCACTCTTTGGTCTTCCAACTTCTTGAGCTTCATGTGGTCTGTAGATTGTATCCTGGGTATTCTGACCTTTTGAAATAATATCCACTTATCAGTGAGTATATAGCATGTGCATTCTTTTGTGACTTGGTTACCTTACTCACTGGGTGATAGTTTCTAGTTACATCTATTTGCCTAAGAATTTCATAAAGTTCCTGTTTTTAATAATTGAGTAGTAGTCCATTGTGCAAACATGCCACATTTACTGTATCTATTCCTCTGTTGAAGGACATCTGGGTTCTTCCCAGCTTCTGGCTATTCCAAACAAGGCTGCTATGAACATGAAGGAGCATGTTATATGTTGCAGCATTTTTTGGTTATATACTCAGGAGTGGTATAGCTGAGTCCTCAGGTAGTGCTATGTCCATTTTTTTGAAGAACTTCCAGACTGATTTCCAGAGTGGTTGTACCAGCTTGCAATCCCACCGACAATGGAGGAGTGTTCTTCTTTCTCCACATCCTTGCCAGCAACATCTGCTGTTTTTGATCTTAGCCAATCTGACTAGTGTGAGGTGGAATCTGAGGGTTGTTTTGATTTCCATTTCCCTGATGGCTAAGAAAATTGAACATTTCTTTAGGTGTTTCTCAGCCATTCAATATTCTTCAGTTGAGAATTCTTTGTTTAGCTCTGTTCCCCATTTTTTGATAGGGTTATTTGATTCTCTGGATTCTAACTTTTGAGTTCTTTGTGTATGTTGGATATTATCCCTCTATGTGACATATGATTGGTAAAGATCTTTTCCCAATCTGTTTGACAGTGTCCTTTGCCTTACAGAAGCTTTGCAATTTTATGAGATCCCATTTGTCAATTCTTGCTCTTACAGCATAAGCCACTAGTGTTTGGTTCAGGGAAATTTCCCCTGTGCCTATGTGTTCTAAGCTCTTTTCCACTTTCTCTTCTATTAGTTTTAGTGTACCTGGTTTTATGTGGAGGCCATTTATCCCCTTGAACTTGAGCTTTGTACAAGGTGATATGAATGGGTTGATTTGCATGTTTCTACATGATGACCTCAAGTTGAACCAGCACCATTTGTTGGAAATGCTGGCTTTTTTACACTGGATGGTGTCTGCTGCTTTGTCAAAGATAAAGTGACCATAGGTGTGTGGGTTCATTTATGGGTCTGCAATTTTGTTCCATTAATCTACTTCCCTGACTCTGTACGAATACCCTGTAGTTTTAATCACGATTGCTCTGTAATACAGCTTGAGGTTGGGGACTGTGATTCCCAATCACAATTATTATTATTGTTGAGAATAGTTTTTGCTATCCTGGGTGTTTTGTTATTACAAATGAATTTGCAAATTTCTCTTCCCAACTCTATGAAGAATTGAGTTGGTAAATTGATGTTGCTTTTGGCAAAATGGCCATTTTAAATATATCAATCCTTCCAAAACATGAGCATAGGAGACCTTTCCTTCTTCTGAGATCTTCTTTGATTTTTTTTCTTCAGAGACTTGAATTTCTTGTCATACAGATCTTTCACTGTCTTGGTTAAAGTCATACATCAGGTACATTTTAACACGTCCTGAACAGATACTTCTGTAGGGTCACCTATTTCTGTACGATAACCTTAGACTCATGGAAACAGTTAGTGAAAGAAGAGAGTGTGCTGATCTGAATGAGTTTAAACCATTATGAAAGCCATTGAGTGGAAATAGCATGCTGGGGTAGGGAAAGAAAATTCTTTAAAGATAGTTTAATATAATTTAAAAGATGTTATGTCAGGTTAAAAGTTGTGACTACCAACAAGCAAAAACATGAGCATGTTGAATATGTCTTGAGCTCATTGATGGCATCATACAATTGAAGGCATAAAATCATTATGTTATATACATCAACTGAGCTTTTGTTGTTGTATAGAAGTAAAAGCTTTAATTTAGTCAGGCAGCTCTATTTCAATTCTAGTATAAATATGTCATCATCAATGGGCAGACAAGGCAGCCAGACTACATTTATATTTATGTTTATACTTATATTTATATTCTTTCATTCACTGCTTGCTTGGTACTAGCAATATCTGAAATATAACTTTGGATGATAAAGGCACCAAGTGACACTTAAAATATCATAATTTTGGTCTCATGAATCTCGTAATAATGTTCCCATGACCAAAAATGATAGGTAGGTAAATGTAATTTAACATTAGCAAAAGAAGTTTCAGCTGAAAATAGTTTTCTTTTTGTAGCTATTTTTGCTTAATACACAGATATATGAATAAAAAAGTAATCATAATGTAATTCCTAAAGAGTCATTATTCATTGCTCAGTTTACTTGAAATGGTGTTTTAGAAATATTACAATTCTTACTGAATACATTCACATATTTCTAATTAGATGCACACCCAGAGGTATCTTATATAATGCCCATATTAGCAATTATAGAGAAAGGGGGATATCTCATGTGCTATACTGCTATAGAGCTCCCCTAGCAAGATGTGACTTTCAGGTTTTACTCTCAGCACTTGGACCTTTTTATTTTATTTTATTTTATTTTATTTTATTTTATTTTATTTTATTTATTGCTCTTTCATTTCAGCCTGCCCATTAGGTATGTGGTGGTATGGCAGTGTGGTTTGGCTTTGTACTTTACTGACTAAAAGGGTAAAGTGTTTTGTTTTTCGTGGTTATTTTATAGATGTTCTCTTTTGTGAAAAGGTTGCTCATTTCCTTCACTATATGTGTTATGAACCAGTTTTAGCACATGCCCAGATTTACCAACAACGTTTGGCCCATTTAAGAAGAGTTCTTTTCTGCTTACAGATTTTCATGCTTCTAGACTACTTCTCCCACAACCTTAAAGGATCGATTTGTGTTTGGTGGCTACACCTATAATGTGTCTACTATAGACCTAAAGTTATAATAATCTTCATATTTCTATTTATTCAAATCTTTGTGTTATACTGCTAGAAATCAAACTTGGGGCTGTATACATTGTAAACAAAACATCTCCCACTGAACTAAATCCTCAGCAACTAGGTTTTGAATTTGGGTTTTTGTTTGTTTGCTTGTTTGTTTTTTGTTTTGGTCTAATATGACCATGGTAGCTGCACTCAAAAGTGAAAATTCATTTTTCCTCTTAGTCAATAGCATTGTATTTATAATTTCCACAATATCTCATCAACCAGATATAGAATTTTGTGGATTCATGCTTTCTCTCATAGAATATACACTTTTTACCAGGATCTGTGTCTTTTCCCACTTAGCTTTACACCTCAGGAGAAGTGACCATGCTTACCTGTTAATAGGATGTTCTGATTACATAAACCATGGATATCTTCTGTCCACTTAGCCATTGCTTGTATCTTATAATATGTAAGACTATGTTTCAGGTGTAGTTGTGCAGATTGATCCCAGCTTTCTCCCTCCTTCAAAACCTTATTTGCCGTGACATATCATGGAAGTCCTTGTTTCCCAAAGATATTCTCTTTGCAAAGTGATGTTTTGTACAAAATAGGTCTTCTCCATGCATTTTCAGAAGAGGACCAAATATAGCTCAAGAGAAAACCTTGAATCTGTCCACTTGCTAATGAAGAAAATACTTTCTTTTATATGAGGCCATGTATTTTTGGCCATTCTCATTTGAAAATGTTACAGAACATTTCAATTCTGTTTGATCTAGAGAGTGGCCTTGAGAGCAACCATCTGTGTGCTTGACTGGCAACTACTAATCTGAAGTACACTGCATGCTTTGACTACTTCCTCAGAAGATTATCTGTGGTCTGAGACCTGCTCTGCAGATTAAGCTCAAAAGAATTTCATGAGTGATCTAGGAGCATCTTCAGGGTTCAGCAAATTTCTGCTTAAGGAAATGTGAAACACATTGCTAGAATTCACGACCTGTTTTGCCAATGCATCTTATGTGCTAACTTACTTAGTGAAAGTAAAGGCATATACAGTATAGAATCTGCTAAGTCCCTGGGAAAACATGAGTTGAAGGAAAGAACTCAAAGGCCAAATGCACTCTTATGCTTCTGCTGTGCTGCTCATGGTGACTTTTGTGGAAAACACTTACAAAAAAAACAAAAGTCGCAACAAACATTTCTCAATCAGAACTCTTTCTTTTCAACTTGAGCATTTGTCCAATGGGGAGAAAAATGTTTTGTTTTGTTTTTAGTTTTGCAGAAATTGCATATTTATCTCTCCAAGAAGGCAAATGTCAAGAGGCATAAGATGCAACCTTCTTTGTTCCAAGCATCCAAGAGAGCCAGAGGTTAAAATAGCACCAATAACTCAGCTTTCAATTTCTGGGAACTGGATCTGGATACCTCCTAGCAATTACAAACATTCATTGAAAGATAAGGCAAATGGCAATTGAAAGAAAATGTGAAATCAGGACTAGGTTTCATTCTGACCTTACCATTTGCTGGACACGCCTTGTTTCTCTAATGAGTTTTACTATGAGAAAACGACACTGTCTCTTAATTTCAACAAACCATGTATATTTAGCTCCATGAAATTTGAGGTATAGATCCCAGAGCTTAAGAAATACTAGAAAATAACAGAATTGCAGAACATAGGAACACTGTGCTTAAAATCCAGGACATCTTTTTTTTAATTATGCCTTTTAGTTACAAATAAAATATTTCTATTTTCACCAAACATGCAAAATATGGGAAAATGGCTCTCCATCATTACAAAGAAGCAAGACTCAGCTTTTAACTGTGTGGGTTTCGGGCAGCCATTTTGTTCTACATCTTAATACTAAACTTTCTGCAAAGATGCCAGTGGGTGTTCTCAGATTCCACTGAGAAGCATCAAGATGCTGAAAGCAAAGTACCTGAAACTCTTATGTTCATTCTCCACATAGAACTAGTGTCATGTGTTCATGAGTCTAGTGATCTCTTGGCGTGCAGATTTCCAGTGTTCTTCACAAAAATAGCTCTTTCCATGGGCTACTAGAAAAGCAAAATACCATATGTTTCCTTTTTAAAAAGTAAGGCTTGCAAGCATGTCTCTGTTAAATATATTCATCATCACACATGGACTTGTATTATCCTTCCATTCTGTATTTCACACTAATAAAATCAACCCATAGCTGGCAATGATTACTTTTATGGATAAGAGGATACAGGTGGAATGTATTGTCATTTTACAACACTCTATTTTTATTCCTTCCTTCTTCCACTTGCACTTCCTAAGATCTTGATCTACCTTGGAGTTCAAAAATCATAGCTTCAGGTATCAACACTAACCTCTATCCCTAAAAGCTTTATAACAAAGAGTAAATAGGAAATGCTTTCTCGTTATTTTTGGTTGTAATGAAAAAAATCATGAATACAACATGAGAACAAAGCTGAGTTCTGTGCTAATACCTGGATCAATTGCAATGTTGGCAAGAAAATAGGGTTTAATGTCATCATTTGAATTTCCTTAGACGTCTTTCAACAAGTACTAGATTTCTATGGTTGGCAAGATGATGTGCTTGAGAGATCCACATGTAAATAAGGGTTGCTGACCTCAAGTAACCCAGTGGCTTATTGGAAGGTAAATAGAGCTATTTACTGAAAACTAATAATATACTTATTATGCATTCTCACTAACCTTCAAAATGTTATGTGAGAGATTTATTATCACCTTTTAAGCAAGGAATAAATTAAAGCATCCAGTGGTCCCCCATTAGCAGAGGCTTATTGCATATCTATTATGTGCTGGGAGGTTTCCTGGCTAGAAAGAACAAAGGTCAACAGAAATGAGATTATTTGCTCTAGTTTTGTATGTAGTTCTTTCCCAGACCCTTAGGACCCCAACGTTTGGTATCTTTTATGATATCAAAATGATTAAGAATGTTCATCTACAGTAAATAAATACAGCTTATATAGAAATATTCGAGACAATTTCAAAACCTTGGTCTGATTTGTTTGCTCTTCTATCTCTTGCTCTATACTATGGGTCTTACTGTCAGAGATGATCCTTAGGAAAACTTCCCATAATCGCCGTTCCCAAGTATGTGACTGATAATCACTTTCTTCTCAGTGTGTCTATATGGAACATACCTTTTAGTCAGTGACAGCAACCACGGAAAGTACTTATTTTAATTACTGAGCCTTGTTTGAAAAATAGTGGAAGCCTCAGTCCTTCTTAGAAAACAGAAAACAAATAAGAGTATAGCACCCTCTCAGAGTGGGCTACACCTAGACCTTAAGTCATTAATAACTCAAGAGCTAAGAAGATAGTCTTGTAGCAATTTTTGGTATTTAAAAATCATTATGTTTAATCTTTACATGCCAAGAAAACTTTGACTATTGCCATGTTATGTTTTGTTTTACATGTACTTTATGCTCATTGTAACTAGTAAGATTTCAATGCATACGATCAAAACTTTAAAAATATTAAGTACTGACAAAAATATATTCATATAGTTTTATGCCAAAATGCTTTTTAAAATCTGTACATGTATCTCTCTTTTTTAAATAAAGTTGTAAGAAAAAAATTAAATATCAAGTCATAGTAATGACCATTATTACAATATATTATCATGCCTTTCATTACAATATATCTTTTAGATTTACTAACCTAAGGTCATTTTTATGTGTATCCATGAACACACATGTTCATGTTTCCCAGTTTATTTGTGTGTGTTGGGGGAGGGTTGTTGTAGACATGTGTGCCTTCACATTTAGAAGCCAGAGAATAACCCTTAGAGTTATTATTTAGACACCATTCACCTTTTCTGTCTGAGAGTCTTTTACTAGCCTGGAATCCAGCAACTTTTAGGGAGTTGCCTGTTTCTACCTCCCAGTGCTGCACTAACAAGGGTTAGCAAGTATACATGGTTATTTTTCACATGGTTTCTAGGGGTCAGACTTAGGTTCTTGTAATGAACTCTCTAGCTAGCCACTCTCAGCCCCTACCCCCAAGTCATCTTGATGGTCAGATAATAATTCAGTTCTCTAAGGTTGCACTTCCATATATGTGACAGCTCTCTAGTACCCCTGATTTGAACCATGTGAGCTCTTTGATGTCAGGCTTAAATGATGTAACAGGGAAGCTTACTGTTAATTTATAATAAAGGATATAGTCATATGAAAGTTTTAATTAAAAGATCACAAAGAGACCCCGAACCCCGTGCTCCATTTTTTTAGCCCTACTTTATGCTTCCTTTCCTGGAGGCCAGCCAACACCAGTAGTACCAGGTAAGTCCCTTTCCCCCAAAGCCCTTTTCTGCCAACTTCCCTTGAACACACACTCAAGAACAGCAAATTGCATCCCATACACTGAACTCGATTTCCTGTTTCACTACTCTGCTTTCCTGAAGGTCTACCAGAACCAGTGGTGCTAGGTAGCATCCCCCTCCAAAAAAAAAAAAAAAAAAAAAAAAAAAAACCAAAAAACCAAAACCCTTTCACACCAACTCACCTGAAAGTACATCCAGCAGAGGCAAGCTGTACCATAAACAGGGTGCTGTATTTCTTGCGCCACAAATCTGTCATCTTTCTTGGAGGCCTGCTAGTAACAAAGGCAAGCACATAAGACACTGCTACAAGGCCTTGCCTGCCATAGTTCCTCAAAACACACCTAACAAGCTTAAACTACACCCCACCTTTGAGACTTCATTTTCCAGCCCACAACTCCTCCTGCTTTCCAGGAAGACCACATTAACCATGGGCAACAGGTCATGCTGGTACTAGGGACCCCCAGAAGAATGGTTAGCACTCAAAACCCTAGAAGCCAGAAGGCATTCAAAAATACCCAAGGACAATGTACAACTAGAAATGAAGTCTCACTAGTCACCAGAAAACGAGGGCAGAATTCTAAGAGAAAAAAAAAACAATCAAGGGAAAATAACAACAAAAACAAACAAAAGACAGAAAACTTCCACCCATCCAACAAAGATAAACTCAGAAATAAGATGCTGAGCAATCGGACACTGCTTAAATACTGGTAGGAATGAAAACTTGTACAACCACATTGGAAATCAGTTTGATGGTTTCTCCAAAAATTGGGAATAGATCAACCTCAAGATCCAGCTATACCACTCCTGAATAAATACCCAAAGGATGCTACACCATACCACAAAGTTGCTTGGTCACCGATCTTCATAACAGGTTTTTGGTAATTATTATCCTGAGTGAGGTAATCTAGTCCCAGAAAGATAAACATGGTACATGCTTACTAGCAATTGCAGAGTAGTCATAATGTAGAGGATAACCACAGTTTAATGTATAAACCCAAAGAGACTAAGTAACAAGGAAGGCCCAAGGTGGTGACAGTTGAATGTTTCTAAGCAGGGGAAGTAGAATAGGCATCTAGATATGGGGATTGATAGAGGGAGGGATCTGTGTGGTAGAGGGTTGGAAATGGGAGTGACTTAGTGAGGGGAGGATAGAGGGAAAGAGTCCTGGGAGTCCTGGAATCTGTGAGAAGCATCTCTGGGATTAGCGAGAAACCCAGGGCAATAGAAATGTTCAGGAATCTATGAGGGTGGCCTAGTAACGGAGTATATGGAACCGTTAGGGGGCATCTGTAACTAGAAAGACTTCTAGCCAAGCCAAAAAACCTTTAACATACAGTTTGTCTTGTCTAAAAGAAGAACCAGAGTAAAAATGGAGCAGAAATTGAAGAAAAGGATAACCAATCACTATTCCTGTTTGAGACCCATCCCATGAGAGTGGGCCTACCCATTACACAATTAATGATATTCTGATATACTTGCAAACAGTTGCCTAGCATATCTGTCATCTGAGAGGCTTTGCCCAGCAAGGGACAGAAACAGATGCAGAGAGCTATATCCAAACATTAGGTGGAGCTTGGGGGGAGTCTTATGTAAGAGAGTGAGGAGAGGATTGAAAAATCTAGAGAGGTCAAGGATACTAAAAGAAAACCTACAAAATCAGCTAATCTGAGCCTATAGAAACCCACAGAAACTGAACTGCCAAACAGTGGACATGTATGGGACATATGTGGGACTCCTAAAATAAGGAACAGGGGTTGTCTTTGACTTGTTTTCTGCCTTTGTGTCCCTTCCACCTAACAGGGCAACTTGTGTAGCCTCATCAGAAGATACACGTAGTCCTGCTACCACTTGATATGCCAAGGCAGGTTGCTATCCACAGGTCTCCCCTTTTCTGAGAAAGGAAAGATTAGAGGATAAAGTGAGGAGAAGAGACTGGGAGGAGAGAAATGAGGAGAGGGGTGCAATCAGGGTGTTAAATAAATAAACAAAATTTAAAATTAAAGAAAAATTTGACACCTGGCTTTATCATTATACACAACCTGAAATAAAGATAAAGAAATAAAATACCTACCACCTTCAAAGAAAACTCCCCTAAGACTTGAAGGCAACAAGTAGACACCTTATAGAGGGTGTGAGCATACAAAATTCGTACATGTTGTACGCATCTTTCCAATTGTGTCTGATAACAACTTCAAGGTTTTGGACTGTCTGAATTTCTTTCTGGAACAAAGGTGAATATAAATAAAAGAACCAGGAATGGCACAAAGGTTAAGTAAGACCCCTAGAGGGTTTAATGGAAGGATTATTGTACCCTTTTCTTCTCCAGTTTAAAAATAGTGCTGAACTGCACATGTGATATGCTTCCCTATGTGATTATATCGGCATGGAGGTGTAAGATCCCTCTGAAAACAAAGCTCCTGGAACCGCTGTTTCCATGACAACTGCACCTTAAAAAAGTGAAGCTCCCAGTTTGATAAAAGTAAAAGGCTGTATTAATGTCAGGTTTCAATGATACTGAAAACCCTGGTGTCAGAAGGTGTCAGTGGGACATTCGAGGTTGAGGTTAGTCCCATCAATACTTTTTGTTTGAGTAGGGTTTCAAAGCCAATAAAATAAGTTATTGAAATAGTAACTGTTATTCTATATGTCAGTAATGTGTATTGGCACTAAAATTATGTAGACTAAGATTCTCAACTAATGTTGAACTATAAGAAATACTCAAATTGGTATCAAGAGTCTTTATGCAATGATAAGGTCATTACTTTGTATTATAAAAATAACATGAAAACTCTAATGTGATGTGTCTTATGGTTATATACACATTTTATATGTCTATGTGGATGTATTCTCAAGGATATAAAAAAAAAGGAGGAGGTATATACTGAACCAGGAGCTTCCATTATTCTAGAAAGACCTAGTCTTAATTAGTTATGCCTGAAATAGAGCAATACATAAATAAGTTCATATTCTGAGGTAGTCCAAGACAAACATCACTATCTGATTTCTTTCTTTTTTTTTTATTTTTTAAACAACTTTATTTTGCAAAACAAAGATAAATGTACAGATTTTAAACATTTTTTGCTTAAAATTATACATTTTTGTCAGTACTGTTTTTTCAGACATTAAAATAAATTTTACATAAAACCATGTTAATATGTTTTTTAGTCAGTACTTGATTTTTTTCAAGGGCTTGACAGTATGCATTGAAAACCTACTAGTTACAATAAGCGTAAAGTACATGCAAAACAAAACGCAACATGGAAATAGTCAAAGTCTTCTTGTTTTGTGAATATATGTATATTTTTTGTTTTCTTTATTTCTTGGACTTCATACAGTCTGTGAGTTGTTTCTGGGGGAGTGCAAGCCTCTGGGGTTAGCATCCCACTATCAGTGACTGCATATTATGTCTGTTCTTTTGTGACTGGGTTATCTCACTCAGGATGATCTTCTCTAGATGCAGCCATTTTCTTAAGAATTTGGTTAAGTCATTGTTTCTGGTGGCTGAGTAGTATTCCATTGTGTATATGTACCACAATTTTTGTATCCATTCATCTTCTGAAGGACATCTGGGTTCCTTCCAGCTTCTGGCTATTATAAATAGAGCCGCTATGAACATTGTGGTGCATATATCTTTGTTGTGTATTAAAGTGTCTCTGGGGTATATGCCCAGAAGTGGAAGAGCTGGGTCTTCAGGTAGTACTATATCCAATTTTCTGAGGTATCGCCAGACAGATTTCCAGAGTGGTTGTATTAGCTTGCAACCCCACCAACAGTGGAGAAGTGTTCCTCTTTCTCCGCAGCCTCGCCAGCATCTGCTGTCATCTGAGTTTTGGATCTTGGCCAATCTGACTGGTGTGAGGTGGAATCTTAGGGTTGTTTTGATTTGCATTTCCCTGATGGCTAAGGATGTCGAGCACTTCCTCAGATGTTTCTTGGCCATTCGATATTCCTCAACTGAAAATGATTTGTTTAGCTCTGTACCCCATTTTTTAATAGGGTTATTTGATTCTCTGGTGTCTAGCTTTTTGAGTTCCTTGGACACCTTGGATATTAGGCCTCTATCTGATGTGGTGTTGGTAAAGATCTTTTCCCATTCTGTTGGTTGCCGTTTTGTTTTCTTGACGATGTCCTTAGCCTTACAGAGAAACTTTGCAATCTCATTAAGTCCCATTTGTTAATCTTTGACCTTAGAGCTTGAGCCATTGGTGTTTTGTTTAGGAAATTTTCTCCTGTGCCTATGTGTTCTAAGGTTTTCCCTACTTTCTCATCTAATAGTTCCAGTGTATCTGGTTTAATGTGGAGATCTTTAATCCACTTACACTTGAGCTTTGTACAAGGAGATAAGAACAGGTCTATTTTCATTCTTTTGCATGTTGAGTGCCAGTTGGACCAGCACCATTTGTTGAATAGGCTGTCCTTTTTCCATTGAATGTTTACTGCTTCTTTGTCAAAAATCAGGTGACCATATACATGAGGGCTCATTTCTGGATCTTCTATTCTATTCCATTGATCCACTTGCCTATTTCTGTACCAGTACCATGCAGTTTTCAGCACAATTGCCTTGTAATATAGCTTGAGGTCAGGGATAGTGATTCCCGCACATGTTTTTTTTGTTGTTGAGGATGGATTTCGCTATTCTAGGTCTTTTGTTATTCCATATGAAATTGCACATTGATCTTTCCAATTCCATGAAGAACTGGGTTGGAATTTTGATGGGGATTGCATTGAATCTGTAGATTGCTTTTGGTAGGATGGCCATTTTTAAGATGTTGATCTTTCCAATCCATGAGTATGGGAGATCTTTCCATTTTCTGAGATCCTCCTCAATTTCTTTCTTTAGAGGTTTGAAGTTCTTGTCATACAGGTCCTTCACTTACTTAGTTAGAGTCACACCAAGGTATTTCATAGTTTTTGTAACGATTGTGAAGGGTACCTTTTCCCTAATTTCTTTCTTCACATGTTTGTCCTTTGAGTATAGGAAGGCTACTGATTTGTTTGAGTTAATTTTGTATCGGGCCACTTTGCTGAACTTGTTTATCAGCTGTAGGAGTTCTCTGGTGTAATTTTTGGGGTCACTCAAGTACACTATCATGTCATCGGCAAAGAGTGATGTTTTTATCTCTTCCTTTCCGATTTGTATCCCCTTGATCTCCTTTTGCTGTCTAATTGCTCCAGCCAGGACTTCCAGTACTATGTTGAATAGGTAGGGAGAGAGTGGGCAGCCTTGTCGAGTCCCTGATTTTAGTGGGATTGCTTCAAGTTTCTCGCCATTAAGTTTGATGTTGGCTGTTGGTTTGCTGTATATTGCTTTTATTATGTTTAAATATGGGCCTTGGATTCCTGTTCTTTCCAGGACTTTTAACATGAAGGGGTGTTGGATTTTGTCGAATGCTTTCTCGGCGTCTAGTGAGATGACCATGTGATTTTGGTCTTTAAGTTTGTTTATATGGTGGATTACATTGATGGATTTCCTTATGTTAAACCATCCCTGCATCCCAGGGATGAAGCCTACTTGGTCATGATGAATGATGGTTTTGATGTGTTCTTGGATTCGGTTTGCAAGGATTTTGTTGAGTATTTTTGCATCAATGTTCATAAGTGAGATTGGTCTGAAGTTCTCTTTCCTTGTAGGATCTTTGTGTGGCTTAGGTACGAGGGTTATTGTAGCCTCAAAATATGAGTTGGGTAATATTTCATCTGATTCTATCTTTTGGAATAGTTTGGCAAATATTGGTGTTATATCCCCAATAAATGTCTGATAAAATTCTGCACTGAACTCGTCTGGACCTGGGCTTTTTTTGGTTGGGAGGCTTTTGATGACTTCTTCTATTTCTTTAGGTGTTATAGGGTTATTTAGATGGTTTACTTGGTCCTGGTTAAACTTTGGGACCTTGTATCTGTCTAGGAATTCGTCCATTTCCTCCAGATTTTCCAATTTTGTGGAGTATAAGTTTGTCTATGTTTGCAATGTTGTCTTCTGCCCCTGAGATTCTCTCCTCGATCTCTTGTAATCTGTTCGAAATGCTTGCTTCTGTGACTTTTGATTTCTTTTTTTGGTGTTCTGACTCTAGGGTTATCTCTTTTAGCGCTTTCTTTATTGTGTCAATTTCTGTTTTAATTTCCCTCTTCCATTCCTTTATTTCTTTGGTTCTGTTTTCGTCTCATTCTTTGAGTTCTTTGAGTGTTTTTCTTGTTTCTTCTTTAAAAGCTTCTGAATCTTTTTGCTTTTCCTCCCTTTCTTGTTTTAGTAACTCTTTCAGTGTCTTGAGGCATGATTTCAGGTCTGTGTCTTCTTTCTCTGGAGTGTTTGGAATTCCGATGTTTGCTACTATCAGACAGCTGGGTTCTGGTGTTGCTAGATTGTCTTGGTTTCCTTGGGATATACTCTTTCTCTTTCCTCTTGCGATTTTGTTGTCAGTGATATGTTCTTGCCTTTCCCTTGTATCTGGTCTGTGTCCCTGGTACACTTTCCGTGTGCACTCCGCAGAGATCTTTCTACTCCCCGGCAGCCCAGGTTCCGGGTGGCAGGTGGGCCAGGCTCCGCTCTGCGTCCTGAAGTTGTCTCTGGGTGGGAACAGAAGTTCCTAAGATCTGTTCCAGGTCACAGTTGCTCAGCCTGTACGAGCTGCCTTTCCCTATGTGATTTCAATATATAGTATAGTGCATATAGCTGGATCTTGTAAGAAGATGAGCCACTCACACCCTGACGACGCTTTTTTTAATTTCTAAAGAGAACTTAGACTTTGAAATCTTTAGAATATTTGAAAGATTGAAGGATTTTTTTAAAAGTTGTACTATGTTTTGTATTGTAAGACTACTTGTGAGATCATGAGACTAGGGAAGGCTGTGGTTTGATAAAAGATATACTTGTGATGGCTAATCTCAATTGTCAACTTGACAGACCTGGAAAGGGAACGTCAATCTAACTGTTGATTAGATCATACTGTTCTGTCTGTGACATGTTTTGCTAATCGATCTAAGGGCCTACTGTCAGTGGCACCATCTCTGGGCAGGTGGTCCTGGGCAGTATAGGAATTATATCTGAATGTGAAATAGGTCCAACTTAGTAAGCAGAACCCCTCCATGGTCTCTGCTTCAGTTCCTGCCTTAAGGTTGCTGCCGGAAGTTCCCACTCTAACTGCCTTCAGTGATGGCCTGTAACAAAGGAGATAGACTGGCCTGGGAATTTCTAACCTCCCCCAATGCTGGACTAATGCTGGACTATAACCTGGGAACTTTAAGATTACCCTTTCCCCGTCAAGTTGATTTTGTCAGTGTATTATCATATAGAAGCCATTTCCAGGAAGCACAAGGAGTCTGGAGCTAAGATCCAGTAAAATTGGTTGCTTGGAAATTTATTTTTCAAGCAACCAATTTTATTTTATTTTATTTTCAATAAAAATGATTTATTGGATCATGCAAATACATTCATGAAAGCAAACAAACAAACAAGAAGTACTATAAGATGGTATATTGTCTCTTCATTAAAACAAAAACAGAAAATTGAACATAAATATCTGTTGATATATTTTATTACTTTAATTTCTATCAGGAAAACAGCATGGTCTCTAGAAATTTTAAAATGTTATTCTTTTTTCATGGTTCCAGAAAAAGAATGGGGGGGGGTTGGTGGGAGGGAGAGAGAGAGTGAAGACAGCTAGAATGAAGTGCTTTTTTCAAAGCTTACTGTCTGAGAAAACCAGAATATACTGTCTAACCAGATTTCTGTTGGGACATTTTGTCTGCCATCACCTGGCTGCAACCCCTGCCATGCGTCAATAGACTCAGTATGTTACATTCAAAATATGAAAAGCGGAACTTTCTGAAAGCAATAAGCCTCCAACTGAACGAGAATAATAGAAGGTCATATTTCAAAGGCAGTCCAGCACTCCGGCAATAGCACTTTTATGAAAGTGAATATAAAACCCTGCAATAATGAAGACTTTGGTAATTATATTTTTTTCTTAGACTCGCACTGAATATAGATATATACAACAAGTGTTGCAAAGGAAATCATATGGCTGTGTGCAGTAGCAGAAATCTGTTCTTCTATTCTGCTGGGTGCTAACATTTTCAAACTATACTCCCCAATATTCACCTGCCCCACTGCAGCCAGCATCTTTCTAAGAATGATATGTGGGGGCTGCTCTGGAAAAAGTCAAAGATTTGCCATTGATTCTAACACCTTGTCTGCAGGCATATAAAAAACAAATTATGAAATCAGGAAAAAATAATCAAGAACTGCAAATGCATTTTAGTAAAGAACTAAATGTGGTAGACTTCCAGAATCAGCAAGACTGGGGATGTCTACTGCTGTTTGTAAATTAAATCAAAAGATGCCTATGAGAAGTGCATGTTGCTGAGATGCTCTGCCCGTGACTCAGTGATGCCTCTCTTTGGAAATTCTCTTTAGACTTTTCTCCAGTGTTGGCATTATGTTGTATGGTTCTTGGGAAGGATGAGTTGATTGGAGGAGTCAAAAATGGAGGTCCATCCATGAGTGGCATTACTCAAATTCACCTCAATAAGAATGGAAGAGAATTCTAGGGCTACATTCCGATCGACAACACTGTGCAAACTGAGTAGATTAAGATACTCCAAAGAGATAGAATTAAAAATTGCTAACACTTGTTCAGCCCCACCCACTGCACTGAAAACAAAACAATATAGAAGACTCACACACTATTTAAACTATCCTTTATATTTACATTGCACAAATCAGGCAATTTATGGACCAAAAGACAAAAGAATATAGCTTTATGGTATATGCCAAATGATCTTAGGTAGAATTATATTTATTTTTTTCTTCCCTAGCAAAGCTCCAGACATTTTTGCATAATTAATGTTTAAATGCACTGACTTTGTAGGTTTTTTTTCTATTTAAAAATTGGTTTAATTCACTTATATTCATCACTAAGTACATGTTTTATACCAAATGTGTTTGAACTGGGAAGCAATGGTGTGCTGAATTTAGTTTTCCCTCTTATTCTGCTATGAATTAGGCTGCTCCTTGGAGCTTAGGTGCTCCAAAGTCATTGGATTTGTAAGGTCACTCCGAGTTTTTGCAATGCCTTCCATTGACTATTCCTTGGGAGAAGGGCTGTCTAAGCTCTGCCTAATTCCTGTGGCTGTGAATGACATTAGAGAATAGCAGAACCTCAGGGGGTATTAGGCCATGACTGTAAGAACCAACCGGTTGTAGACACATAGCTGTCCCATATTCTATTAATTTTTCATTAATTGGCTGAGATTAAAGATAGAACCATATTTTCCCCATCATCATTCCTCACCATTTTATACATTTTATAAATAGTGAGTAATTAGTTACATGAAGCTGTGTCTGTGGAAAGAACTAGATTGAGAAAGATAAAAATATGCATTCAAAAAGATCTTCAGAACTATATTACACACCTGGAACCTCTTTGTTTGGGCATATATTTTACCTTCAGATGAGTCTATGCATTTTCCAATTCAATAATTGCTTTAATTCTTAGAAGCTTCTAGGAAAAAGATCTATAATTGAATTTGCATATTTGGGATAAATATTACCACAGTAACTATCTTTACTAAGAATCGTGAATCACTTTAGAGAGTCTCAATCAAGCAATTCTAAGATAGCAAATTCCCAGATGCTGCAGCCTGCAGAAGACTGATGACTGTCAGAATCTGATGGCAAAGCCCAGGCACCTAGTCCAGATGAGCTACAAACACAGGCCCTTATTGGAGGCCATTTGTGGACCATTTCATTTTGTCCACTGTTCATCTGACAAGTTGTAGGAGGATTCAGCAAGTGTAGACTGGGAATGACAGGAAGGACCATTGAGAGGAAAAAGGGAAGACACCAAGATTAGGCACTCAGAGCTTTGATAATTGTTGTGACTTCTATGCCCTTTTAGGGATGTCTAGGTTAACTGCTGAGACTTTTCTAAAACAGACATGTATATACATTATGTAATTCATGGTTTCATTTTTGTTTTAAAACAATGTAAAAAGGCCAGACTGATTAAAAATTGTTTATAGGCTCACTAGAAATTAGATTTCAATTATCATTCTTTAAAAACTATACTAAATTATTTAAGACTTTTTAAATTGTAAAAAGACTTTGTTCATATGCATGTGCAGTACTTGGTCTTTATAATGAGTACCTTAAATGTTATCACTAGAAATATTTATGTAGAATAATTTGGAAATTAAACTTGCTTTTATTAACATTTATTAAAATAATTTTGAAACCACTGACATTTAATATTTAGACCTTTTTCTTATTTTTATCTTATATTTAAAGGCATGAAGGGCTCACAGTCACTATTTTGCTTAACTTCTTTCTTTTCTATGTTCTCTCATTGTCTGTATACATGTCATATGTACCCATCCCAAAATCTGAAAAGGGTTTGGAAATGACTCTGTTAATGCTAAGTGTATAGTAATCTAACAGTGGGCCACAGACACCAATCCTATTCAGAATGCACAAAGAAAGCAGCTGATCACACTCCATCTTATCTGAGACTAATGACCTGGGAGGAACCTGAGACCTATCTTCCGTGCAGGGGTGTTTCCCATCCTGTGCCTTCTCTTCTATTTTTCCCAGAGTTTTATGTAGCCATGGCAATGGCTGCCCAGATTACCTGCAAAAGCACAGGAAACAAAACAAAAATGGACCTGCACAAAAGTATAAGGCATCTGCATAGAAAGAAAAAAAAACTTATTAAGAGACCCAGAAATAGCACACTGAGGACAGGTCTGCATTGACTTATAGAAGGAAATCGAAATGCCAAGTGTGAAAAGAATCCTGAAAACCAGGACATAAATAGACATTGTTTTGCCTCCATAAAGAAGATGTACAATCGGTCAGTAGTTGTCTAAAAACACCTTGTTACCAACCACTGTCATCACATATGAGTTAAACGTGGAGGAGAGCTTTTATCTCATGTACTGTTAAAACAAGTATAAGAAGAAAACAAAGGACAAGTATTATTTATAAGAGTCAGGGAAAGAAAACATGTTCCTATTGTTGGTGAATTATATGTTAAATCAGATATTTTGGGATCCTATGGAGATCACTTATATAAACTCTAGAGTTTAATAACCATAATCTCTGACCCCAAAGAGCTGACACTTAGCCTCCCGTACTTACTGCAGCATTGTCCACAATGGTCAAGAATTGGAAGCAACTAATACTCATCACAGATGAATAAATTATTAATCTGTGAGATATATGTATTTTGTACGTTGTGGTGGTGAGTTTTTATAGGAGCAGAGAAAGCTGGTGGAAGCAGAAACAGGCAGGCAGCATGAGTACGCCATTTCTCTCTGATCTTGGCTGTAGCTGTGATGTGACTAGCTGCTTGAGAACCTGAGTCAGAGAACAGCTGATTTGTACCTGTAATCCATGTGACACTTTTCTTCCTCACCTACGTTGCTCTTTGTCAGGGTATATTATTGCTACAGCAGAAATGAAACTCTGTGGGTGTGTGGGTGTTGTGTCTATAACAGGGTGAGATTTATAGTGTGTATTTATTTATATGAAGGTATATATTTTTATGAGTCATGACAAATATGTTTATTAACACATCACAATACTATGCGGTCTCAAAAAGAAAACTTGCAGAAATTGGAAGGCATTAAGCTAATTCAAGTGAGCTAGTAACACAAAAATTCTAACATAATTTTACATGTTTATAGAATCGACCAAATCAAACCCAGAAACATGCAAGGGAATGCTGGTCACCAGGCAGGAGGGAGATGAACATAAGAGAAAGGGAACAAAACTTCTATTAAATACTAGCAGTTGGGCTCTGCTACTCATATTGTAAGGTGACTGTAATCAAAACTATGTGCTATACCAAAAATTTCCTTGAGGAACATTGAGAGATTTTAAATGTAAAATAATGATTGTGCTATTTAGCTACAATTCTTCAATCCACACGCTGCACGCGTCTCAAAGGTTCTTATTATATCCACATAATGCATGCTATCATCACTCATTAATTAAGTGTAACAATGTGTAAAAGGTTGGTTAATAGAGAGCTGGACTTGGGTGATTAAGCATCCTGTGGGTGTTCCTGGGTAACTGTCTGCCCTCAATTCCTTTACAAAAGCTACATGGAACCGAGTGAAATTTGTGGCTAGGTTTACTCTTTTTAGGGAAATTTATTTTCTGCATTTTAAGAAGATAATAGCATTGATGTTTTTTTAGTTATAGTCAATAATTCTTTTGACACAGATGACAAGTACTCTGAAGACAGTAAACAGTGAAATAAAAATGTAATATTTGCTTTTTATGGTAAGAAGCTTCAATGTTTTTATAATACAGCAAATATATGAGCAATATAGTCACTTTTATTAAATAATCAATCTTAAAATATCTATTGAGATAAACTCTTGTCTAATCCTACCTCAGAAAAATAAGCCATTTAAACAGCTCTAATTTTTGTTTATTTCATTGTTAAATTTTTATATTAGAATTTAGAATAAAAAAACCATATACTTATCATTTATAGCACAGAAGGTTTTCATGAAAAGCATTTTCAGGAAGCTTTGAAAATGGAAATGTAATACAAAAGACTAAAGAACACAATTGCTGGTTTTACCTATATCCACATAAAAGCAATCAATGGAAGCAGTTACATGGTTCTTAATGGTTTATGGAGTAAACAGGTCTTCTAGTAACCTCTGAACTTCTTAGTCCCAAGATGCTCTTTTGTGATGAATGCTATAGTTGAAGTAGCTATTCGTGTTTCCAAAAGTTCTCTAAGCCATATAATAAATACACCATACAGCTAATTGAAAGCGAAATCATTTCTATGAAGCAGATTGTGAAAATCTGCATCTGAACATAGATGTGATCTAGTTATTGATCACTTTGATGGATCGAATTTCTCCTTGACTTGTTGTGATCATTTATGTGCCAACAAAAAGGTGCCAGTGTGGAAAGGAAGAGTCTAATTTGTAACAGACCAACTCTTCAAAACAAAATTACGTGAGAATATATACCTGAAGAGATATGATAAACGATTAGACAAAACAGCTCACTCCCTGGTCCCTGCCCTAGACATTTTCTCACCATTGAACCGGGGCATCCACACAGCATCTTTGCCTTGTTGGATGAAGACAATATCTTATTGTCTTATATATAGAAGGATGAATTCAAGTAGAACATCAGAGACTGACAGGATGGCTGGACAAGCATGTGCAAAATACTGCAGACTCGGGTCACCAAGAGGACAGTCTGATACTATTACAATGGCATGTTGGAAACTCCTATTATGAACAGGGCTACCCAGCGACACCTTACCAAATCCACATGACCACAATTTGATGCTCAACTATCATCTCTACCAGAAAATGGAATGCTATCATCCTACAATGGATGTGATTGTAAGAATGGTGGTTATAAGAACTGAGGAGATGATCCAGTACCACAATGATGACTATATTACATTATTATATTCTATTTGCTCGGATAATATGTGTGAAAACATCAAGCACATGCAGAGATTCAATGTTGGTGAAGACTGTCCAGTATTTGCTGGCTTGTTTGAACTGTGTCAGTTGTCTAGTGGTGGCCCTGTGGCAAAGGCTGTGAAACATAATAAGCAGCAGACTGACATTGCTGTGAACTGGGATGGGGCACAATATTTTCTTGGTCATTGTAGAACTGCTAAGATATTACCAGAGGGTGCTCTATATTGACAATGATATTCACCATGGTGATGGTGTGGAAGAGGCCTTCTATACCACAGACTGATTATAACTGTGGCCTTCATGATTGTCGAGAGAACTTTCCAGGAGCTGGAGAGTTATGGGGTACTGGGACTGGCAAAGGTAAGTCCTATGCCATTAACTACCACTCTGAGTTGGAATCCATGATGACTCCTATAAAGCCATTTTCAAGCCAGTCAGGTCCATTGTTATGGAGATGTTTGTAGTGGTAAATAATTAAAAAGCAGCATACTGTTCCATGGCATCGTGCTATGCTATCTTCAGATACATTCTGTCCCAGGCAGTCTCTCTGCCTCCAAGACTAGTCATCCTCTCCCTCTGGCTCTCTGCCTACTGTGAAGTCTACTTACATTGGCTGCAACTTCCCCCTGTGGTTATTGTTACAATTTCCCATAGCCCAACAAAATCAAAACTCTAGAAGCTTGTAATTCATCAATCAGATTTATATCAGTGAATTCTCACTCCACAAAATGTCCACACAATAAACTCAGAGCCAATTGCTATGATACAATCTGCCCATCTAGACAAGACAAATAGCCCCATAGTAATCCATTCTTATCAAGACATTTATATCTAGCTGGAATAGCTGGGTCTTCAGGTAGTACTATGTCCAATTTTCTGAAGAACTACCAGATTGGTTGTACTAGCTTATAACCTGTACTGCCTGGTTTTGTGTCAACTTGACACAAGCTGGAGTTAATCACAGAGAAAGGAGCCTCAGTTGGGGAAATGCCTCCATGAGATCCAGCTGTAAGGCATTCTCTCAACTAGTGATCAAGGGGGGAGGGCTCAGCCCATTGTGGCTGGTGCCATCCCTGGGCTGGCAGTCCTGGGTTCTATAAGAAAGAAAGCTGAGCAAGCCATGGGAAGCAAGCCAGTAAGCAACATCCCTCCATGGCCTCTGCATCCGCTCCTGCTTCCTGACCTGCTTGAGTTCCAGTCCTGACTTCCTTTGGTGATGAACAGCAATGTGGAAGTGTAAGCTGAACAAACCCTTTTCTCCCCAACTTGCTTCTTGGTCATGATGCTTTGTGCAGGAACTGAAACCCTAACTAAGACACAACCCCACCAACTTCTGTTTGCTGTCTAATTGCTCTAGCCAGGACTTCCAGGACAATATTGAATAGGTAGGATGAGAGTGGGTATCTTTATTTAGTCCTTGATTTTAGTGGGATTGCTTCAAGTTTCTCACCAGTCAGTTTGATGTTGGCTCCTGACTTGCTGTATACTGCTTTTATTATGTTTAGGTATCGACCTTGAATTCCTGATCTTTCCAAGACTTTTAATATCAAGGGGTATTAAATTTTGTCAAATGCTTTCTCAGAATTTAATGAGATGATCATGTGTTTTCTTTCTTTGAGTTTGTTTATATAGTAGACTATGTTGATGGTTTTCCATACATTGAACCATTCCTGCATCCCTGGCATGAAGCATACTTGATCATGGTGAATGATCATATTGATGTGTTCAGATTGCAAGAATTTTACTGATTATTTTTGCATCGATGTTAATGAAGAAAATTGGTCTGAAGTTCTCTTTCTTTGTAGGGTCTTTATTTGGTTTAGGCATGAGCATAATTGTGGCTTTCAGGAATGAGTTGGGTAGTATTCTTTCTGTTTCTATTTTGTGGAGTAATTTGTAGAGTATTGGTATTAGGTCATCTGGGGATCCACCCTATATGCAGCCACCAAACCCAATCACTATTGCTGATGCCAAGAAGTGCTTAAGGCAGGAGCTAGATATGGATGGCTCCTTAGTGGCTCTGCCCGAGTCATACAGATAGATGAGGATTCTTGCAGCTAACCATCAGACTGTTCACCGGGACCCTAATTAAAGAGTTAGAGAAAAGACTGAAGGAGATTAAAGGGTTTGCAACTCCATGGGAAGAACACAAGCAATTCAGTGAGGTTATTTGAAAAGAAAATTAAGTTGCTGAACTTCCAGGGTCTTGGCTTCAGGCATGACAGGGCAACTGGGAATAGCAGCTTTCAGTTTGTTTTCCTCTTTTCTCATCAGGCAAGGAGATCTTCAAACTAAGGAGAAAGAATATTGGCAGAAAGTTCTGCTTGAGAATATAATAAAAATAATACTTTGTAATAATTTGAGTTACTAGTACTCCAATGTATGTGCATCTTAGGCAAATATAAAACCTTAGTGTTATGCAGATAAAATCTTTTACAGCATTTGTCACAGTAGATTCCAAGGCATGGACTGAACTTTTATGAAACTTTCCATATTTTTGACAAAAGACTTGCTTCCTTCCTTTCTTCCTTTTTTCCTTCCTTCCGTCCTTCCTGCCTTCCTTCCATCCTTCCTTTCTTCTCTTTCTCTCTCTCCCTAATAAATATAATAAATAATTACATTTATTTTATCTATTAAGAGTTTAAATATTTATTTATTTATTTATTTATTTATTTATTTATTTATGCTTTTTCACTTTACATCCTGCTCACTGTCCTCTTCTTGGTCACCATGCCCACAATTCTTTTCCCTACCCCTCTTCTTCTCCTCTGAGCAGGTAGGGGCCCTGTGGGTATTCCCCAACTCTGTCATCTCAAGTCTTTGTGAGACTAGGCTCCTCCTCTCCTAATGAGTCTAGACAAGGCAGCCTAGCTAGAAGAACATATCTTAAGTATAGGCAACAGTTTTTTTGGGGGGGATATACCCCAGATCCACTTGTTCGGGACCCACATGAAACCAAGCTGTATATTCAATACATATGTGCAGTGAGGTCCAGGTCCAGTCCACATATGCTTTTTGGTTGGTGGTTCAGTCTCTGAGAGTCCCAAGGGTCCAGGTGAGTTGACTCTTTTGGTCTTCCACTGGAGTTCCTATCAACTTCAGGCCTAAAATCCTTCCTCTTCTTCTTCCATAAAATTCTCTGAGTACACATACTGTTTGACTGTAAATGTCTACATCAGCCTGAGGCAGCTGATAAGTGGAACAAATTGCTTCTCCTTTAAACCACAGTTAATATTACATCAAAAAATTAGTATGTATGTATGTGTGTATATATGTATGTATTTAAAAATAAGACTAGTGGTTTAAAAATGTCCCATGGGATATGACACTGTTAAGAGGTATGGGACTTTTAGAAAATAAGTGGCCTTCTTAGAGACAGGCTTTGGGTTCTCCTAGTGCTCATGATCCACCCAGTTTGGAAAAGAGCCTCCTCCTCTTCCTCCTCCTCCTGGTTGACTTCTGATTAAGATGTAGAACTCTCAGCTCCTTCTCCAAGCACTATGTGTGCCTGCATGCTGCCATGCTACTCCACCTCCCATGGATTAAACTTCTGAAACTGTAAACCAGCCCCAACTAAATGTTTTCCTTTATAGGAGTTGCCTTGGTCATGGTGTCTGTTCAGAGCAATAAAACCCTAAGACAACGGTCTTCCAGAGAAAAATCTCAAAACCCATAAACCAGTCCAAATTATAGTTATTGAGGAATTCTAAATGACCTGGAGTTAACTTTACTGATTATACTGTTTAATTCACCATCCAGAAGGCACTCAACTCAAGATTGCCTTTTTAATGTTTGGGTAGAAAGGCATCTTCTCTGGCTGGGCATGCTCAGTAACTATGCTTTAAGGTAGTTTTGTCCCTATATGAACATGTTACATTTTATCCTATAAACACCTTGATTTAATTGCTGGGGAGACATTGTTCTGAGTTTGGTCTCCAGTATTTATCTTCCTTGCAATGAACTGAACTTCATGGAATTTCTTAAATGTAGCCTCAGCTCTGAATTAAGGGTCAAGCCGCTGTGCTTGTGGCAACTGTTAGAGGAAGAATCCTGTCATTTCCTGTGGGTTGTGAGTAAATTACATAACCAAAGGCAATTGCAAAGCTCTTCTGTTTTTATTGCTTATATCACATAAAACAATTATCTGGAAATCAAGAGCTAGAGCTAAATAAGAAGACCTAAGATGTGATTGGAAAAAAAACAAAAAAAAAAAAAAAAAAAACAAAAAAAAAAAACAAGCAAGAGGAAAGCTGAAAAAAAAAATAACTAAAATCAGTAGTATCCCAACTTCATATCAACTCCAGTGAGTACGTGTCTTTTGATTTATTTTGCTGCATTTGCAAATTTCAATGAGAAAACATATTAGGAAACTAAATTTTAGTTTATTTAAACTAAATAAAATAAAAACTGGCCCATTTAAGAAGAGAAGTTAGATGGCTTGGTAGGTGAAAATGCTTACAATGCAATCACCTGAGCTAATTAGATCCTGCCATAGAAAATAACTGATGCCTAAATATTGTCACCATCTGAGCCCACATAACACACAGAGAGAGATAGATGGGGGGGGGGGGAGAGGGAGGGAGAGAGACAGAGAGAGAGACAGAGGGAGACAGAGGGAGGGAGAGAGGGAGGGACACAGGGGCAAAATACTGTTCAAGTGTTTAAAATTGTCAGGCACAAATAGTGAAGTCCTGCCAGGGTCTTGAGTTTTAAGCTAACTATGGCAGAATACTTTTGTGTCCAACAATCATAGAAAAAACTTCTTAACCACTTTAATCTTCAGTTTTCACTTTCACAAAATGTAGATTATAACTAAAACCAACTCTGAAGGGTTCTCATTTATTCTTATCTCAGTGAGTTTGACTTTTAATAGGTACTATTTATTACAAGAGAATATCAACCATTTATACTGATAGGAAAAGTTTTGTTGTTGTTTTGCTTTTTGAGTTTTGATTTTGGGTTTCTATTAATTGTTTTTTTTTTTTTTGGGGGGGGGAGGGTTAGTTATTGGTATGCTACCAAGGGATTAACATCATGGTACTTTCTCATATGGAACCATCCGATGTTGGCTTTCCAGTGCTTTATCCTTTAGCAGAATGGCACCTCCTGTGTGATCAAGGAAGGATTAAAGTACCATGTAACCAGTATTGGTGACTACAGGAGTGAGGAGGTTGTGAGAAAAATATTGGAGAATAAACATTGGCATTCAATGTTAGCCTGGCCTATTTCTCTAGGAATTTGGTTTATCAGAGACGGTCCTCAGCAGTAACCTGGTGTTGGTAGTTACTGCAATGAGTCATGTATTAGTGTAACTTTCTTGTCGCTCTTAATCTGCAAAGGTCCCTCTGCTTCTGAAGATCAGCTTTCAAAATGACATCAAAGTTTCACCAGGCAAAGTTCTACTAAGAGTGGGCCAAGCCTCAAGCCTAATAGCAGGAGCTGGGACAGATCATAGTCTCCGATGATTCCTAGAGATGACTGGAAATCGCTAATTGTTTTTCATCCCCCGTAGGCCTTTATTACAGGTTTAAGCTATTTTCAGACAGGCTAACTATGTATTTCTAAAAAAAGAAAAAAGTAAGAAATCATTTTATTTTACCTAAAATTATATGTATATATGCACGTCTATATGAGTATACACATGTATATTTTGTTGAAATTATATTACTTGAGGTGATAATACTTCCCTCAAGAGCTATAGGCTGCCTAAGAAAATTTCTAGTACCAGGCATAGAAAGCCTGATAAGGATAGAAGGAAGAAAAGGAGAAGACAAATTATATAATAATATAATTAAAATTTAATTATATAAAATAAAATTCTAAGAAAGATAAAAAGTGGGCTGATAAAATAAAATTTTTTGTCCTGGTGCTGCAATGGTGTGGAATAATCACATGGTAGTAATTTAAATAAAACATGCATAGTGAGTCTGACAAACTTTGAATACACAGGCTTGTAATATTAGCATCAAATTAAATTAATGAATTTTGAATTTTTAGAAGGTACTTGATGGCAAAATCTAAATCTTTCAAAATTCATAAAGGACAAATTATACACCTCAAAATGCAAAACTTTTAAGTATTTCTGCTATAGATAGAAATATGGCTCCTGTAAAAAAACCACCTAGATCAAGATATGGAATATTACTAAGAATCCAGAAGATGTTCTTCCTTTATTTCATTAATATTGATATCACACCTTGGAACACTCAGCCCTAAATAGTCTCCATCAAATCCCTCTCTTCAGGGGTCCGGAAATTCTGGAAGAGGAGGAAAGAGTGTTAGTTGCTCATATATTATGGTTTCTAGTTCACTGTTTTAGGGCATTTCTGGGTGTGTGAATGAGGGGATGTGTTTCTTGTGCCTTCTCTTTGGCCCTTTTCTTGCTTTGTTTTGTCCAAGTTCAGTTCCAATAGGTTAGCTTTTGTCTTATCTTACTTCATTTAATTTATCAATTTTATTTTTATCGTTACTCTTTGGAAGCCTGTTTACTTTTTAATGAGAAATGGAAATGGGGTGTATTCAGACAGGATAATGTTGGGGGTAGTAGAGGGAAAAGAAACCATAATCATGGTATTATATTATATGAGAAAAAAAATCTAATTACAGTAAAACTAAAATGCTTGTATCTCCAAAGAGGGAGGCCAAATTCTAATTTCTTTGATGTGTTTATTCTTCATTTATATGGGGTCTTACACTATGTGGTATTTTGTCTGCCTTTGGAGAGATATTATCACAGTATTTTTTACTTTATCTTGCCGTTAAATGTCATACCAGTTAAGTACTGTCATGTTACTATTTATTAGTCCATACTATTACAGGTTCTGTTCATGAATATTTACATTGCTTCCCATGTACAACAATTGAAAATACAGCTGCTATCAATCTTCAGGGCAAGTCCTGTTGTTTTCATGTGACATTATGAATAAGCAGACAAAAAGAGAAATCAACATTTGAGTGAAGCACTCTGAGCCAGAGGTTTAAACCTGATAGTTAACGATGAGATGATAGATCAAAGTAGATCAAAGCCCAAGGTTGGAGAGGGGTTCTAAGAGACAGTGGCCAAAGGCAGGGTGCACAGTGATGCTAAGAGTGACCAGAAATGGAGGAAGCGGCACTGAAGCACCCTAAGCAGTTGAAAGCAGAAAAGGGAAAACCGCTAAAGGAAAAGGGTCATGTGGACAAAGCACAGAACAGTGCCCATGTCTAGTCACAATGAAACTGGGAGGCACAATGGAGATTGTCCACCCTTTAGAGCCACATCTGTGCTCCTCAGAGGCAGCCATATGCTTCCCTCACCATAGAAATGCGGAGTAGGAGGGGCGACAGGAACTGATTTCTTTACCAGCCACTGTTGCTTTGGAGGAGTTTTAAAAGTCGTATAAAGTCTTGAAAACTGTATTTTGTAAAGGTTCCATTATAATCAGTTTTGAAATTGCTAAAGGAGTTAACCATCTAGTTACAGCTGGTCAGAATTGGTCAGGACATTTAGAGAAATTACCTTTGAAGGCTGAAATATAAAAAAGAAAACCTTAAAAAATGTATTTGTATACTTTTATGCAAAAATGTTTCAAAATTTGTACATTTATCTTTGTTTTTTAAAATAAAGTGTTTCGATAAAAAAAAAAAGAAAAAGCTACCTGTCAATTTAATTGGCTTTAATTTTCTAAAAGAGGAAATGATGTCACATCTGAAGAATGATTATTTTTAGAATATTTTATATGATACAGAAGCTATGATAGTATATTGGACACCTATCAGCATTAACCGCAAATCAATCAAATCTGATTATATTTGAATCAAATTTTTAGTGTCTCGTATGTAACATTACAGGTACTACAGTGTTATCTGTAATTTACAAATGATAAAATTCAGCTGGGTTGGTAGCATGTCTTCCCTACATTTGATTGAGCTGTGACTTGAGAAACATGGATTTAAGGCAAGCTTGAGATCTAAGTAATAAGACCATATCTTACCAAAAGGAAAGAAGAGTACATTTTGGTAGTTTATTTACTTCCAGAAAATTATAGCTAGAATTATGCGGCTGGTGTTAGGAGGGGATGGTCTCTGAAAATAGGAGGGGCAGCTCCCATGAGGCAAGAAGGACATCTGGTTCTGACTGACTGAGCAGCCAGTGTTGGTTCAAACTTTTATTAGAGTCTGAATCCCAGGGAGTTTCTTTTAGGCATATTTAAGTACAGTACAACTTTGGGGAAAAATGTTTTCTCATAACTATCAAAATAAAGCTTAAGGCATGAACTCACTGGAACTCTTTTGCTAACTACAAGTGCCCTCTTCCATAAGAACAGGTCCTAAGGACTGAGAAACAGAGTCAAGTATTAGGTCTAGGGAGGAAGAACCTGGGATAAGTCTAATAGTCTAGGCTTTTTAGCTGTGCCCTGCCCCCACAGATAACACAGATAAGACAGATCTGGTTATTAACTATATCTTTTTCTCAGCTTTCTAGGCACACCCAGGTGTACATCCCGTCTGCTGAAGAGACAGCTCTGCATGTTTGATATTCATGGTTTTCTTGCTGCTTTATCTATGAGCACAAAGACCTCATGCCTTCTACAAGCTGGTTCTAGGGCTCATGGTTAAGGACCTTCCTCCTCAACTATGCTTCCGAGGCAGCACTTGCAAACTGGTGGTCATTTTCTGAGATAAGCTCATGATGTACTAGAGTCAGGGTGATTTTAAGGGCAGATTTCTTTACAGGGAGCCTTGTTCAATTGTTAGCCTTAAAGTTGTGTGGAAGGAAGGACTACCGCTTCTTTGTGAGCACAGCTTCAGTAGAACCACTTCAAAGGTTGCTACCAGTTCCCTGTTACCCTGGACTACCAAAGACCTTGGTGCACACAGGTGAGACTCCATTTGATAGATGCTTCTTACAAGACATCACATGCAGAGCAGAGGAGGGTAGAAGTTAGATGTTCTAGAGTGAGTTCAAGTGCAGAGCTGAGAACAGTCCCAAGGCTGCCTGGAAAGTCAACTGCAAGTCAGGTTCATGAGGCACACAGCCCTCCACAGAGGGAAGAGAAAGGTGGGTGAAGAACTCTCACTGCAAATCCTGCCTCTGGGCTTCCTGCTGTGAAGACCTATGGCACCTGTCAGGAGGGTGCAAAATGCATATGGTACTATGTTTCATGCAAAGCATTGAGCACCAGGGAGACAGAGCATGCCTGATTTCAGTTTCCCTTCCCCAAATCCCTTCTCCTTGCTATCTTTATCTACCAGCTAAGAGCTCAGCACGAGGTCTTGGATGCTCTACCTTCAGACCAGACAAAGAAGGCTATGCCAGCCTCTCTTTGACCCTTGCCAGGGCCCTTGTGAAGAACACAGGTCACAGCAGAGCAGCAGAAGAAAATCATCAAACGCTCTCTGTAATTCTGCAGTTGGGAAACTCCTTCCACCGAGATTTAGCAGTTTGTTTTTAGAGTTGCTGTCTCGTTCTGTGCTCCAGGCTGACCTCACGTTGGACAGTTCGTCCTGCTCCAGTTCTGAGTACTAGGACTTCACACGGGCACCCCTGTGCCCAGCAGAAAGCCGAGGGTTTGAACTCAATTTGCTCACCCGCTCTGGTCCTCTTCTCCGTTCCCTTAAGCCCAGTGCGGAACAGCGTATGCAGCTGTCGGTAAATTCAAACCTCAACCACTTAGGAAACTTCTTTTTGCTCTTAACTGTGAATGTCCTGTAAAACTCCTATCCCAGGTAAAAACATTCTGTGCTGTCAATGCCCCAGGATGTGTTTTTTTTTTTTAACATATGTGCATAAACGTGTACGGTTATACATACATATGATGCATGCATGTGTTATATATGATACATATTATCTGTAAGCCTTTTAAAGTCAGTGGTCATAATTCAGATTTATAAAGTTTCCCACAATGTTTCATAGGATATAATGACTATAGTGTCTACCTAATAGACCAAATGAAACAGTTTCTCATCGCCAGAAAATCAAGTTAATTTTTATGCAGCAATCTCTAAAAATAGCATGCTATCTAGAAATTTATGAGCACATAATGAACACACACACACACACACACACACACACACACACAAACAAGAAAAAAAGTTAAAGGTAAAAACAACTCACTTAGAAAATAGCCCTGGCACTGAATGCTTTGAACCTATGCACAGATATTTGAAACTAAATCAGCTGAAGCCCTAAGTTAATTAAAAGGAAGAACTTTCCAAAATAACTGCATTTCACCATGGTTCCAGTCACTAAGATTTACCTTTGCAGTCAATTAAAGTTACTTTTCATTAGATGACAGAGGAGCACCCAGGTTAAAAGGACTTGCAAAAACAATAGTTTACAACCCACAACCATAATGCTTCTTGTTCTTTGGCACCAAACACGGTGGAAAAGGAATGTCACAGAACACTGTACTTATTGTTGATATATAAGAATATTAGGGTAGGTCACTGCAAGCAATGTTTCTAAAGTGCGTGTGTTTTTGCTTTGCATCAAGAGAAGAAATGATGATCTGCTACTTAGTTGTTACCCAGTGTTGGACAGTACAAGGAAGAATAAAACAGTAGAAAAATGTAATAATATGCGGTTTCAATTGCACAAAATTAAGTCATGTAATTATTTTAACAATTATTTTCAAACCATAAGTACTTAGCCAGCACAACAAAAACAAATTCGTGCACAGGATGCACACATGAACACACACACACACACACACACACACACACACACACACACGCAGGTTGAAAGACTGATCCTAAACACATTATTGAAGGGAAGGCCTGCATTTCAGAAATGATTAAGTTGTGAGGATGAAACCCTCAGGGCTGTTGTTAGATAACCTAAGAAGCTATGAGTGATTCCTGGTATTTCCTTCATATGGTAACAAAATAAGAAGACAGCCTTCTAGGATATGGAAGTGGGGGGTGTACATGAACCATGTTATGATGATATCCCAATCACAATATTCTTACTTTCAGAAGAGAGGTAATTAAATTTTTTGTTTATATGCCACCCAGCCTATGGTACTTTGTTATAGCTGTTTGCAGTGAATAGGAAAATAGTATTTAATTTATTCTCTTTTGTACAAAAGGATGACATTTTTATTCAAAACATCCATGTGTACACACAGAGAATACCAGGAAAACTTTGCCTCAAAAGCATTTCTACCTGTTTACCACCCCCTTGTAGGTACATATAAATTATTTTCAATTATACTTTAATCATTTAATACATTTTATAATATAAACACAGTGTCTTCAAAATTAGAGAAGTATGAATCAATAAAGTCAAACAAAAAATTTAGATTATCTACATAGAATTATAATTTTTATTCTCAGTAAAATATTCATTGGCATTGTTATGATCAAGTCTTCATTTCACAAAAGTAATGCATCACAAGAATGTGTCTAAGCATGCCTGTCAGACATCCTATTAGTAGCTCCTGATCTGCTGTCTGCTCTGGTCTCTTCCTCCATCAGAACTGAGAGGGCTCTTCACTGGACACAGGTCCTATTCTCTCTTTTAGACATGTGTTTACCACCGAGACAACACACTTGTTTCAAACCAAATGTGGTAACCTTGAAAGGGTTTGCAGGAGCATCTGCCATGTTGCATTGCTACAGACGTCTGTGGCAAAGGGTTGATCTGACTGTGCTCCTTCCCGAAATGTGGAGAGCCAGGGCAAATTTGAATTTCTCTCCAATGCAAACTCCACTTCTCTACTCATGATCCACTTCTAAATTTTCTTGATTTACCTTTTATTTGAAAAATTTTTGTCAGTTATAAAGAATTTGCTCAACCAAAGAAATAGAAATTTTACATGAGGCTTATATTTTTTGTTTCTTGCAGGAATTATATTTTTTGATTTTTGTCCGTTTCTGCATAACAATAATTTTAAGTTAATCCACAGAGGTGGTGGGCTATAAGCTAAGATTTGATTTGTTTTAGTTTCTGAGACACATCCATATTTCATAGTTGCTGCACTTCTCCTCAACCTTACTGGTAGATTCTTCCACTCCTTCCACATTTCTTCCCAGAAAATGCACAGAGAGGCATCTGAACAAATGATACCAAAGCCAGAGTCCCAAACCCATGTTCCCCTGAATGTCAACCCAGGAGTGGGATGGCTGGGTGCCAGGAAATACATGCAGTGTTTTCCCTAAATTCTGCAAAAGTCTTTTCTAGAATGACTGTCACTGAACAAAAATTAATGGTTTAGGAATTTCTGCTGCTTCCTCATTCATATGTCCTTGGGGATGCTTTAATGGGCATATAATAAGCAGAAAAAGAAAAGCTGGAGAAATGGAATGAAATTGCTTTTCCTGCTAAAGGCATGGGTTTTTCATTTTGGCAAGGGAAATTTGTGCAGAGCAAAGACTTTAGAGCAAAGAATGTCATTTCTGTACTGTCTCTCTGTCTCTCTCCATCTCTCTGTCTCTCTTCATCTCTCTTTTTCTCTATCTCTTTATCTCTTCATCTCTCTTTGACTCTGTCTTTCTGTCTCTCTGTCTCTGTCTCTCTCCGTGTGTGTGTGTGTGTAATATATGTGTGTATGAAACTCAGAGGGCAAGATTAAGGTAGAGAGGGGAATTACACTTGGGAAGGAAGAAGTAGAGGCGTGAAGACTACAATTGTCATGAGAAATCATTTACTTTTCTTTTCCTGTTGGATGTGTGATGACAAGATTCAGTGATGACTTGCTGAATATCACCTGAGGAGAAAGAGCCTAGTGAGGAATCATTCTAATTGCATTAATTGATATGGCAAGACCCCACCCCATGTGATCAGCGTTTTGTGGTAGCAGCCTGGATAAAAAGGGTCATAGCGGAAGGAAATGTGTCCACCCCTTGTTCATGCTATAGCTTGATACTGCTGGTGATATCTGTGACTCTAAAATCAAAATTCATGTCTCCCAGTAGCTCCCCAGGAATCCATTAAGTTTTCTGCCCACACTGAGTATTCCAACTCACCCAACCTCACAGCATGAGAAACTACTTGATTCTGAACCCCTTGGCTATGATTCAGATGTTACTATTTTAAAGTAAACTGACTAAATAATAAGATTTTAATAACAATGAACAATGGTTCTATCAGGCCATTCTGTCATTCTCTTTCTCTTGAGAACTCTGGCAAATGCAACAAATCTACCCTTATCTTTACTTGAACACCACAGTGTACTAGAGAGTTTTGGTTGAGCCTCTCGGTCTCTGTAAATTGAGTGGAGTTTGTAGCTCAGTGGTAGAGAATTGGTCAAGCATGGGCACTGGCCTGGATTTGATCCCCATAGAAGAGAGAGGGAGGGAATTGCATTGTCTGTACAGGTAGGACATCATTGGCATATAACTTTCTGCCCAAAGTTGCTTTGTCACTGGCAGAATTACATGCTAAGGAGCCTCCATTTCAACTAGAGCAATTAAAGAAGGCACATTATTTTGGGATGTCAATGATTTTAAATAACAAGATTTTAAGTACCAGAATTTTTATTGGGATGAGCTTAAAGAACAAATCATAACAACTATTAGTACATGCATCAGGAAAGCCTAGTTGAAAACTGAAAGTTTCTGTTTGTAACTGTCTGTAAATAATACTGGTCTGTGCCTGCCACCAAGCAACATTGACAGCTTCCAAGTTGATCTTGTCTTGGGTTCAAGATCCAATGAAAGGACTGCAAACCCATTTTTTAGAAATTTCAGCAAATGTTTCATTTTATTTCATTATTCATTGGCTAGAAGTTCTTTTGATTGTCAGCTGATATCTTGTGGCTTTCTTGTTTTCAAGGCTAATCTGAGCCATGAGATGTACCCAAAAATTATATGAACTACTTTGGTTACAAATGGGAAATCAAAATCTAACCTGTGTTGAATGTGCACAAATGTCAAGCAATGCTATAAAAACTACCATAATTTACTTCTTTAAGAAATATATGCTCATAATCCTCACTGGAGCAGATCAAACTGATGCTCCAGAAAGCACCACAGAGATATCCAAGGATGCAGGAATGTATCTTACACTCTGAGCACACATGTAAGTTTATCTTGGACAACTTGTCCATGGAAGATTACATTAATACCTCAGGAGAATGATAATACCTCGATATTCTGCCTCCTCCTCCTCTTCTTCTTTTCTTATTCTTCAGTTTATATATTATCATGAAATTAAAAAGTCTTCAGCATTCAAAATTGATTAATTACTAGAGGAAATCACAAATGTCTTCCTAAAGGAAGTACAATGTTCTATACCAAGGAAATGGGAGGGGTAATAAATGTCCTGGTTATCTTAACATTTCCCATTTAATCTAGGAATTATAGAAAAGAAAGTCATTTATTGTCCATAAAAATCCACAGCCAGGAAATATTAGATGCCATTAAAAAGCCTTTTACATGCACAGATTATGTTTTCTGCACTGAGAAGTACTTTGCCTAAAGCTAAATGCAAAACTCACAATATGCTTCTGTTACCCCATAGCCATTCTGTTAGATGGCTCATAGAAAACATTGCCTTTATTGTCTTTACTACAATTAGAATGCAAACTACAAAGGAAATGCAATAGGCTATATTTTCCCTTTCTAACTTGAAAACATTTTTAGAAAACTTAACCTAGAATATTAAAATTACTCTTCTAAGCAAGCAGTTTTTTTTATTTATTTTTAAGAGTTTTAAATAACTACTAAATTAAATTAAATCAGAATGTATGCTTTACTTTTTAAAATATTTGCTACCACAGAATAGTAGCTATAAATCTCATTACCAGGTTGTCTATATAAACTGTTGATTAATCCATGTTTATTGTCTTTATAAACTGGTTCCTTATTGTGCTATAGACCTAGAATGTAAGGTCATTCTTTCTTTATTTTTTACTAACTATAAAGTTTGAGTCTATATTTTAATTGAAAACTATTTACTTGTTGAAAGTATAAAACCTGCCTGACTCAGTGGAAAATAATTTTCTTGCACAATCTTGTATAGAAGCAATTCATCTCTCTTTGCAAACCCAAACCCAAGATTAATACTTTGGCAGCAAATTGGGGCACACTCTTCACTGTATATAAAAGGATTAAATATGTAGATGGAACAATACATAGAAAAGCTAATTTAGTGATGCCTGGTAGAGGCTAAAACTCAAAGTTATGTAGTATGTAATATTGTGAGAGATATGGTGAGACATAATTTGCATAAAATGCTGCCAGATGTGGTGGTGGGTCATAAATGAGACATTGTGAGGAGCACATCAGCCACACATGTGTCACAGAATAAACTCTCTAAAACTGTTCCTGTGCTTTCTTATTTCTTTTTCTAGATTGCAGACAAGGAAATATGACCATACAATTTACATAACCTACCCAAATTTGCCAAAAGTTACTCCATGGTAGAATTTATTTATTTGATTTGAAAATCTACATTATTTCAACTAAACAGTGTAAGGAACATGATAACCTTGAAATACTTGGTTTTAAGATTTGAAAGAAGAGTATTTTTCTTACAGATATATTCATTCAACATAGAAACTCTTATAACCTTTATAATGCTTTAGCATTTAAATTTGACTAGGGTCAAATTCATACATAAAGAGACCAAGAATGAGGAAGAAGCGATAAGGAAAGGGTCTCATGACAGAGTATGTGCCTCATTCTGTAGTACCTAATGCTAAAATATGGCACCTTAAGTTTAGGATTTAGGATCTCCCAAGTGTCATTGTCTTGCTTCTGCTGCCTGCATTACGCTTGGATGCCAATAAAAGAAAATCATGTATAAATCATCCAAGAGAAACACTTTAGTCACATGGTCCTGAAGATTTTACTCATAAGCTTATCTCATTCCAACAACTCTTTATTATACATTTGTCACATCTTAACAACCTGTAGAAATTAAAATTTGTCCCCTTTACTTAGAGTCTGTTAATTTGGTTGTTTGGCTATGGAGCTTAGAATTTCTACAGAATGTATCCCGGATGTCTTAAAACAGTCTGCCATGCCAAAAAGAGTGATGGATTAAAGGTATGGGGTCATGGCAACATCAAAGTCTGGGCAGCTGATAAACGATGTGGAGAGGTTACTTGGCAGTATCACTGGTTATGCTATAACTGGCAATTGTGAGTTAGTCCCAGAGGGTATACATAGCCAGCAATCTTTAAAGAGAGCAGGTCAGGTGACATAAAGAAGGTGGTAGACTGAGGTCAGTGTCTGAAGCAGAAGGCAAAATGTTCTGTTTTGACATACATCTAGATCTTTGGACCCATCCCAATAATTCTACATGTGACACATGCACGAGAGAATGTGTGGTGGATGCCATGGCAACAGATGCAGGAGCAGTGCTGTTGCCTAGAGATAGCATGTCTCCCCACTGGGTCTCGGAGCTTACTATAGAGAGCTTCTGGCTGTCCAAGGATACATCTGATGCTAATATCAGTAACACCTTGTTTTGCTGAGTGGGAAATTTCAAAGAGGCAAAGCAAATCCAGGCTTCAGTTTGTCAGTATAACAGACAAGTCCACACCTAGAAATCTGTTGTGCTCTTTCTTGGTGCTTCTAAACTTGAAGGTTCTGTACGTATATAAATACAATTTTATTGCCATCGATGAAGTAACAAACTGCCAATATAAATTCATCTTTCTCAACAGACAAGCAATTTAAAGCTGTTAGCCCCGTATTAATAGCCGTCATTCAATTACCCTTTCCTGTGACAGTGACACTATTTCTACAGAGCTTCTCTTCTCTTTACTGTTTAGACTGACCCTGGAAGGCCTGTTCTCCAAGACAATGGGATTACAATGTCATAGTGTCATTTTGCCTGAGATTTCTCTTAGTAGAGATTGCAGTTGTAGCAACCTTTATCTTTAACTACTAATCACAATCCTACAGAACCCAAAAGGACCATTTGTCTTTACGATTATCCTTTTAAAGAAGATATTTTTTTCTTAACTACTTGACTAATTATTTGGTCTAAAAGCTAAAAACCACTTCTCCTTTCACTGTTCTTACTCTAGTATAAACAGCATGTTCTCTACTTACTGTTTATTCTCCATCTGGCAGAATTCCTGAGGACCAAAATATGGCACTTATAGTGCCAAAGGCTTCCTGGCAACATTGGTCAGAAATTTCCAGTAAACATCTTAGAAAAGTCATGTTCAGAGTAGTTGTGAATCACTAGAGGTTACTCCCGTGATTTCAGAGCTGATGTAGCTAAAGAGACCACCTTGTCTTCATGCACCCAATCCCTGGGAAAGTTATCTGCAGCCCGGCCTGTTCAGATCAGCAACGTTAGTAACTTGTATTACTCGTCCCTGTGTGAAGATCTTTATGTGGTTACTTCCATACTTCATTTACTATGTCATTAAATTAATGAACTACATCATACCTCAGAAGGGCATAGCTATTTATACATAATATTCTAATGGTATTTTGATTACTCTAAGGAATGGATTTATACAATGACACACATTAATCCAATATTATAAATTACTGTTTCTAAAATATAATCATGATATTTTATCCATAGGCACCTAGGTGATCAGCTTCTATCTGCATTTAACATTCCCTATATCTTCATTCCAGGGTCTGAGAAGCATTAACTGAAAAACAGGGTTTGTTTGTTCTTTATAATCAAGAATGGTACACACCATTCTCTTTGATTGTCTCCAAGAATCTTTACAATAACTAAGCAATAGTTTACACATCAAACTCATGCATGTAAAAGTCCACTAGGAAGAGCTGTTGGCTTCTACTAGGATGACTGATATAAAATGATGAAAACCATAAGATTAGTATATGGAAAGATGGAACTCTTATAAATTGTTTTATGAGCAGGAAAAATGGAACAACCACCATTTAAAAACACCAGTTTCTCTCAGATAAACATAAAGTTACCGTGTGACACTTCAATGCCCTTTCTAGGTATATTTACAAAATGAAATATATATACCTTTGAATATATACTTAAATACTCATAATAACCCTAAACTAGATCAACTTCAACATTCAATAGCTGATGTTAATAAATAATTTCCACATAATGAGGTATTGTTTGGAATTAAACAAAAATACTGGCATATTTTACTTGGATAATCATTTCTAAAATTAAGCTCCATGAAAGAAAGTATTTATAAAGGATCTTTTATTATCACTACAGTCTATGAAATACCAAGGGTAAATTTATCTGGAAGAAACAACACTAAAAATGGCAGTTGGCTAAATAGTGGGGAACAGAATATCAGTGTACAGAAGTGAATAATGGCTGTGTGTGGGTTTATTTATGAAGTTATAAAATTGCTCTAAGGTTCTTGTGATAGTGTTTGTGAAACTAAATGAAAATAATAGAAAATATTGAAATATTAACCAGTAAATTTTATGATAAATGACTTACACTACAATAAATTAACCAATCATTAAATAGCAAAGACTATGTGTTATGATGACAGACTATGCTAAATACTGCTGAGGATAAAATTTTATTAGAAGAGTTGGGGCTGACCACAGTCAAGATTTCAGACTGATTTACCAGTGCAGGCATGCAGGTCATTTTGTCTACTGCTATGATAAAAATATCTTAGATAATTATTTTCTATAAAAGAGCAAGGTAATTTTGTTCCTGGTATCAAAAATTTTATTCTGGGATTAGTTGACATATTTTAAAGTACCATGGAAGAGGTACCCATGACAGAGGAAACTGTTCACTTCATGAGGGCCAGGAAGGAGGAAAGGGATCATGAAATAGAGAAAGGGGAAGAGGCAAGAAAAGATGAAATAGAGGGAGCTAGGAGAAAAAGAGGGAAAGGGAGAGGGCAAGATGAATGAGAATGGGGCATAGATAACTAAGTGTCTTTGAAGTGCATGTCCTAGTGACCTAACTCAAGTATGTCCTACCTCTCAAAGCTTCTAGTACTTCTTTGGTGTTCCAGGCTGGTGACCAGATTTTATCATGTGGGTCATTTCAGCAACACTTCAGACCCATGACAGAAGGATTCAGAATCATCAAGGTACATCTCTTCCAGGGTAAATATTTTATTTTAAATAAATACTATTAAATTATATCTTTATACAGATACATATGATCTAGAAAAGAAAAAATATTGGAAGCTGAGACTGGCTAACAATTTAAGACTTACCAGAATGGCTACTTTAGCCTTGAACTCTGCACACAGTGAAATTATTAGGAACCAACACTTATGTTTTAATCAAATGGTTAGCAGAATTCACAGGCTCACATTAGGTTGTAGATTTATAAATGGGGAAAAAATTCTGAGTGACATCTTTCCAAATGTAATAGTGTTCATGTGTTTTTATTTTTTCATAGTCAAACAAGGAAAAAGTTAACCTGAGGATAGAACATAGTTATAAATATTTATTTTGGACCATTAGAATGTTCCTAGTATAAATGAAGTTTCAATTTAGTTTTGAGTTCAGGAATTTCAATTATAATTCTCAGCACAAATATGAAAATTCCAGTGATGTTTGATCAATGTTGCACAGATAGGTAGTAAGTCAATTTGTGATTTTAAACATATTTAGGATTTCTTCAACATGATTACACAAAGGAGGGAAGAAGGAAGTGGGGAAGGAAGAGCAAGAAGGAGGGAGTCACTGAAGAAGCTAGTTTAAGATGCATGCAACTTTCATGCTAGCCTGGCACGTAACTATAACACCAAACAAACAACCAAAAACCAAAATGAACAAACAAGCAAACAAAAAAGAACACCTTCTCCTTTCACAACAATAACATGCTACATTAGAATTCGGAGCACCAAATAGCAGATTTATATGAAAATGAAATTGGAATCAGAACATGCCAGAACAACAGTTCTCAGTCTAAAGTAGCGATTCCTGATATCATGCATATCAGAAAATTACATTATAAACCTACTTGCATTTCCATACTCATAGGAGTTATTACTCTCACTATTATGGGTAGTAAAAATATACTGGAGTGCTTAAAACAATTTGAGTTGAAGGGGTTTGCAACCCATAGGGAGAACAACAATATCAACCAACTAGACCTCCCAGAGCTCCCGGAGACTAAACCACTAACCAAAGAGGTACTCCTAGACAAACCCATGGCTCCAGCCACATATGTTGGAGAGGATTGCCTTGTTGGACATCAGTGGCAGGAGAGGCCCTTGGCCCTGTGAAGGTTCAATGCCTCAGTGTAGGGGAATGCCAGTGTGGGGAGGCAGGAGTGAATAGGTGGAGGGAGAACCTTTATAGAAGAAGGGGGAGGGGAATTGGATAAGGAAGTTTCAAAGGGGAAACTGGAAAAGACAGTAACATTTTAAATGTAAATAAATAAAATGTCCAATTAAAAAACTAAATTGAGTTGTAGCAATGTGAGATCTAACTCAAGACATCAGTATTTAAGCATCAACATTTATTGAACAGAAACTTCTCTAGAAGCTACACTAAAAATCAAAGCACATAAAAATTTTTATGCTCCTTGCAATATGGTTACAATAAATATAATAACTATAAACGGAAAATTATTCATTCTGATTGTAAAACAATGAGAAAAGAGACTCATAAAGCTAGAGGAGTAACCAGTACATGTTACCAGTCAAAAAAGACTTAAGACCAGAGTAAGAACTGAGCCTTCGTTAAAATGAAGGGACAGGAATCATGATATTCTGATGATAATATGAGATTTAGGCATGAGAATTATAAATATTAAATTAAATCTGGGATGAGGTTGGCATGCTGAGAATCAGAAGGATCATTGTGACCAAGAAGCCTAAGGAGACAATGTAGAAAATGGGGCCAGAGCATTGCATAAGGACCTGGTCACATAGAATCCTGAGGACAGCATAAGTGATTTTGGATTTTTTTCAATTTTTAGTAGTAAGCCACTGCCATATGACTTGTATTTGGGGGAATGACAACAGTGTGAACTAGCTTACATCTTAAATACATCACCAACATCTCTATGAAAAATGCGTCATATGAAGGTAAAATAAAGAAGCCTAAACAATACATAGCAGTTTCCTCCATGATATGTAAGGGCTTGGGTTAGGATGTGAGCCAGAGTGCCTAAGAGATTACCTTATCAGCTGTAAGTGAAGTATGACATAAAATGTAGAGAAGTGTTTGTGACTCAGGTGCTGCACAGAAGGTTAAGGTTTACAAGTATGAATTATTTCTCTTGAAGGTAGGCGTGCCATGGAAAAAAAATCTAGCCTACTTAAGCCTTTAGTCACACTGTTTGCTCAAGTTGATGCAGCATGCTCTGTGGGTACCTCTAGTATTGGATAAAGCATTAGATCTGCCCCGTGAAACACATGATAGACAGAGATAAAAAGCCCAGCTTGCCTCAATTCATAACTAATGCATAAGACTGAGAGTTGTGTCTTTCTGACGACTGAGACCCCTGGCTGTTTTACATTAAAAAAAAAATAGAATGAAATCAACGCAGCTTCACTATTCTGACACAATTTCACTACATTATCTTGTCCAGTATTTCCTAGATTCTTATAGAAAGAGAGCAGAGAGTAAAAATCAAAATATTTTACTGATACATATTTGTGAACCTGTAGTCCATTGATAAGCTATTGATTTTTGTACTCCAGTGCCTCAACCTCCTCTGGTTAGGAAGGAATTAGAAACTTTTCTATATTCTCTTTAATCTCTGTTGAGGCTTATTGTGACGTCAGCATTAGGTGGAATATCTTTGTATATACTAATCAATAACAATTGAATAACCAGGTGAAATACAATACGGATCAATTGTTTCCTGAAGTGATAGATATACACAGTAAAATGCTGGGTCTGGTTAATGTTCAGTGGGTAAAGGCATTTGTGTGTTTATCTTTTTGTCTGAGTTTGACCCCTGAAGTTACCATGAAGGTTGCAGGAGTGAACAAACTTCTCAACATTGTCCTCTGATCTGAACACGCATACTGTGCACACATGCTTTTGTGCTCATGCCACACACACACACGCACGTGCACACACACGTGCACACAGCGTCACTGAGCAAAATTTTAAAAACTAGGATCACGAAGGAAAAAAGCATAAAATTCAATCAGAACATACCAATGAGCAAAATGAAAAATGAAACAAAATTCTATGAATTGTTTTTCAGTCTTCCTCTGGTAAAGGGACCCATTCCTGAAGACACGAATTTGACTCTGAGCATGCAAACTTAGCTTAACTCCAGCCCAAGGTTTATATTTGGCCTTTGGAGTCATTTTTAAATTGATTTTCTGAAGCTGTCAAGATTTCAAAATTTTAAGATTTATATCTTTCCTCTAAATTCAAAACTCTGGGAACACTAGGGGTTGGATTTATATTCCAGGAAGACAGCTGGCTGGAGTTGATTAAATGCCACATTTATAAGCTTAGCGACTGCCCATATTCCCAGACATTCACTCCCTTTCCTGATTACTTAGATGAAGTGTCAGTGCCAGGTTCTTCCAGAGAGGTTCCACTCTGAACAGTCCTCCTAAATATAAGTCAGAATGTAGCGGTTCTGTGTAAAACATCCCAAACAATTTTATATTACATTTTTTTTTGCTTTTTTTTTGAACAACTTTATTTTAAAAAACAAAGATAAATGAACAAATTTTAAGCATTTTTGCATAAAAGTATACGAATACATTTTTGTCAGTGCTTGGCTTTTTTTTTTCCAAAGGTTTGATAGTGTGCATTAAGGTCTTACTAGTTACAATGAGCATAAAGTACATGTAAAAGAGGATGTAACCTGGAATTAGTCAAAGTTTTCTTGGTGTGTAAGGATTGAGCATAGTATTTTTTTTTCTTGAACCTAACACAATCTGTGAGTTGTTTCTGGGGTGTTCAGAGCTTTTGGGGGTTAGTATCCCATTATCAGTGACTACATATTATATCTGTTTTATATTACCTTTAACATAACATTCAAATTCACTCATGGTTTTACCTGAAAATTTCAGTTAGAACTGTTCTATCTATGTCATATTAACTTCTTTTATTTTTTACTTGAAAATATCCACTGCATAATTTACTGTTTAATGTAAAATATTATAAACTTAACCAATTATAAAATGTTAGTTTTCTTTGGTACATTTTAAATAAATTTGGCATCTAATCTACTGATATCAAAATACAAATTCCGTTTCATGTCATATTATCTATCATAATAAGTAACCTTTAAGTGAATACAATTAGGATTTATATATGTGTGTGTATGTGTGTGTGTATGTGTGTGTATTTCTGTATATATGTGTGTGTATGTGTATGTATGTATGTGTGTGTATGTGTGTATATGTGTATATGTGTATATGTGTATATGTGTATGTTTGTATATGTGTGTATATGTGTTTGTATGTATGTGTGTGGATGAAAATATCAATGTTCTGTACAATTAATATACACTAATTTTTATATTGTCAGTTGCCAAACTATTTTTTAATAAGAGTAATTATGTAGGACTCACTGAATTTCTGAAATGGGAACTAACACTTTAGACTCAATTAAAATGCATCCTTCATTATATTTTTGTATGAAACAGTCTCAAAATAGTATATGAAATTTCAACTTGTAGCTGAAATTTCAACCCCATGACTTCCACTAAAGACAATTAATTGAATTAATATTTCCCCAAAATAATTCTTAGGAAACGAATACATGAGACTGCTTCTGCTTTGGTGAAGGAGCAGCAGTTGTTGTTCTGAGTGATTATACACCAGAACACAATGAAAATATATCTTATCCGTTATAGTTATTATAGTGATGCTGGGCAACTAAATACAGCTAATTTAACTCTAAAGGCACAGCATCGGCATGAATCTTTGCACAGATTCTAATGATCTTGGATCCTTACCTCTTTCCCTACCCTTACTCAGATTTATGCTGGTTGATAGGAAAAGCATATGGAAGGACATCACTATGAGGCTGCCAAATGTTTGCTCCTTACCTTTGAATGCAGCATTCCCCACATCCAGCAGAGCATTTACTTTGACAAGGAGATGACAAAAAAGCAATATATGATCCGATGCTCAATTTCATTTCTTTTTGCCATGCACAATAGGCAGTGCAAAAAATTTCCAAAGAATGATTTTTGATAAATACCAATTCAATTAATTGTCCTTAATTTTATAAATTCTTTCACAGTTACTTCCTTTTGTGAACTTATCCTTTCCACCTTAAAAGTGATTTAAACTGTTCACTATTCTTATCTTTCTAAATTACACATTTTTCATATCTTTCTAGGTGGAATTCATAATATAACCCTAAGTATAGCAAGCACTGACCATGCTCTGACCTGAACGTTATTTTGTCTTAAAATGTTTTTCACTGAACGTCTTAGTCTAGTACTTCTGAGTTCAGCCTCGCTGTGGTTTTCAGGACACAATACACTCAGATATCCTGACCGAACATAACTTGGGTGATTTCTAATTTGATTCCTACTAGAACCCTTGTATCAGTCTGAATCCCCATGAATACCATCTTCCCCACTTGTATTTCTTTCACCATTCTGGTCGTCACAATTTTCACGAGCTACTACTTACAACTTCCTCCAGCTTTGCTAAGCTGAAGCTCCAGACTCTTCCACCTCCCTCCTGACATCCATGCAGGAAAGCCTAAGACCCATGAACCAGGTAGTCACCACCACAGCCCCAGTGCTTGCTATAGACATTTGCTGTTTCATTTTGTATGAGGTTATGACCAAATAACTGACAAGAAGCATTTAGGGGAAGAAGGCTTTATTTGACTCATGATCTGAGGGTGTACAGTTGTGCTTTCATTTCAGACCAATGGTCTGCTCCCAGTCAACAAAATTCTTCCACGTTAGCTCTTAAAGGGTCCACAATGCCACTAGCTGGAGACAGAATTTGATCATCTGACTTAATAGAGGACATTTATAGTCAGACTACATTCACTTTCTATTCAATATATATTCTTCATTTATTTTTAATTATATTCACTTTCATGGCATGGTTGTGATTATATTGGGGGGAAAATTCAGAGAAAACCACAGGGTTAACTTCTCTTTTAATAAAATATTATTACTCAGAATCTTTACCTAATGTTCACTTAAAGAGTTTATTGAAAAATAAGTCAAATAATCAATAGTAATATTGTTCATCTAATGATTATTTTATTGATTCTCTTAAAAATAGTTCTCATCAAATTATTCTTAAACTTCAATTATCTAAAAGGAAAAAGAAATACCTATTTTGGACAATATGCTTCAAAGCCAAGAATTTCTAATGATACAAATAATAAATGCTTTGCCCATAACAAATGTTCAATGGCAGCATGCCCGAGATTCCTCCTCCTATACCATGAACTTGATCACTTATCTTCTTTTACTCTATTCTCATTTCCTCCATTCAAGTTTGTTACGTTATGAAACCTTTCAACACCAGAAGAGTACTGAAGTATTAGACTTATTGCAATAGAGATAGAGAGTGCCCAAGAATGAGAGTAGGCTGGCATTATGCTTTATTTGTATAAGATGTCATTCTGCCCACTCTGAGAATGTACTTTATGTGAATAAGAGGGGGAAAATGACTTTTAAGAAGAAATAAACTCTAAGCTCCACAGCTTACCCTATGTGAAAAAGAGACATGATGTGTCCCAACATGTAAATGCATCATCTAGGTTTGAAGTGAGATGATCAGAACATTTTCGCTTAAAGACCCGACTTCAACTATATAGAGAACAATAGGCAACTATCTAGGTTTGTCTGTGCATCAAAGTTCACACATGCCACACATTTTAGCTCTGAATTAGGAAAGAAAACTTTCACAAATTTTTACACAGGGAAGGCTAACTGAAATTGGGTTTGTTTTATTTAAAAGGTCACCAGCTCTTAATTTTCTTTGAAGACTCACAACAGACACATCAGAATTTGAGACAGATCTGAGAGTTTGCCAGCTATATTGACAGTGAGTTTTTAGTATCGCTTATAAAACTCAAACTGTAAAGTAAATTAAAATTTGTGAAAATTATATCCACATTTATTTAGTTTGACAAGTTCATAATACCTGCAGCCTTTTAAAGATCATTGGTACAAACCACAAATATAATTTGTATTTTTATGATTATTTTTTTACTGTGTGTGTATGTCTGCTTTTTTTCTGAATGCATGTAAGTAAACCTCAAAACTAGTGTCTGTGTGGGTAGGGAGAAGGCCTCAGATCTCCTGGGACTGGAGTTGGATAGTTGTGAGGCACCATGTGGATTCTAGGGCCCAATGTCTGAGTTATCTGAAAGAGCAACAAGAATTTTTAGACAATGAGCCAACTCTGCAACTCCAACAAATGTAACTTTATGTTATATAATGAAATAAAGCATTTGGAAGACCTCTTCTAAGTGGACAAACATATTGTTTTCAAAGTTATTCAGAAATGATGTTGCGAAACCAAGCATTGATTTAAATAAAACTTTCAGTATTGAACCCAAAACAATTAATATTACGATAGCACACTCCAAAAGCTGAGTGAAGACTTAAGAAATTAAAATGCTGACTATTGATGGGATATGAAAGAATACGCATGACTTTCCCTGAAGTCTTTTAAACAAAAGATTGAATGCACACATAGATATTAAATTTAAAATTATTCTATCTTGTATTTCAATCCATATATTCAACAGATTCCTAAAATTAACTCTATTCTCATCAAGTTATTTCTTGGTAAGTTTTTTTCAAAGTAATACAGTATCAACTTATGAGAACATGTGAATATATTTTTGAAGATCAATGAGTTTATTATAGGTTTTTTTTTATAGATCACATGTAAGAGATTAATTACCAAGGAATGGGTGACCCTTGCTGATTTTTATCTTAGGGATATAAAGATAAATATATTATGACATATGTCTTCAGTTTTACTAAGTATGTAGATAAAATCAAATGATTCAGTTCATTATGATACAAAAATTTTCACAATCTGGTTTAAACCAGTATAACATACTGAACATCTGGTATCTACAAGACATAGCAGGTAAAATACCAGCACAGTACTAATTCAACTTATTTCTTCTTACTAATAATATATTTTTGCTACCAATTGTTATGCAACTAAAATTACTGCAAATAAAAACTGTAAATTGATTAAAATAAATTATTTTAAAACAATTTAACTTCTGGTGTATTAATATATTTATCCATTTGTTATATTTTAACAAATAAATAATACTTTCAGTTAAGTTTCATACAAAGGAAAGGTAAACTAAATACAAATGAGAAAATTAGAATATTTTACAACTTTCTGAAGTCAATGTACTTTAGAGTCATTTAGTGTTGAGAGGTGAATTAAGAAAAACACTTGTCTTGTTAATTTTTGCTGGTGCTTCATGGGAGAAATTGAGAGCTTCATTAGACCTTTTACCTATTATCACGCGTAATAAAATTGGTTCTGGTTTGTTTAAGCTTAAAACAAGAGTATGCTGCCTGTTTTCTATGTGACTTAGATTCAGAACGAATGGAGCAACAGCTCTTTCCAATGTTTACCTTCACCTTCTAAGGTCATCAGAGAACCAGTAAAACCAGTGTTGTATTAGCATCTGCTAAGCTAAGAGAATCAGTGTGCTCTCATCCTATGAGGCGATGTATGCACCGAGCACTTCTATAGAATATTAAACATTTAACAATCATATAAGCAGCGGGATGTATGTGTGTGTGTGTGCCTGTGTGTTGTATGTGTAAGTCAGAATATGTAACATGTGCATATGTTATAAATTTGAACATGTGTGCTTGCGTCAAAATACATGGCAATGATGAATAGACCAGATGAAACTTGGCCAAAGATTTTATAAATTTTTTCTGAAATACTTTAAAACGTATATCTCCAAATTTTCATCTTTACAGAATGGTTCATTCTGTCTTTTTTATAATATAGGCAAAAAAATAAAGCCCACAATTCCTGCAGCAAAACTTTTATATAATAAATGAGATAATAATGATTATTCCTCCTTTCCTCTCTTTCTCCTGTCCTTTCTTCCTCCCTTCCCATCCATCCCTCTCTCCTTTTCTTTTATCCAGCCTTGTTCTTTTGTGTTTGGTACTGAGTTTAGAGTCTCACACAGGCTAGGCAAGCACTCCATCACTGAGCTATATCTCCAGCCCAAACATAGCATTAAGAAGGAGGGCAGGAACATGGGATGCCATGTACAGAAGAGATATTTATCAAGGAATCAAGATATCTCAGGTTTTAATCATGAGAAAAGCCAGGTAAAAACAGGAAGTAGTGTAAGAGATGAACATATAGCTTGTCAACCTTTTGGCTGAGCTATGAAATCTTGTCTGCTGGACCTAGAATTTGCAGACCTGAGAGAAGGGGTCAGACTACAGTCTACTGTTGTAAGCAAACTTACTTAAGTTCCAGCACACTTTGATACACAAAAGTAATAAAGAATGCAATGTTTTCTTAGTATATATTAAATGTATTTTCTCTATTGGATATAGGATTGGTAAAGATCGTTTCCAAATCATTTTGTTGTCATTTTGTCCTATTGACAGTGTCCTTTGCCTTACAGAAGCTTTTTTATTTTATGAGGTCCCATTTCTTGATTGCTGTTATCAGAGCATAAGCCATTGGTGTTCTGTTCAGAAAATTTCCCCTATGCCTATGTGCTTAGGGCTATCTCCCATTTTCTCCTTTATTAGTTTTAATATACCTGCTTCTATGTGGAAGTCCTTAATCCTCCTGGATGTGAGCTTTGTACAAAAAGATAAGAGTAGACCCATTTTCATACTTCTACATGTGGACATCCAGTTGAACCAGGACCATTTGTTTAAAATGCTGCCTCCCCAGCCCCACTGGATGGTTTTAGCCCCTTTGTAAATGATCAAGTGATCATAGGTGTCTGGGTTTATTTCTGGGTCTTCAGTTTTAATCCATTGATCTAATTGCCTATCTCTGTACCAATACATTGCAGTTTTTATCATGATTGCTCTGTGATAAAGCTTGAGGGGAGGAATGGTGATTTCCCTAGAAGTTCTTTTATTATTGAGAATAGTTTCGTTAGCCTTCATTTTTGTTGTTCCAATTGAATGGAGAATTGCTATTTTTGACTTTATGAAGAAGGAAGTTGGAATTTTGATGGGGATTGCATTGAACCTATAGATTGCTTTCAGCAAGACACCCATTTTTACTATGTTAGTCCTGTCAATCCATTAGCATTGGAGATCTTTCCATCTTCTGAGGTTTTTTTTCAATTTTTTTCTATAGAGACTTGAAATTCTCATCAGACAGATCTTTCACTTGATTGGTTTAGAATCATAACATAGTATTTTATATTATCTGTGACTATTATGATGGTTGTCATTTTCCTAATTTCCTTCTTACCCTATTTATTCCTGGAGTAGAGGAAGGCTCCTGATTTGTTTGAGTGTTAATTTTATATCTAGTCACTATGCTGACATTGTTTATCAGCTGTGGGTGTTCTCTGGTGAAATTTTTGTGGTCACTTAAGTATACTATTATATCATCTGAAAATAATAATGTTTTGACTTTTTCCTTTGCAATTTTTATCCATTTGACCTACTTTTCTTGTCTAATTCCTCTGGCTAGAACTTTGAGTACTATATTGATTATGTAGGGGGAGAGTGGGCAGCCTTGCCTAATTCCTGACTGTAATGGAATTGCTTCAAGTTTCTCACCATTTAGTTTGATTTTGGCTACTTGTTTGCTATATATTGCTTTTTACTATGTTTAGGTATGGGCCTTGAATTCCTGCTCTTTCCAAGACATTTAACATGAAGGGGTATTGAATTTCATCAGATGCTCACCATCTAATGAAATGCTTAGGTATTTAAGTATTGGCTTACATTGATGAATTTCCATTTATTGAACCATCTCTCTATTCCTGGGATGAAGAATAATTGTTTTGATGTGCTTGGATTCAGTTTGAGAGAATTTTATTGACTACTTTTGCATCAATATTCATCAGGGAAATTGGTCTGAATTTCTGTTTCTTTGTTGGGTTTTTGTGTGGTTTATGTATAAATGTAACTGTGGCTTCATAGTTTGGGCAGTGTTACTTTTGTTCCAATTTTGTGAAACAGTTTGAGAGGTATTGTTATTAGATCTTCTATGAAGGTCTGATAGATTTCTACACTAAAACCATCTGGTCCTGGGCTTTTTTTGGTCAGGACACTTTTAATGACTACTTTTATTTCCTTAGGGGTTTTGGGACTATTTAGATAATTATTCTGATCCTGATTTAACTTTGGTACCTAGTATCTACCTAGAAAATCACCCAGTTCTTTTAGATTTTCCAGTTCTGTTGAATATAGACTTTTGTAGTAGGAGCTGTTAATTTTTGGATTTTCATTGTTTCTATTGTTTTGTCTCAATTTTCATTGCTTATTTTGTTAATTTTGGTCCTGTCTCTGTGACCTCTTGTTATTCTGTCTAACAGTTTATCTATTTTGTTTATTTTCTCAAATCTCCTGGTATTGTTAGTTTTTTATAGTTCTTTTTGCTTCTACTTGGTTGATTTCAGCCTTTAGTTTGATTATTTTCTGCCCTCTATTTCTCTTATGTGTATTTGCTTCTTTTTGCTCTATAGCTTTCAGATGTGCTATTAAGCTGCTAGTGTAGGACCTCTTCAATTTCTTTATGAATGCACTCAGACCTATGAATTTCCTTCTTAGACATTATTTCATTTTCTCTTATAAGTTTGTGTATGTTGTGCCTTAATTTTCATTAAATTGTAAAAAGTCTTTAATTTCTTTATTTCTTTCTTATTAAGTAATCATTGAGTAGATGGTTATATAGCTTCCATTTGTATGTGGGTCTTATGTTATTTTTGTTGTTATTGAAGACTAGCCTTTGTCCTTCATGATCTGATAAGATGGATGGGTTTATTTCAAACTTCTTGTATCTATTGAGGCCTATTTTGTGACTGATTATGTGGTCAGTTTTGGAGAAGGTACCATGAGGTGCTGAAAAGAAGGTATAGTCTTTTTATTTTAGGGTGAAATGTTCTATTGAGTTCTGTTAAATTCATTTGGTTCATAACTTGTTAGTTTCACTTTGTTTCTGTTTAACTTCTGGATTCATGATCTGTCTATTGATGAGAGTGGGTTGTTGAAGTCTCCCACTATTATTGTGTGAGGTTCAATGTGTGCTTTGAGCTTTTGTGTTCCAGATCTAAGGGTGAGTCACAGCTCACTATATGTAAATCCTCCCTGGAGATAGCTGGTCTCCCAGGAATGCTGTTACTCGTAAGTTCACAGTTGAGACCAGCTCTTTTGCTCCAATAACTGGCCAAAGAGTGACCTGCCACAAACCCACCATGCACAGAAACAGTGGAACAGCAGGCAACAGGATCCAACTGTTTTCCATCAACTACCCGGATTGTGTGACTGTAATTCTGTGACATAGCTCTCTGGACCCAAATCCTCTCTAGAGAGAACTGGTCTCCCAGGAGTGCTGACACACCTAAGAACACAGGCTCACAAGAGGGACAATCTCCAGTGAGAGACAGCAAGACCAACAATCACCAGAGATAACTAGATGGCTAGAGGCAAACAGAAGACCCTAAGCAACAGAAACCTAGGCTACTTGGCATTGTCAGAACTCAGTTCTCCCACCACAGCAAGTCATGGATACCCCAGCACACCAAAAAGCAAGATTAGAATTTAAAATCACATCTCACAATGATAGAGATCTTTTAAAAGGGCACACATAACTTTCTTGAAGAAATAAACAAGAACACAGAAAATAGGTAGAAACCTTTAAAGAAGAAACACAAAATTCCTTTAAAGAATTACAGGAAAACACAACAAAATAAGTGAAGGAATTTAACAAACCCATCCAATATCTAAAAGTTGAAAGAAAAACAGTAAAGAAATCAAAAAGAGACACAATCCTGGAGACTGAAAACCTAGAAAAGTGATCAGGAGTCATAGATACAAACATCACCAAAGGAATACAAGGAAGAATCTCAGGGGTAGAAGATACAAAAGACAAGATTGGCACAACAGGCAAAGAAAATGGAAAATACAAGAAGTTCTAACCCAAAACAACCAGAAAATCCAAGACACAATAAGAAGACCAAACTTAAGGATAGTAGGTGTAGAAGAGAGTTGATATTCCCAAATTAAGGGGCCAGTAAATAACTTTAACAAAATTATAGAAGAAAATTTCTCTAACCTAGAGAAAGAGATGCCCATGAACATTCAAGAAGCCCACAGAATTCCAAATATACTGGACCAGAAAGGATACTCCATCAAAGCACCAAATGAGCAAAACGAAGAAACAATATTAAAAGCAGTAAGAGGAAAAAGTCAAGTAACATATAAAGGCAGAATTATACCAGACTGCTCACTGGAGACTCTAAAATCTGTTTAGACTCTCAATTATTGTAAAAAAAAAAAACAAATAATAGCAAATGGTAACAAAGATTTTGTTTAAAATAAAAAGAACATATATAGCCTCAAGAAAATGTAAGTTGGTACTTTCATTGTGGAAAGCAGTGTTCCTTTCCAGAAAACATATTACTAATTTAATAGTTCCATCTTAGATACAAAAACAAAAGGAATAAATATTAGCTTATTAGAAACATGTATTTGCTTGTGTACATTTAAACACTACTCATAATAGCCAAGATGTGAAAATAATGTAGGTTTCTACCAACAGTTTAATAAAGATGAGATATGTATGTATGTATGTATGTATATATATATATATATATATAATGTTTAGTATGGCCTTTGAAATTTGTGGTAACATGGGTGGCTTTGGGTAACATGTTAACTGAAGTACATTTTATTAAGGAAAATACGCCAGCACTGAGAGACAAATATTTTATAATATTCTTATTTAGAACCTAAAAGAATGACTTCATATAAATGCAAAATAGAAGCCAGGCAGCAGGGAAGAAGGCATGCAGAAAGGGAGATGTTTGTCATACCAGAAGAATGTATATAAGTGATCTACTTTACTGTGGTGAGCAAAGGTAATAATGCATTAAAACTTTCAAAATTGCTGAGAGAAAACTTTTCATCAATCCTGTCCTAACAAAGTAAGTAGATAATATGATGGGCATACTGTTCAGACTAATTGAATCTTTTTGGAACGTATGTAATAATTGAACATCCCACTGAACATTCTGAGCATGCACAGGTGACAATTAAATGAATTGAATAAAGGTGTCTCCCAACTTTACCTCTGTTGACTTCCTCTAGGTCAAGTCCCACCACTCTTAATCTAGCCCTTTGAAATCTAGTCACTACAAATTTCATTGATACCTAACAGCTCTGTGCTGTTCCCTCTTCACACCCTCGAGCCTATTGGTTCAGTTGGTACATGTAGGTGTGGAACTTCCTAATAACATGTAGGAAATCCTTGGGCTCTTGTTCCAGCCATTCAAGGAGAAACTGTCAATATGAAGCTTGTTATTCATTCCATTGGTTTATTCGTCCTTGACATCTATGCAGCCGCTCACTGTCTATGCCCCAAGTCACGTGATACATTTACAATGTACGCACATTACACTAGACCCTTTCATGGCATGTTTCTGTAGCAAACTGCAGTTTGAGGAAATAGTAGCTCAGAAAATGGAAACTTTTTACTTCCTTTATTCTCTAGGTTTTTTTGGGTCTTATATTATCTGGAATATGAAGCTCATGGCCTCGTTGCTGTTGCTGTTACTGTTGAAACATGGTGTGATAAAACGGAACAAGATTTATTACTAGCTTCCTGACACCTAGCACTTTCTCGTGATATATAAGCACAGACATTTAGGTTTTTCCCTTAAGCCAATGATATCAAGTTTATATTATACTTAGGAACTTTTCTCAAATCTGGCCATCTCAGACCTAATTTTTAGTGTACTGCATTGTCTTCCTTCTAACTCATGGGGAATTTTCGAGGAATCTAAACGAGGATGCACCAGTAACAAATTGCCAGATCTTATTTTATTCTGAAAGCTCTCCATTCACTGATGTGTGGGCTTGTGTTTGGGTAGTTAGTTCCTTTCTGCCTTGAGTTAAATTCGGGCTCCTCATGAGTCTACAGTAGAAGTGCCTTTCAGGCTACCTGCCCCAAACTTCCTGGAGAAGATTTACCAACTGTCAGAGAAGCTGTATCTCTATCCCTCTGAGAACTGGATCAGACCCCATCAAGGGCACTGGATGGGGAAAATTGTAGCTAGAATGATAGAACTAAATACTTATAATCCCCTAGTTGCATTATCAGTCTTCTTCCTCCTTCCCCACCTCCTCCTCTTCTTTTTCTAAAACTGCCTTAATGTTCTTAGCTTCACAGAGTCAGTTCACTGAAAAAAATGGACAAATTCAGATAACTAACTTTTAATTTCATAAGAGCAAACACATACAATCTAAATAGATTCGTAATGTGTTAGAATCCAGATCTTCTATAATCCTTGTTTTCATACATAAAACTAAAATTATTAAAGTCAAAAGAAAACCTCTTCAGCTGGTCAACGGCTCCAAAATATTTGTCATTTAGGAGAAAAATTGAATATCAGTCCATGCTCTTAATAGCTATAGAAATAAACCTCAAACCTAGTTTTTCTACATTTAGCAATTAGATAAGAGAAAGAAATGTAACAACTATTATCTTAAAAATTCCTCACACTACATTGATATTTTATAACAATAACCTGGCTATATTAGAAAGTAAAAGTGAGTCTGGTTCTTTAGCAAGAGAAATCCTAAAAACAGCAAACATATTTTAACTAATAAAAAAAAAACATTCTGACATATTTCTCTACACAGATTTTTAGAGTACTTTCAAATGACCTTATTTATCTTTTGCTTAAGGCAAGAACTTACCTTGATGGTAAAGTAGAATCAAAAGAAAAACATTCTACTGAATTTGTTTTCTACCAGGCACCATGCTAAGCTATAGAATTGCAAAAGATAATTACACAGTCTCTCCCCCCCCACCCCATGGATCTTAAAGTAGGGAAGACAGACACAAATGGAATAGCTACACACAATGCATGCTTAAGTCTTCTCTGCTAAGCAGTGTAGTTAGTGTGAGTCTCACTGTGAGTCTCAGTACAGAAGACCTCAGACAGCTCAGTAAGCATCCAAAGGTTGTTTGCCAGAAGTAATGGCAGTAATTCAAGCATAGGAAACAGTCAGAAGTGACCATCATTAATTCAAGAAACAGAGAAAGCATCAAGTATACCTAGGGCATAGAGAGTTGTGTAGAAACAATAGACTAGGTGTAGGCTGGCAGGAGTCAGGTCACCCACAATTGTTATAGCTACGTTCAAGTAGGTCTGAGTCCTTCTCCTAATTACAATGAGAAACTTTGACACGTATAATAGTAACTCTGTACAAAATGAACCGGTAACTGACAAACAGGTTGGGATGTGTATGACTGATACCCCCCCCCCCAAAATAGTAAAGAGTCATTTTTATTTAAAATATTTGCATTCTTGAATTTTTTAATTCATTTCTCCCATATTTGAATCCATACTTTCCCAAGGGAGCTAGAGCATATGGTCAAAAATAAGTTCTTTATAAAAATGTTACTGAAAAAAAAATATGTGAGCAGCTATCAAATCCCAGTACCTGCAAGAATCACAGGTGTTCAGTAGAAGAGAGTCCGTGCAATGCACAGAACAGTTACTTTCCTGAAGCCACAAGCCAAAAGAGAAACAAGGGGTAAGAATTTGTAGACTCCTCATGACAGTTAGTTATATATGGCCAAAGGACAAGAACTTACAAGATACAAACAGAGAAGTCAGATGTAAAGAACTGGACTTTTCTTTAAAACATTCACTTGCCTAGACTGCCCTCTGATTTCAACTTCAACTTTACTTCAACCACTTGGTTAGAAGTTGTAAGTCACTGTGGGATTCATTGTAAATGAACCTGGAGAAAGAGCACCATAGGGGACCTTCAGTTTTAAAACTAGTCTGAATGCTGGTCTGATCTCAGCTGCCTGCCCTAACCAGGAGCAGATCTCAGAATTGTGTCTCCCCAGTTGCTTTATCACAAAGCAAGCCAACTCCATGCGATAGTCATAATTGAGCCTTGTCTAGAACAGTGAGATCATAAGTATGGAGGACTACAGCTATGGCTTCAGCTGTTTCTAATTGTGATGTCTTTACATAACTGTATCCCAGAATCACAGCCTGTGAACCCTTGCATTAATCCTTCTAAGTTGCAAACTTGTACATCAGAAAACATGAACACAACTTTGCTTAGGGTCTCTAAGTGAAGAGATTCAACTTCACATATTTAAAGCAGAACCATTTTCTAGAAACTTCTTTGTCCTCAGTATTCTCTCTTGGTGACTGCTGTCACTATTGACCTAGTTTCTTAGAGCGATGGCCATTAGTAGTTGTTTTGACTCCTTTTGTTCACAAATTATGTTCCAAACATCAGTATAACTTACTGCTTCTCTTTCAGATGCCCCTATACCAACCTCCTTGTATGTTCCTTCCCCTAAACCAAAAATGGCTGCAACAGCAGCATTGCTGGCTGTCTACCCTATCTTGCCCTGTTTGCTAAGCTTATAACATATATACTGCACATAGAGAAATCTGCAATCTCTGTGAATGTGCTTGATTTTCAATGCTTGTCCTGCTTAAGATACACTTCAGGTAACCTTACCATGACCTGTAAGACACTACATGGTCACTTCTCTTCAGCATTTGCATCTATTTCCATATCAGTTAACAAATTCCTCTCCTTGGTATAGGATGCTGGGCCAGCAGAACTCCTCCCCCAAGCCAGGAGATAAGAAAATTCCCACTCCAGGCATAAGCACTTTCATCTTTTCTCCATATCGAGAAAGAAACTAAAGCTTTTGCATGCTAATTAAGTATGTCTTCAAATGTACATGCTACAATGACTTTTCCAGTGATGGCCTTGATTAACATAAGTTACAACCATTAACATATATAGCTCCACACACATATAACAATGTATATGTGTGTGTATATATATATATATATATATATATATATATATATACATATATATAATGTATCATTTATTTCAGGAAATTTTATTTCCATATTACTTGTATTGTAATCATCACAGAGTCAGAAATTTTGACTTGCTCATCAGTAGAATGCCCATAACTGAAGTAGGCCTGCCTCATTTCAGTTACTTATAATAATAGCTGAATGAATGAGCAAGTGAATGAATGAATGAATAAAAATTATGGCAATTCTATCATTGCTGTTCATTTTCTTCTTCAGAAAAAAATTTCCTCATTTACAGCAAACCTGACCTGGTTAGCTGTGATGGACTTCCCCTCTTCCCAATAGTGGGAACAGATCCAACCTATTTAAAATGAAAATAAAATAAACAATTAAACATAATGGCATCAGGGTTAACTGCATCTTCCTGTCAAGGGCACTGGAAATTAGATGTGCTGCTACAGGGCATGAACCCTTATACAATAACAGTAGCAGATTCAAAGCTTTGGCTCTGCAGTGTTTGACGGTTTCTATGGGAACAACATGATTCTGTATTCTGTTTATAAGCTTAAAATACGTGGTGGACGAAAGTGCTGCTGTAACAAGCTATGTGCGGATGATTCTAAAGGCAAAAGGCCATAAAAATTAATGATGAGAGAAAAATGTGGGCTAGTAAATCAACAGCCACATTATTATATACAGTGGAAATGGAATTGGCCACATACAGTCACAGTATAACACAGTATATGGTCAGAGGCATGAGTCACTGAGCTCTTTAAGCCAGTTATGTGTATAACTCACATAGGGCAAGACACAGGGGAAGTATGATGTGCCAACAGTCTCACAGAAAGGAACTCTATCCTCCAGTAATAGTTGTCTTGGCATCTAATTAACAATTATGAAAATGATATAACAGTGAGAACAAGTAACCAAAGTAAAACCATCCTAATGAATTAGCACAGTCAGATCCTTGTGTAAGTACAGAAGGCTTTGGAAAGAATAGGCCCTGGAGTCAGGGAGCAGGGAACAATTGAAATGCAACATCCCCAGGTCTCTAGAGTTTTCCTCAATCATCTCAGCTTCTTGAGGCTGAAAAACAACAGCTAATTCTTTTAACAGTCCGCCACATTTTTTCAAAAAGAAAATATTCTGTACCTACAGAAATGCCCTTATAAAGATGTAGATTTTCTTGATGAAGGCACCAAGTGTGGAGATCTAAGTGTGATCCTGGAGCATACACCATGGAAGGAGTGTGTGTTTCCTTAAGTGACTATAATTTTCACAACACTGAGTATTGCTCACAAACAGTTCAGAGCACTATCAATATGCTATTGTAAATCTTTTACCAAACTCATTTACTGGCCTATGAAAGTCTTCTAAAATTTATCAGTATGCCAGAAATGTCTACAGAATGGAGAGAAAATAAAAACACCTCACATTCAAGGAGTCAAACAGCTTTCATCATTTTCACTGTCTCTTCTATTAGGATCACTATGGTAGTATTCTAAGTTCCCATCCTTTTGTCTCATACCATGCCTGTTCCCTGTTAAATTTATAGTTGTAGAGTTTATTTTAAATTATGTCTTTACTCTAATCCCTCCTTTGTTGCTTGGTTTTACTATATGTAAAAATCAAATTTCTCCAGCTACCTACACCAAAATTCTTAAAATATTTTCCACAACTATGGCTACCATCTTTTCTATCCTAACCCTCTTCCTGGTATCTCTCTGGATTTAATGATTTCCCTCTTTTTCTAATTTTTTCTGATTCAGTCACATCTACCTCCCTGTTATTTATCAAAATTGCCAAACCCTCTTCCCATTGAGGTGATTTGAATCATTGAGAGATGTTATTTCTCAACTAGCCACAAAGCTGCCTTTCACTGTTCTTCAAATATTTGATCTTTCCTTGTCTGCACAGCTCCCGGCCCTTTTTCTTCCTCCTCAAACCGATGTACCAGTGACAGACAGGTTCCCGTGTGGTCCCCATGATCTCTGTCCCTGTTATTTATAGTCCTGTATAATCTCTTCCTCCAAGTGCAGGAGTACTGTGAACCAGCTTAAACACAGAAAAGAATTGAAGACTCTTTTATTATGGTATATCAGAGGGGACTTTCCTGACATCAGATTCAATTCTGAAACTTTCCCATTATAGACTTTGAAGAAGCCAGAGGTCACAAATGATACAATATACAACAAAAGTAGGTCTGCTAATAACCTGAACACACTGGTCAAAGATGCGTCCACTGTAAGATCCAGATGAGAATGTAGCCTTGGTGAACACAGAAATTGCAACCTAAGTGACTTAAACTGGAGAGTTCATGAGTCATTGACACTGTGTATTTGATACATATACACTGTTTAAAATCCTAAAGTTTGTGATTATACATTATGGAGAGTACAAAAGAAATATTGTATCTCTACGATTAATTGTCGATTCATTTTTCTTAATATATACCTTCTCTATATGCTTTATAACCATTTTAATTGCTTATTTTAATTTACATTTCCAATGTTGTCCCCACTCCTCTACAAACCCTCTATCCTGTATACCTCCCCTTTGCAACTAAGAAGGTGCTTCCCCAACTACCCACCCACTCCAATCTACTGATCTAGTGTCCCCCTACTCTGGGGCATCAAACCTACACAGGAACAAGGGCCTCCCCTCCAACTGATGTTAGATAAGGCTTTATATGTAGCTGGAGCCATGGACCTATCCATGCATACTCTGGTTAGTGATTTAGTTCCTGAAAACTCTGGGTGGGCATCCAGTTAGTTAATATTGATGTTCTTCCTATGGAGATGCAATTCCTTCAGTTCCTTCACGCCTTCCCCCAATTCTTCCATTGGGCTCTGTGGGCTCTAAGGATCAGTGTCCTCATTAGTCAGGTGCTGGCAGAACCTCTCAGAGAACAGCCATACCAGGTTGCTGTCAGCAGGCACTTCTTGGCATCAAGACTAGTGTCTGGGTTTGTTGACTGTGGATAGAATGAATCCCTAGGTGGGACAGTCTCTCGATGACCTTTTCCTCAGGCTCTGCTTCTTTTTTGTCCCTGTGTGTGTTTCCATTAGACAGGAACAATTCTGGGTTAAGAATTTTGAGATGGATGGATGGTCCTATCCCTCAACTGGGGCCTTGCCTGTCTACTGGAGGTGATTTTTACAGGTTCTATGTCCACTCCATTGGGTTTTTTAGCTAATGTCATCCCTGTTGTGTACTGGGAACCACTAGCATCTGGGACTTCCAAGTGCCCCCCACCATGTTTCCCACTTCACACTGCTATGTATTTCTATTCATTTTCTCTACTCTGGACTTCTCTCCTGTTTCTTCCCATACCTGCTTCTGCCACCCTTTTCACCTCCTTTCCTCTCTCCCTCTTAGGCCTCTCTCTACCTCCTATGATTATTTTATTTCCCCCTTCTAGGTAGGATTGAAGCATACATACTTTGCTCATCTGTTTTAATTAATGTAAGAACTTAATATAACTACACATACATATGCAAACATAAAGATTCCATATATCGCTCCAAGTTAACCCTGTCCAAGATTTTTATTTCACACAAATTCTTATTTGATTAATATTTCCTTGTCAATCAGTAGTCCAGGCCTGATGTAGACAAAACTCCATTTTGTTTAAAACAAAATTCATGAAACTACTCTATACTTACAATAAAGGACTCAGTAATAAGAACATTCACACAGAAACTATTCTACAGCACAGATATGCAGAATTTTCTTTATAGACTGTTGAAATTAATTCTATGTAGAGTTTATCTCTAAAAGATAATATAATTGTATCTCTGCTAGACACCATGGCTTTTAAGATATAAAATTTCATTTTTTTCAAGATTTGGTAATTGGTTGTTGACAACAAACAAACAAATGAAAAATACCACATTTTTTAATTGAAACATATGAAAGAAAGCAATTCTATTTTTGACCACAGGAATTTAAATTATTTTGAGGACCAGTGTATATGGTGGGCGGGCACAGCATACCATCTGTACCTGCAGTTTCAGAAGGAAAAGGAGATTATGGATCTCCAGAGAAGGCTGGCCTGTAATACTATCCTTATCAGTGAGCTCCAGGCTCAACTGAGAAATCCTGATTAGAGAATAGGATAGATGAGTAATATAAAATAATTCCTGGCATTAACCCCAGATATCATATATGTTTCTGGATATTTAAAAAAAACTATGCATGTTCATACTTACATAACACACACATTTTTTAAAAAAAGAAATAATAATAATTCACTTAACTTTTTCTATTAATTACTTAGAAAACTTAGATGTTATAACAAAGATATTCATGTACTTATTAAATATTTTCATAACATGCTGTATTCCTAATTCTTTTTTATTTTTATGCTAGCTACTTAGCTAGTATATTATATTACATACCTCATTGTTCTAAACATGAAAAGGACCACTGTAAAGGAAGGTAAAGGAACACTGTATCAAAAACCCAATAGTAAGATTGTGTTCTTTTTATACACAGGATATTGATATTTAACTTCGTGATTGAATATATTATGAAACAGTCAATGATAACTTGCAGTTATCAACAGACCACAGCTTTAATCTAAAGATGTTTGTTAAGTGCAGATGCAAAACAACAACCTTCAGGAGTATAACCCTATAGTTGTTTGAATTGTAATGTCTTCCAAAGACTCAGATGTTTGTATACTTAGCCCCCACTTGTTGGAATTATGGTAGGTTTATGAGGTGCACCCTTAGAGGAAGTATGATTGATGTTTTAAATCCTCCAACCATTTCCACTTTGTGCTCTCTGCTTCCTGCTTTTGGTTTCAGATGTGTAGTCTTAGCTTGCTTCTCCCATCACCACATATACCTTCTGCCATGATTCTTCACCATGATGGTGATGGACTTTTTTATCCCTCTTGAAAAAGTTCAAATGAACCCTGTTTCCTATATACCTTTGTTATATATTTTTTAATTATAGCAATATAAAAGTAATTAATACAGGCCAAGACAATTGCTCTCCTACACACTCTGGCTGGTGGTTCTTATTTCTTTCTTGAAGGATTTTTGGCTTTTATGACTGTAGTTTATGGAGAGACTATGTAAATTTTGAGTTAGCTATGTAAGACAGTTTCCTGACATTGAGATCTCAAATTGCTGTGTACACTGTAAGTTATTTCCTATGAGACATCCTGAATTACATAGATAAATTTTCTCTTAAGGTTTAATGTAGAGTGTGTATGTTCAGCATTTGAAACATTTGAAGAAACATTCAACATTTTCATCACTGGTTTGAAATACTCTTTCTCTACAGTGGAACACCCTGAAATGTTCAGGCATTTATAAATATAATGAGCTATATCCTAAAGACAATATACTGTTGAGGGATATTCCTAGTTGAGAATATTTATTTAATAATGTGTATTAAAAAATACCAAATACCTAGGAGGAATCAAAACTTACACAAAGCTTTCTGGAGACAAGAATGAACAAAGCAAACCTGTCTGTAAACACTAGACACTAGAAGGGGAAACAAGGCCTTCCTTTAAGAAGATGTGATTAATGTTATTTACGTAAACCTAGAGAAGTATGCGGGCACAGATGACAATTCTGTTGATTAAACAAGCACATAAATTACCTGCTATAAAATTAGCTATGTGTTTCTTTTTCGGTGTAGCTGTTAATACTTTTCACTCTCAATATTGACACAGTCAGGAGAATAAACCATCTGAATGAACTCCTTAAAATACTGGAATGACCCTGGTGGATCAGGAAAGACTTAAGGAAGAAGGAATCTCCTGGATCACCCCACATTTGAAGATTAGAATATGGTAATACAATAGACTGTTAGGATTTAGAATGGGTCACAGGTTCTTTTGACAAGAAAAAAAAATAGATTTATTCAGCATTGATATCATAAAGTCCTTTTCAGGGAAGTTTGAATAAAAATATTTTATTTTTATTGTAACGAATGCTTTTGAAAGCAACACTATAAATTTTAGTGAAAGCACTTTGGCAAATGCAGATTTAACACTGGCACATCCACATGAGTACAATGATTTAATTGGGAATTGAGCGTTTCATCTCCCGAAGTAAGAATACACATAGAGACCAGTTTGTGAGAAGATATGAGAAAGTTTAGAAAATATGGCCAACAGGACTTGGATTTCATGTGGCCCGATGGGTAATTTTAAATGGTGACGACTCTCTTCCAGGTTCCACTAGGAACCACAGATCCATATTTACTGTAGTGAGAAACACATAAAGGCCAGTATATTGATGTTGATGGAAAAGGCATCATGGAAAACGTGGCAAATGGTGGAACTTGAGCTGGGTTTGATTTCTCTGAATAAAGAGGAAATCCTATCTACCTTGTAAAGCACCAAGTTGTTTTTAAAAGAAAAAAACAGACAATCCTCTAGTTTCACCAAATGAAGACTTAGGAGCCAGACACTGTGGTGAAAACCTGCTAGCTTAGAGATGCAGGAAAGCACCCAGTTGAGCTTCCTCCTCAACTGATGTCAAAAAAGAAAAAAAACAATTTTCTATCTCCACAACACCCTACAAACCCTTGCAAAATGTCCTCCCTGTCTACTTCCTGTGTGTCTCTCTGTCCATCATACTGAGTTCCTCTTGCTCTGTTTTCCCCCTGTGTTTACTCCTTCTGAACTGACTGCCTACTCTGCCTCTTTACCTATGTTTGACTTTATTCAATCTCATTTACAATAAACAGAAAGCTTTTGGGTTAAAAGTGTAACAGGGATTGGTGTAAAGATCATCCAGAGACTGCCTTACCAGGGGATTCACCCCATATGCAGCCACCAAACCCAAGCACTATTGCTGATGCCAAGAAGTACATACTGGCAGAAACCTGATATGGTTGCCTTCTCAGAGGCTTTGTCAGAGCCATACTGATACAGAGGAGGATGCCTGCAGCTAACCATCAGACTGAGCATGAGGACCCCAATGAAGGAGATAGAGAAAGGACTGAGGAGCTGAAAGGGTCTTCAACCCCATGGGAAGAACAAAATTATCAACTAACCAAACCCACCACAGATCCCAGGGACTAAAACACCAACCAATGAGTTCACAAGGAGAAACCCATGGCTCTATGTGCATATGTAACAGAGGATAGTATTCTCTGGCATAAATGAGAGGAAAGGCCTTTGGAACAGCAAAGAGTTGTTTTCCCAGAGTAGGGGAATGCCAATGTGCAGAGATGGGAGAGGATGGTTGGAAGAGGAAGTACCTTCATGGAGGCAATGGTGGCGGATGTGACTCAGTGAAGTGCATAACATCTAAAATGTAAATACAGAGAATATTCAATAAAAAAGTATATACCATGGCCAAGTCACACCACAAGTAGAAACACAATCTCACAGTGAAATCAAATATCCAGCAACACTTGCATTAAAGGTGTGTGCTAGGGTTGAGCCACACCACAATTACAGACAGTTTTTTTCTAGTATCTAATCTCAGGTTTTACTGTGTGATCAAATATCCTGCAACAGCAGCATGTCATCGGTGCCCAAGAAAAAGCTTGAAAGGTAGTGTTTTAGACTGATTGCAAATAAATAAAAGATAACATGGAATACAAACTTGGTTTTAAACACAACACAGGAATTTAGCTGAAAACACTGAGCAAAATTATTTCATAATTTCTTCCCTGAAAATCAGTCTACAGCAAAATATGGTTCACTGAGCAAATTTTTGTAAAGAACCAATTACATAAAATATAAGAATATGTCTATTAAGTATAAACTGTTTCAAAACATCAGAAACCTGCAGTCCTACTACATTATCTTGGATTGTCAAGAAAGAGAAATGACAGTCTAGGCACAGAGTTGTAGATTGTTGGCTCAGAGAGAGGAAAGGAAGGAAGGAGGGGTGATGGTGATGGCAGGGGGCAGACATACATTAGATTTGGAATTATGCAAAAAGAAGAAATAGGATAGTCCATTTGCAATACAAATGTAATGGATTTCCTCGTGTATGTGAATGTTATTGGGATGTTTATTAACCGACTACCTTTGGTGGTGTAACCATTGTAACAATACTAGCTTTGCCAATACATAATAAACAGAGAACATCTTTATATTTTTGAGTGGTTTCTTTCATGCTTTACAACTTTTATTGGTAAAAATATTTAGCATCTTAAGGTCCAACTTAGGATTTTTTTTCCTCATTTCTTTTTGTTTCAAGCCCATTGACAATGGGATTTATTCTCTGATTTCATTTGGAGCCAACATGCTCATTGTTTATAAAAGGAAAATCTGTCAATTTCCGTGTCACCTCATAAATTTTCATAAGTTTCTTAGTAAAGTTAAGATTTCAAGTCTTACATTAAATAGGTTGATGATAGTGGGCACCCTTAGCCTTTTACTAATTTGGATTAACTATTTTAACTTTTGTTCTCATTCAGTAGAATGTTGAATGCAGACCTTGCGTGTATGTGTGTGTATGTGTGTGTGTGTGTGTGTGTGTGTGTGTGTATGTGTGTGTATACATATGTGAGTCTTGACAAATGTGTCAAATATATATACTAGTAAGGTAATTTTTTTTTATCAATTAGTACTGAGAAAATTGGGTATCCATTGCAACTAGCTCTTGACTTCAGATCCTGTATAAAAATTAATTCAAAAAGGATGAAAATCTTAAAATGTGAAACTACTCAAGGAGCATAGAGGAAAGTGTTCACGATACAGGCACAGACAACAACTCAAATGAGACTCAAACAGCCATGTAAATAGCGTCAAGAATTACACAAATGGGACTGTATCAAATTTCAAAATTTCTGTTCACCTAATAAAATAAAATAAACATGGAAATGTAGTCTATTGATAGGGTTAAAATATTTTTAAGCCACTCACCCAACATAGGAGTAATATTCATAACACATAACATAGTTACAAAATGGAAGCTAAATATTATATTATTTCTTAATTGAGCAAATGGGCAAAGACTCTTCAAATGAAGCAGTATGAATGGTCAATAAACACATTTTTTTAAAATTCACCAGGTTGTTTCAAATCAAAATGACGTTGAGATTCCATCTTAATTCATATGGGCTAATGAGTAAGAAAACAACACAGATATTGTGAGGATGCAGGAGAAAAGAATCTGTTTATTGATGTCAGAATGAAAATTAGTCTAACCATTACAGAATTCAATATGGAGGTTCCTCTAAATTTGAGATTATATCTTTCATATGATCCAAGCCAGTTTTGGGTTATTCAAGTCAGGTTACTATGGAAATACCTGAAGAAACACACAACACACACACACAGACACACACACACACACACATACACACACACACACAGACTTTCTTTCAGAAAAGAAACTATATTATTTACAGAAAAGTCAATGGAATTGAACAATATTATTTTCAGTGAAGTAAGCCAGTTTTAAAAATTAAGAGTCATGAGTTGTGTTTGTAATGTGAAATGTCTTCTATGAGTTCATGCATTTGAATCCTTGGTCTCCTATTGGTATTGCAGTTGAAAAAGCTTCACAAGTAGAGAAATTCTGGAGACAGTGTGCTCTTAGGGTGTGTCCTTGAGGTTTTATAACCCAACCCCACTTTCTGCTCATTTCCTTATTGCTGTCTATAGATGCAATGGGACCAACTACTTCCTACCTTTACCCCTTGCTTTCCCTACCATGAGATACAGTATTTCTTTCAATTTATGAGCCTAAGATAGGCATTCCATCCCTTAAGTTGTTAACTGTCAGAAATAAATCACAGCCACTAGGAAACACTAGAATGTACATTTTCTCTCATGCATAGGACCAAGAGTAAAGCATATGGTATAGAAGTAAAAGAGAGTCTTTTAGGTTGTCATCACAGAGCTCCTTACTTTGAACAATTAAAACTGTTAACCAAAACAAATTTGCCTTAACTCATGATAGAAATCTCAGTTGAACAAAGATTCTCAGTTAATTACCTTATCAATAGAGGTGAAAAGGTAAAGCTGCAGGATCATTCCTCTGCACTCCCTGAAGTAAAGAACTGGGAGGAAGAACCTGTATCTAAGTTAAACAGTAACCACAGACCCCTGGTTACTGAATTTTTCAAATGTAGCTAATGTCAGTGAGCAGTTCAACCATGGTCAACACACACCAGATATTGCACTGAACAATATGGGTTTTGATGTTTCCTCTTGATTGCATTAACTTCCTGTTCTAGACTATATTTCTTGTGACTTAGAGATGGACCATTAGTCTCAATGCTGGTTGGATTAAATGAAAGTTTGTTGAGAGCATGTCCCAATGTTGGTCATTCATGGCACATTTGCCCCATCAGTGAACACTTACACTACACTGTCTCAGTACTAAGAATGGTGAGATAGAACCCAGTACAGGGATGAGCGAAGTCTGATGGCTTCATTTCATAGTCAGAATTTTCCTCGTGAGTCTGGAAGGAAATTGTGAGAGAGCTAGAGAAGAGCTACACAAATGTCTGCTTTCTCTAATGCAGTGAGCTCTGATATGAGTTCATTACTTCAGCAGAGTAATGATTATCCAGCTTTATCATTTCATCTCTGTTATTAAAAAGATTTTGTAAGAAAACAAGCAATCACTGTGAATCAAGCCAGTACGTAACACCGTGCTATGACCTCAGTCTCAGCTCCAGCCTCCAGATTCCACATTGTTTGAGTTTCTGTCCTGACTTCCTCCAATGATGAACTATAATGAACCCTTTCCTCCTCAACTTGCCTTTTCTTCATAGTGTCTAGTCAAAGCAATAGAAACCCTAATTAAGGTAATATGTCTTTTTTTTCCTATTTAGAGGTAGAGGTGTGTGTGTGTGTGTGTGTGTGTGTGTGTTTATAACTATGTGCATGTATGCATATCATATGTGTATGTGCATGTGTATATGTGTATGTGCATGTGTATATGTCTGCGACATTGTTTGTGATGTTATATCTGTGCATGTGTGTCTATATGTGAACAGGTATGTATGCATATACATGTGTGTATTTATGTGTGTATGTGTGTTTATGTATGCATACATGCATGCATGTATATGTGAGTGCACATGTGTGTAGAGTTGACTGCGTCTAATGCTTGAGTTCCAGGGCTTACACTCAGGCTGTCAGGCAAGTGCCTTTTGCACAGTGAGGTGCTTCACTGATCCTGTTGTGTTATTTTGTTTAAGTCTTATGAATACTTATTAGTCATTCTGTCTACATTTTAAAATCAGTCTTAAGAAACTGAAAATCAGACTACCCAGAAACTGGGTAAAAGAATTCTTAATTTTTCATAACCCTCCTTGTGCCGCTCATAGATAGACTCTTCCTTGTACACAATGGAACCAACAGGACATCTGTTTCAAATGCTGAACATACAATGACACACCATGATGACTCCAAGTTTAGTGCACATTTGGGCACACTCAGTGGTGCAAATGCAGTCTTGAACATCTGCATAGAGATCTGTGTTCACCATTAAGGAGCATACAGAATGTCACAGTTCCTTGAAAGTCCTCTCCCCTCTCATTACTCCCTCCCAACCATTGAGAGCCTTTTTCCCTTGCAATCTTTTCTAAAATATGACTTGTGGCATGCTATAGAACTGAGCTCCTTTCTCTTTACAATGTACATTAAAGGTTCCTGCATTCATTTGGTCTTGAACCACAATTCTGTAGCATTGTCTTGATGTACCATGGTTTTCTTATCAACTAACTTATTAGAGGATATCTTGTTTGCCTGTGAGTTCTGGCTTCTGTGATTAAAGAAGCTTCTATATATGTCTGCATGCAAGTGTTTGTACAGACATAAGCTTTCAAGCCCTTAGGAGAAAGACAACAGGGTCCAATTGGTTCATTCTGTAAGTTTAGTTTTCTATGGAAACTCTGAACCTTCATCCCCCATTGCCTCATCCTTCTGGAGGAAGGAATGAAACTTGTTGCTTCAGAGCTCAGCCTCCAGGACTTTCACTGTCTGGGACTCCGGCATCTAAAAGGCAGGTAGTGACAGCTCCCCATTGTTTACATCTGTATCAGTTGGCTTTGGAAGCAGTATCTTTTTATATTCATACCTGATGGGTATCTTGGTGAAGTCCTTTTTTCAAAAAGTATGATTGTTCCCCTGCCAAGAATAGCTTCCAGTGGCTGCTTTTGCCATAGATTGCCCCATGTCCTACCATCTGGAGCCAAGGAAAGGAATGCCTTGTCAAGATTCCAGGTACTCAGAGCCAAAACACAAAGCAGGACAAGGATGTAAAACCTGAAGCATGTATCCAAGTAAGGAGAGTATTAAGTGGATAATATTTAAAAATATGAGGATTAATGATAAAACAACCACAGAATGACAGTAAAGAATCAAAGCCCAATAGCAAAAAAGAAGTGCATTGGAGGTGCCAAATGCTTAGCTCTAGAGAACATAAGACAATGGTTTTAGTTTGCTTGTCACTACTGCTTTTCTGACACATTCTTAACCATGCAGAGACGCAGCCAACCAGTGATCTAATCCTGGAGACCCTCATTTTCTCTGTTTTGAACTTAAACTGTGAATTTTCTCAATAGAATTATTTTCCAGTGAAAAAATTTAATGAGTTTATGGGTCACCCTCTTCCCCTATATATTCATAGACCAGAGATTTGTAGAATTAGCTGCCTGGCTTGGTTGCTATATGCTCTCACTTTGCTCTGACAACACACCTGCCGCATATACGCAGTCACCCTCAGTTCTTGCTGGGAATCCAAATGATCATGTTTTCATTAAAATGCTGACCCTGTCCTAGATAGAGTGACAAAGATGTGACAGTAGCAGTGGGAAGGCAGGAGTATCATGACCCTAAAGTCAGCCTGGCTTACATAACAAGATCCTATCTCAATAGACAAAAAATACTTTATATCAAGTTCCTTCAAATCGGTTGTTTACTGTATAATATACCCTTAATTCTTCTACTTAAAGCTCATGATGTCCTTCTTTCTTTCTGTGATCTACTTGGTTATACAGGGGGAGTTGTCGAGACTTCTCATTGATGCGGCCAAATATCTGAATGGAAGCAATATAAAGGATGAAGGGTTTGCTGTGCCCCACAGTTTAGTTTATACAGCCCATTATGTTGGGGGGCAGGGTAGCAGTACCACCTTTAACTTGGTGGCAGGATGCTGATTGCTTCTCTGGGCAAAGTCAAAAGCAGAAAAGGGGTAACATCAGCACTCCTTTTATATTTGTTCTTTTCATTTTTAATACTCACTTCAGACCCTGATCCATGCCAGGATGCTGCACACATTCAGTATGAATCTTTCCCTCATAATTAATCGTTCTTGAAAATGCCTTCACGGATACATCGAAGGTATGATTCAATGATTCCCTATACATCTTGTAGTCCAATCAAGTTGACAATCAAAACCTACTATCATCAGTCCACTCCTATCAACCTAACAGCCAAAATACATCAATAACACTTTTAAAACATAATATTCAACCTCTTGTTCTCAAAGGCAAACAATAATCTCACAGTGTAAAATGCATCTCATTCACCTCCAAAAGTGCTCTAAGTTTCAATGGCTATAACCATGGATAAATGTCTAAGTTGATTCAACATCTTGTCTGAGACTGATGGTAATACCTGGACTGTGAGTCTCTCTGACACTCAAAAACAAGTTATGTTCTTCCAGTTTGTTATGGCACAGGCAAAACACCCTGACTCCTACAAGGAAGTATAAGGGGCATAGCAAAAATGATCAAGCCAGAGTGAGACTAAAGAGCAGCAAAGAAAACATGATACCTTGAAGATCCAAGTCAGTTATCTGGAGGCATGATAGGCCTGTATTCCAACTGGCTTAGGGAATCTTGCACCTCCATCTCTGTTGCCTGTAACATACATGGCCTCTCTTTTGAAGTTGCTCCACCTAGTGTCTCCAATGTCCTTGGCAAATGACTCCACATTGCTACACTTTCCAAGTGTTCAGGTCTTCATCAAAACTTAAACTTTGCCCAGATACAGCCCATGCAGGACCTTTATGCAGGAAGCACAAGGTTTCCGTGTATTACTAGGTTTTAGTGGTTTTCCAGGCCCTTGATTTAAAGCTTCATATTTGCAAAAACACACCCTTATGCTGGTGATCTAAGTTTCATTATCAGACTTAAGATATAATATGTGTGTAATACATCTGTAATGGTCTTTGTAAATCCTTCCTAGTAAACCAACCGTAAACATTTCTTAGGTGGTCATTGTCCAACAGGACATATGGACGCTTTATTTTCCTAACTTTCTTCTTTCAAATGAATATTTTTATAGTAATTTTTCATTTATATTTTTGAGTCTTCTATTAGTGTTGCTATTTTTAAAATTTTTGTTAATTAAAAAAGATTCTTCTCTCATAAAGTATATCCTGACAACAGTACCCCTCCCTCCATTTCTCCCAGCTTCCCCCCAATTCTCTCCATATCTATTCCCCCTTCATTCCCCTTAAAAAGAAGCAGGCCTCTAAAAGAGAACAAAACAGACAGAACAAGGTTAAAAAAATACAAGGCAAAAAGCCTCATAGCAAGGAAGGAAAAGGCAACCCAGTAGTAAGAAGGGTCCCAAGACCAGACAAGAGTGGACAACATACTTACTCGCACTGTAATGAGTCCCACTAAGACACCAAGCTAACAGCCATAAATTATATGTAACGAAAACACTCATGGAAGGAAATACAGGGACAAATAGAGGAGTAGGGGTTGAAGAAAAGATCATCCAGAGATTGTCTCACCTGGGGATCCACCCCATATGCAGACGACACCAAACCCAAGCACTATTGCTGATGCCAAGAAGTGCTTACTGGCAGGAACCTGATATGGATGCCTCCTCAAAGGCTGCCAATGTCATAGTGTTACAGATGAGGATGCTTGTAGATAACCATCAGAATGAGCACGGGACCCCAATGAAAGAGCTAGAGAAAGGGCTGAAGTAGCTGAAAGAGTTTAGAACCCCATGGGAAGAACAACATTACCAAACACCAAAACCTTCATTGCTCTCAGGGACTAAACCACCAACCAATGAGCACACATGGTGAGACCTATGACTCCAGTTGCATATGTAGCAGAGGATAGCATTGTCAGGCATCAATGGGAGGAGAGGCCTTTGCTCCAGTGAAGGCTCCTTTTCCCTGTGTCAGGGAATGCTAAGGCTCTGAGGTGGGTGTGAATCATTGGGAGAGGGAATACCTTCATGGAAGCAAGGGGAGTGGGAGTGTTGAAGTAAATATTCATTTGTATGACCCATTCCTTTACGGCCCTTGGGGCCTCATGCCTCTCTATGGACTCTGTCACATAGTCCACAAGTTGTTCTCTCCACATGATTCCCTACCCAGGTCGTTCACTCCGCCACGCCTGCCCTGTTGCTTCTGTCCCAGGTGGATGTTATTGCCCCAGCGTGTTTCTTTACCCTACCACCTGGCACAAACATGACTCTAAATCCGGAAGCTTTTCATGGTAATTTTACATATTAATTCTCAATCCACAAACCCTCTACACAATAAGGTTAAATCCAAAGGACAAAGATCTAAACTGCTTTCTCTATGAGATAAAATGACCTATAGAATCCCTTTAAAATATTCATATCTACCTATCGCCAATTATGTCCACCTAGATCTAGGTCTGCTTTCTCCAGCTCCATCTTGATTCCTTTCAATCTCCTCCCCTTCCATTTTCCCTACCTACCTCTCCCCTCTCCAATCCTGAATCACACTAACAACAATCCAGAGGGGAGGAGGGATGGGAATTGAAGGAAAGGGGATAACATTTGAAATGTCAATGCAGAGTGAATATCCAATAAAAATTTAGAGAGAGAGAGATAAAGAGAGAACCTGCTATAGACCTATATATAGCATGTGCTTTCTGTTTCTGCCCCTGTGAACCCTTATGAGTTCTGCTTACTTGCTTCTGTGGGCCATGTTATTTTGGTGTGCTCCATCTCTTCTGACTCCAACAATCTCTCCTCCCTCTCTTTCTAAGTTCCTCCTATTTCCCACCAGGCAGGGGTCTCTGCATCTGCTCCCATCTACTGCCACAGGAAGCCTCCCTAATGATGACTGGCCAAGTCCCGATTTTAGACTCTAAGAAGACTATCAGTTTACTGAAGATACAGGCTCCAGACTCTATGCCAGATATAAGTCACCATAAAGTATATGCATTACATTCTCTATGTCAAAAAGTTTACTTCAAACATATTGCTTATATGTAGGCTTTTATATAAACACACATTGCATATACAATATTTATTTATACACGTATATAAAAAGTGCAATGATGTTTTCTTGTCTGTTTACTTAATTAGAAAATGACTTGAGGTTTTCATTAGTGGCATCCAATTTATCAGTGGGAAAAGCATTGCCCTGGAAGCCTGGTGACCTATTTCAGGATTTGGAAGCCTGATGACCTATTTCTGGCAGTATCCATTAAAGATTTTAAATGCTTTTCTGCTCTGATTGTTCTTATAGGTTTTATAAATTCAAGTTGAGTGTTTGTCAGCACTTTTGAAAAAAGTCTCAAATATTACCTATTTTAATATAATATCTATGCTTTTCAGTGTAAGATTTATGTCTCTTCCTCTTGACCATGTGTATATGTTTCAGATGCTGTGTGTTAAATGCTTGTAAGAGTGTCCTAAATTTTAAGCCATATTTTTTCTGTGTTTTTTTGTATCTTATTCAGCTCATTTACTGAGTCTTTAATTTATGTTTTAACCATTTACTAAAAATAGATTCTTTATAACATTATGTGTCCTGACTATAGCTTTCTCTCCCAGCATTCCTTCCAAGTTTTCACCATCTCACATCCTTCCATCAGGTTCCACAATTTCTTTTGTGTCTTATTGGAAAACAGACAGACTTCTAAGAGATTATAATAAAACATTATAAGCCAAACCTGGTAGTGGTGTTATTTGCCAATAATTCCAGGATTTGGAAAAGAGACCTATGGAAGTTCAAGACCAGCCTGGTCTACAAAATATGTTACACAACAGCCAAAGATATACACAGAAATCCTATCTGAAAAAAAACAACAAAAAATGCCCACTCTGGAAATGGACAAAACAAACAGTAGGAAAAGAATCCAAGAAAAGACACAGACCCATCCATTTACACATTATATAATATCTGTGTGTAAGTATATGTGTGTATGCATGTATATATATATATATAATTATTTATATATATTTATATATATTTATTTATTTATATAATATATATATATAATATATATATATTATATAAATATATATAAAATTTAAAGACAGTAAGATAAAATGTAGAGACCATATCAAGAAGATAGGCTCTGTCCCTGGTTGAGAGATGGGGTCACCCACCCATCTCAAAATTTTAACCCAGAATGGTTCATGTCTAAAGAAAATGCAGGGACAAAAAGTGGAGCAGAGATTGAAAGAAAGGCCATCCAGAGACTGTCCCACCTAATGATCCATCTGCAGACACTAAATACAGACACTATTGTTGCTGCCAAAAAGCCTTTGCTGACAGGAGCCTGGTATAACTATTTCCTGAGCGCCTCTGTCAAAGTCTGACCAATAGAGATATAGATTTCTGCAGCCAACCATCTGACTGAGCACAGAGACAACAATGGAGCAGTTAGAGGAAGGAGTAAACTATGGGATTGCAACCCCATAGGAAGAACAACAATATCAACTAACCAGACTATCCATAGCTCCCAAGGGCTTAACCACCAGCCAATGAGCACACATGGAGAAACCCATGGCTCCAGCTGCATATGTAGCAGAGGATGGTCTTATCTGGCATCATTGAGAGGACAGATCCTTGGTCCTGTGGAGGCTCAATGCACTAGCATAGGGAGATGCTAGGGCTATGAGGTGGGAGTGTGTAGGTAGGTGGGGAAGCACTTTTATGGAGACAGGGGAGAATGGGGATGAGATAGGAGTTTGAGGAGGGTAAACTTGGAAGGGGATAACATTTGAAATGTTAATAAATAAAATAACCAATAAAAATAAATAAATAAATACACACCAATATTTCATTACAAAAATTTAACAGGAAAAAAGGAAAAGACTTAGGGATGGAGGGAGGAAGGAAGGAAGATGGCATCTGACACAATATTGTGAGACAAGAAACCTCTCAAGATGCCACTGAGTTCGTTTTCTGTTGGTTATCTACTGCTGGGCCTTCAGAGGCCACTTAAAAGTAGTTTGTTTTCCTACTGAGACTTTCTTGGAGAAAACAAAACTTTCATTTACAAGAGGTTATTAATTGGAGGTTGCTTTTGAGTTAAGGATGAGGAAATATGTCCATTTATCCTTTCTACTCCATCTAGTGCAGACCCATGTAGTCCCTGTGCTGGCTAAGTCTCTGGGTATTCACGTGTATGCATGTCATGTTGATTCAGAGGGCTTTGTTTTCTTGCCTCCACCTCTATGACTTTTACACTCTTTTTGCCTTATCTTCCACATTCCTTGAGGCAAGGGATTTGATTAAGACATCCCATTTAGAGCTAAGTGTTCCAAGACCTGCCCACCTCCACTCCCTGTTCTTTCTCCATAATGTCTGTCTGTGAGCCTCTAAATTTCCTTCTATCTGATGCAAGAGGAAGCTAATATTATGGCTTTAAAGGCACTGATCAAAGAGCAAGATATTATTAAGAGTCATTTTATGCTATGACTTTTGAACAATAACATCTGCTTTTATTTTGATCTATGGGCTATCTAATCTCAACCCCAAGCAGTATTAGGTCCCATTTTATTGAGTGAAACATAAGTCAAATCAAATATCGAATAGTTATTCCCACAGTCTTTGAGCTACTAGTGCTCTAGAAATCTTGTAGGCATGTCACCATTGTAGATTAAAGGGTTTGTGTCTTGGATGGTGGTTATATTTCTCCTTTAGAACAGGGCAGAGTTCTTTCCTTTTCCAAAGATGCTTACATGTAGGAGTGAAGATTCTGTGGATGCAACAGCTCTACCTCATGTGCCATGAGTTGTGAGGGTGTTGTTTTCAGCAACAGGCCCTATAGTTTATAAAGAGCAACCTATAGCCTTGGCAATAGCAGAATTCTTTAAAGGTTCCCATGAGACACCTTTGGCTATCACCTCAATTAGATGTAACTGAATCTGTGTTTTCAAAGCCTCCTTTGGTGACGGCCAGTTAATGTTTTGTGTTTTGCCTTCCCCATGATATGGTGATTTCCTTCATATAAATTTTATATATATATATATATATATATATATGGTTCGTCTACATGAGGTTTTCATATTACACCTTAGAATTAGCAGTCTGTCCCTGTATTTCCACCTACATTCCCTTTTCTTTCCCTCTACCCACTGATCCTCCATTCCAGCCCCCACTCATCCAACTGTTCTATTTTCCTTTCCTAGGGAATTGTTCCTTCATCTAAGTCCTTTACTCTATGGTTAACCTTTCTAGTTCTAGAAACTGTAGCTCCATTATTATTAACTTAACAACTGATATCCTATATAAGTGAATACATACCATATTTGACTTTCTGGTTCTGAGTTACTTCATCAAGATTATTTTCCCTGCTATCATTTACTTCCCTGCGTATTTCATGATTTCATTTTTTTTTAAAGCTGAATATTACCCCAATGTATAAATGTGTCATATATTTTTTATCCTTCTAGGTTGTTTCCAGTCTCTGGCTATTGTGAATAAGGCATCAATGCAGGTCATTAAGCAGGTGTCTCTGTGATAGGATGGAATATCCTTTGCATATATGCCCAGGAGTGGTATAGCTGGATCTTGAAGCAGATCAATTACCAGTCTTCTGAAGAACAGTCACATTGATTTCTATAATGACTACACAGTTTGCATTCCCAACAGCAATGGAGGAGTATTCCTTTGCTCCACATCCATGCCAGCATGAGCTGTCAGTTGTGGTATTGATCTTAGACATATCTGACCGTGGAAGAACCTCGGAGTTGTTTTCATTTGCATTTCCTGATGGTTAAGGACACTGAACATGTCTTTGTGTGTCTCAGCCATTTGAAATTCCTCTATTGAGAATCCTCTGTTTAGATCTATACCCCAATATTTCATTGAACTATTTGGGATTTTGTCTATTTTCTTGAGTTCTTTATATATTTTCAGCATTAAGCCTCTATAAGAAAGTGGAGATGGTAAAATTATTTTCCCATTCTCTGTCAGATTGATGGTGTTCTTTGCCTTCCAGAAGCATTTCAGTTTCATGAAGTTCCATTTATTAATTGTTGATGTGAGTGCCTGTGAGAACAGTGCTCTGTTCAGATGGTCTATTCCTGTGCCCACGAGTTTAAGGCCAGCCCTCGCTTTCTCTTTTCTCAGGATCAGTAGACCTGATTTCATACTGAGATCTCTGATATATTTGGAGTTAAGTTTGAGTATAGTGTGGATAATAAGTACAGATCACTTTGCATTCTCCTACATGCAACTTTCCAGTCTGAACAGCACCATTTGTTGAAGATTTTGTTTGTTTGTTTGTTTTCCAGTGTAAATTTTGGGTTTCCCTATCACAGTGTCCATTGGTGTGTGAATTTTCTGTACAGGTCTTCAAATTAAGTCCATTGTCCAATGTTCCTGTCTTGGTGCCAATATTATACTGTTTTCGTTACAATATTTCTGTAATAAAACTTGAAATTAAGGGTAGTGATACCTCTAGCTGGTTTTTATTATTCAAAATTATTTTCACTATTTTATTTGTTGTTGGTTTGTTTTAGTTCATTTGTGAATTTGTGTTTCCCTCTGAAGTTGAAAATTGTCTTATCAAGACCTGTAAACAACCTGGTTGGAATTTTGATGGGGTTGCATGGAATCTGGAGATCACTTTTCATGAGATGGCCATTTTTATTATGTTAATCCTATTGGTCCATGAGTACAAGAGATTTTCTAATATATTTTTCAGTTTTGTTCTTCAGTGTCTTGAAGTTTTTATCATACAAGTCTTTTATTTGATTACAGTTACCCCAAGATGTTTTATATAGTTGAGGTTTGTGTCTCCTTTTATAGGCACTTGGGACTCTGTCTCCTATTCAGTTAGATTGTCTTCATATTTGAACATAGTTTAGGAAGCTTTTAGTGGATTGCTTCCATATTGCCTGTTTGGCCTGTAATTTTAGCTGTTTTCTTCAAACCTCCTCTTCCATCCTTCCTCCTTTGTCTCCCTATTTCTTCTCCCTTTCCCTTCATTCACTTGTTCTTTCCTGTTCCCTCATCCGTTCATAATGCCTGTTGTGTTTTCCTTTTCTAATGAAATCTCTCTGTCCTCCACAGTTTTTTACTCTATTCCTGAACTCTGTGGTTCTGTGAACCATAGCTTCTTTACATTGATTTCAGTGCTCTATGCAAACATTTGTATTTCTGTATTGTCTGTATATCTAGGTTGTCTTACTAAGGATGATTATTTGCCCAGTTGCTTCCATTAACTTACAAATTTCATGCTTTCATTATTTTAGACAGCTGAGTATTACTATATTGAGTAAATGTACCACATTTTCTCAGTGAGTTCTTCTGTTGAGAGATAAGCTAGGTTGTTGCTTTTAGTGCCCGTGCTAATGGTAATCTGTTTAGAAAGCCTTTTCCTGTGGCTATTCTCTACTTCAGTCTACTGGGAAAGGTGTTTCCCTGGTTTCTTTCTCAGTCCATTTGCCATTTGTCTATAGAAGGGTGACAATTTTTGTGAGTTAATTTATATCCAGCTGCTTTGTGGAGAATCTTAATTAACATTGTTAGCTTCCTGAAGAAATTTTTGGTAACACTTATATAAATTATCATATTTACTGCCTATAAAGTTTTCTTGGCTTCTTCTTTTCCAATTTGTAGTTCCTCGATCTCCTTCAGTTGTCTTATTATTCTAGCTAAGATCTCAAGCTCTATATTGAGTTGGTGTAGAGAGAATGCACAAACTTTTGTTGTTCCTGATTTTAGTGAAATTACTTGGAGTTTCTATTTAAGTTGATTCTGGCTATGGGTTTGCTTTAAAGTGCCTTTATTATTCACAGATTTGTCCCTTGTAGCCTAATTTTTCAAGGACTTTTATCTTGAAAGAGTGTCAGATTTTGTCAAAGACTTTTCTGCAACTAATGAGATGATCATGTGGTTTTTAACATTTCAATTTGTTTGTGTGGTGCGTTAGGTATATGGATTTATATATGTCGAACCATCCCGAATCTCTAGGCTAAAAGCCTACTTAATTGTGTGGATGATCTTTTTGAAGTGTTCTTGGATTCAATAGTGGTTCTTTTCTATCTCTTCTGATTTGTATTGGTTTGAAGTCTATTTTGTTAGATACTAAAATGGCTACACCCGATTGCTTTTTAGGTTCATTTGCTTGGAATATTTTTCAGTTTCTTTTAAAACTGAGGTAATATCTATCTCTGATGTTAGAGTGTGCTTCTTGAATATAGCAAAAAAAATTTATCCAGTTTTCACATCTATTATTGTAATTCACTTTCTTTTTAAGTTGGTGAATTGTTACCATTGCTGTTAAGGAATATCATTGAGCAGTATTTATTCATTCTTGTTGTTGTTGTTGTTGTTGTTGTTGTTGTTGTTGTTGTTGTTGTTGTTGGTAGTGGGGGTGGTGTTGGTGGTGGTGGTGGTGGTGGTGGTGGTGGTGGTGGTGGTGGTGGTAGTGGTGGCTGCAGCGGTGGTAGTGGCCCTGGTGCTGGTGTGTATGTGTTCTTTTCTCCTCATTTAAGTTTTGGTCTGGGATTATTATTTGCTGTGTTTCCTTGGGTGCAGTTTATGCCTTTAGGTTGGAGTTTGCCTTCTAGCCACTTTGTGTAAGATTGGATTTATAGACAGGTATTGCTTAAAATTGGATTTTTCATGTAATATCTTATCCATCTATTGTGTGGGAAAGTTTTTTTTAGGGATAGATAACATCTTCCAGGCCTTTCTGGCTTTTACAGTCTCTACTGAGAAGTCACATGTAATTCTAATAGGGATTCATGTATATATTATTGGATCTGATTCCCTTATAGCTTTTAATATTTTTCTTTGTCCTGTACATTTTGTGTTTTGATCATTATGTGCTGGGGAATTTCTTTTCTGATCCAGTTTCCTTGGTATTCTCTATGGTCCTTGTACCTTGATAGACATCTCATTCTTTATGTAATCCCTCAGGTGTCTTCAGTGTGTATGTGTGTGTGTGTGTGTGTGTGTGTGTGTGAGAGAGAGAGAGAGAGAGAGAGAGAGAGAGAGAGAGAGAGAGAGAGAGAGAGAGAGAGAGAGAGATGTTCAACTGAAAAAATTAATGTAGAGACTATAATAATGATTCTGGAACTATGAAAGGAAGCTACCCTTATTAATTTGGTAAAGCACAGACCTAAAGATGCCAATCTATAAAGAGTATCTGAGAATAAAAGCATCATAAAGACAATCTAATTACAAGATGGAAGGCAGTGAGAACATGGACATTATCCTTGTGTTCAGCTTTCCTGGCTTGAGTGTTGGGCTCTGCTCTGACACTGAAACTTATAAAAAGCTGAGCTCATGCACTGGTAGTTCACTCAGTTTGCATTGTTTCTCAAATGCCTCTGCCTTATGTTCTCAGGTGTACTTCATTAAATGACACTTCTCTAGCTCTCAAGGGCACGATGAACTCTTGTGCAAATGTTATATGTTATTACATGTTCATCTATATCCCAAGGTGTTTAATGATTTTAAGTATTATGGAACATGCTAAGTGGCAATGAAGGAAACAAAGGAAGGAGGGACGTTGAGTGAGGGGACAAAAGGATCGTCCTACAATGTGGTACTTAGAAAAGGAGTTTGTTTTCCTTCTTTATCATTAGGGACAATCGGAAAATCTGAAATTTGTATTTTGCATTTTCCAACTGTCCTCAGCATTCTCACACAGAGGCTGATAATGTACCATAAATTTCATTGACAGGACTGATATTATATGTTCCATCTTATTGTCAGAGCATACGCTGGGGGTTGCATCCTCGTTTCTTTTTCTTTTTTTTTTTTTTTCAAAAACATCGCCATTGTACTGACTCATTGGCAAAAGAATTACATTCACCAAGTAATAAATCTCAGCTGTCAGTAGTGCCCATGGCCCCATGCATTACAGGATGTGATGAAATCCTCTCTATCGACCTTTCAGTGAACGATCCCTGCAAGCAATGACAGAAGAGCTAAAATCACTTTAGCTTGCAGACGTAGTCAGAGAAATGATTAAAAGCATGGTACCAAAACTGGAATAAAAGGAGGCTAGTGGAAAAAATATTGTTCAGTTTCAAATACTGTTAACTGAAGTGTCTGAATTAAAATCCAGGTGCAATAGCAGAATTCACCTCTGTTTTATTTAGAAAAGAAATGCACAGCAGCCACTCTGGTTATTAGATAAGTTATGTTCTTTTGTATTGATCTTTATATTGATTCATTAGAACGGACCCTAAAGGCAGTCCAGTCCAGCTTCAAATGCATCTCCGCCTCTTTACAACACTGGAATTTCTGAGGAGAGTAGTAACAGTTTTTATAAGAAGGGTTTTCTCTATGTTAGGAAGATGTAATGGTTATTTAAAGCTCTCAGTTTGAAACACATGTGTTACTCGGGTTAAAAATGTGAATTTGAGCAATTATGTGACAAGCTTCATATATTCTTCTCCATCCATCACTAGTAAGAGATGGCATGGGAAACAAATTATAGTGTAACTGTTAGATGATTGGTCCCTGGAGCTAAACTGCTTATGCATAAAACCCAGCTCCTCTTGTATGGGACCCGGGGCAGGTCAGAAAACCACTCCGAATCCCAGTTTACACATTTTGAGAGAATAATGAAATAGTCACTGTGCCCCTTGGTTAAAATTGTGAGGATGTTTAAATATATAAATATTTGTGAAGGTCCAGACACAAAAGGTCCACGCATTCTATGATTACATCTACAGCTATATATTGGTGAGTATGTTTACCTACATCTATATATTTCTTTCTGTATCTAGGTATACATACCCTGAGTTGATAAACCCTGCCTTGTCTGGGCAACATAAAGAGTCTTTTATACCTTTCCTCAGAGGAGCAAACAAACAGCGTCAGAACGCAAGTCTGAGTTCCTCCAGCAACTGATAAACAAGGCAGTCCGCTTTGTTCAGCTTAGTGAGAAACTTCCATTTCCTCATGAGGTGACCTTGCAGCCACATTAGATATTACTTCTGGCCACTGGTCTACAGATTCTCAGCAACAGAGTTAAGGGAACTTGGTGTTGTATGGAGGCTGTTAGTCAGACACAAACATTCAAAACGTTGCACTAGCCGTCATCTTGATCCTCTTGACTATAAGATGGAGTCACAGAAATTCCTGATTTACAAGGAGGTAATGTGTTAATTCAGTAATTTAGACATTTTTTTGGAACGAAAAATAAACAATTGAGTTGTTTTAAATCAACACATACCAAGGTGGACTAATATGAGATTTTATTCTTTTTAATTTAGACATTGGGGGACTGGTAACACCATATGTTGGTAAATCTAAATATTAGGCTACATTTTATTCATCTGCTCAGACACATAGAAATGGAGTGACATTTAAGCAAATTTCAATTCCCGGGCATGCTATGAAAATAAATAAATGTGCAAACTGCTTTAAATGGATCTCAATTCTGTTTATACCTGCCATAGATTTTTAAATAGGTCACTAAATGTCATTTATTGGTATCTTCCTCCACCAGCAGTGAAGCTAATCTATGAACTTCTCTGACAACTGAAATGCATTTATCAGAATCTCAGAGTCTACACACGACAGTGCAAAACACAACTAGCTACTGTGCCTGTAATTAAAATCTCCAAAAGGAATGATGGAGGCCCAAAGCCTAGTGGATAAGCTTCTCCCACTTACACTCCCTCCTAGTGCCCTTTCCAACATCCAAGCAAGATGCTCTTCCTAGTCTAATACTACTATAAAGGATTTAACATTTTGTCACAATTTCCAATTATCCTGATCCCTGGCACTCAGAATATACAGCAAAGCATGAAAGGGGAGAGATGTATTGCTCTCACAGAAGAATAAGGGTTTTGCTGAAGCTAAAGTGAAATTTACATTATAGGACAAGGGAATTAAGTTACCATCATGATTTAGGTAAAAAAAAAGAAAAAAGACACCATTAAGAGTGACACAGGGACTGAGGGTGTCAGCTGCCTTGAATGTGTGATTGAAGTCATACATTAAAACCTACTCATGGACTCACTGGGGTACTTTATGCTCTACTTATGATTACTTTACCCCTAAATGGCTTCAGTAACAGCAAGAAAATAGGAGTGGTGGAAAATGACAAATCAATTGGTTAGTATATTCATCATAAATTATCATGATATAAGAAAGAACTTTACAGAAGTTTGTTAGTTTATTTATTTGAAATACAGACAGGAGGTTTTGTTAGATTGTCAAAAAGACAGGTTCATCAAAAAAAATATATATATATAAAAGGAAATGTTCCGTGGTGTCAGAGCACTCATGTGTGTTTGCAAAGATTGACTTTGAAAAACAAATCCAAGAATTTTTCTAAGTAGCAATTAATCAAGACAGTAAAATTATTTCCAACCAAACTCTGGTTAATTTGTGTAATTTCATTACCTGTACTCCACTTCCTGAATTGTTTTTGTGTAATTGTTTCTGTATTATAAAACCAGTTAAAAGACAGAGAGAATACATCTGGTATGACAGAATTTTATTTGAATTTGAACAAATATTCAGAATTTTTCTTTATAAAGAATGATGCTAGAATAAACTACATTCAAATGTCCAAGAGCCATGCTTAATAGAATTTTCTACACTAATACACACATTGTGGAGATGTTTTGTTTAAAGATCAAGAACTATTCTAACATGACAAACATTCTAATAGGAAGACTAGCAGGAAGAGAATGTTCTAAGGCAAACTGACAGGGCATTTAAAGAAATAAGCGAGACCTGATACTGTTAGGGAAACTGTCACTTTGGCCCTCAGCTGTGCTTGGGTGAAGCTCGGGGAAGGACTGGTGGGTGTGACAATCCAAGCTGACAGCCAGGCAGATGAAACATGGCAGAGAAGGACCATAGCCAACAGCTTGGGGAGCTGCTGCTGATTACTGCTTCAGTGGGTTCAGATTTGTGATAGTCTCAGTCTAGATATTGCTGTTTTGAAAAATCTTGAAGACTCAAGATGACAGCAATTCAAACTTACAGGCAAAAATTCCTGTCTCCACCATGCAACTGTACTACAAACAGCAATGACTTTTCTATAGAGTATTACAGGGAGCTAGGATTCTACCTCAGATATCATGGGTGGCACATCAATTTCTAAAAGCACTCAACTCCAGCCCCTTCTTATTTAACATCAAGTCATAGACAAAAGGTGCCTTCACATCTTTCCTAGGGAAGCAAGATTGTCATGCTGGGATCCCCCTGCCTACAAACCCACCACTGTCTTGTTTCCACAAATGACTCTGTGATTCCACACAGAGGCAAGAAGATACTCAAAAGCCCAGTAAAGAAGGGTGTAATGACTCAGTGTAGGTGTCTCTTCTATGTGCCCTGGACACCCAGCCCTGCAATGACTCAGTCTTTGCTCAAGTTCACTCTTCATTCAAATAGAGATTGCTCCTCTCCACCTGCTAGAATACCTTACCCAGAACACTGGAAGTTTCACAGATATATCATGTTTTCTTACTAATTTCTAAGAAACGATTCTCACTTCCTCTCCTTCTCCATAACTTGTTCCCACTGTGACTTTAATCATTATTTTATTCTTGAAAGTGAATTTTACTGATCCAAAAATTGGGCATTCAGGCTAAAGGTGAATATTCATAAACTATGGCTGTAAACTATGGCTGCTCCATTCTCACGAAGATGGCAATACAATCCCACGTGACAGATAATTAGTTTATTCTAAATAATTTTTTGAACACCTAGTTTGAGATCTGTACATGCCTGACCAAAAAAATGAATTTCTTTCTCAAAATCACTTTTAATGTTTGCTTTGAAATTTTGAGACTTTGAGGAGGGAGAGGGGACAAAATGAGGAGCCAGTTCAGATATGGGAGGAGATGGAAGAGAAGTATAGAGGGTCAGGAATTTGAAAGTAAGTGTGTAGCAGTGGGGGAGGGGGAACTGGGAGTACCCACTACAAAGTCTCAGGTGCCAGTGATCCAAGAGTTTCTCAGGACCCAAAGGGGGGGGGGAACTTTAGCTGAGAAATACCCAACAAAGGGGGGAAATCGAACCTGTAGATACCATATTCAGTGGGTAGTCACTGCCCCTGGTGGAGGGATGGAGCCACATACCCACCTTAAAAACATTAATTCGGAATTCCTCCTGTCAAAAGAGTAGAGCAGAAACTGAAGAAAAAGGCATCTAGAGACTGCCTCACCTAGAGACCCATTCCATCTGAAGACACCAAACCCAGACACTATTGCTGATGTCAGGAAGTGCTCACTGACAGGAGCCCAGTATAGCTGTCCCCTGAGAAGCTCTTCCAGAGCCAGACCAATACAGATTTAAATGGACACAGCCAAACATTGGACTGAGCATTATCATGTTGGTACTCCAATGGAGACGTTAGGGCAAGGGCTATAGGAGCTGAAAAGGTTTGCAACCCCATAGGATGAAAAAAACATCAATCAACCAGAGTCTCAAAAGATCCCAGAGTAGGGGAATGCTAGGATGTTGCGGTGGGAGTAGGTGGTCAGATGGAGGAGCACCCTCATAGAGTCAGGGAAAACAGAGAGATGGGGGCTTGTGGATGGGAAACAGAGAAGGGGGATAACATTTGAAATGTAAATAAATAAAATAACCAATAAAGAAAGAAAATTTGAGTCTTTTTAAAAACCTGTTTTGATGTGGAATGGGCGCTTTGTTTCCTGCAATACCTCGCTGGGATAGAAAATTAGAGCAGATTACATATTCACTAGTAATCTGCTGGTGTGCACTGCCACTGTCCTTTAACTTGCTTTAGTGGGATGGAGGTAGACTTCTCAGATTCCAGCTGTCAAATGATTGCTGTTCACTTACAAACTAAGAGGGTTGTATGCCTTAGCATCAGGATAGGCTAATTTCTGGTGATTTTATGATAAATACGTTGTTCTCCCATCTTCTCATAGCCATTTTAGGTAATTTGCTTCAAGCAGGACGACACCATGCCTACCTTATACTGCTTTGTTCCTTTCCCTCCTGACAACAGTTTTGAAGGACTGCCTTAGGTAAAGGAAGAATGATGCCATGTCAAAATGTCTCCTACCCAACATCACAAAGTTAAGGCGAATAACAACTGAGTAAAACAATAGCAACGGGTAAAACCGAATCCTGGACAGTCACTCCTGTGAGGTGGTCCTCAGCTTCTTTCTTCAAGTGGCTTCTTTTTATTTTTTTATTCTTTCTTCAAGTGGCTTCTTGTTATTTTTTTTTTTTATTTAACTTGCTGTCCTCTTACCAGTCATCATACTGAAAACCTCAAATCCCAAAGTTAGCAACCATTACATTATTATTATATCCTTTTATGATTTTCTTCACAAGACTATAGTACCGTTGCTCATGCATAAATCTTAAAGGCACAATCACAAAGTGCCCAACTGGATCTGTGCCGTCTGCATAGATCTACATGTGTCTCCACAAAGGGGGTTGGGCACCTGATTACTGTGTCATTTCTGACCACCTTTCTACTTTCTGATTCTCACAACTAAGGGTTCCCATCACACAGAAGATGAAAATAACATTCTGGTCATCGCAACATCTTAAGACTGATGTGTGGTTCCCACTGTAGTGTCCAACTGCACAAATTTCTCAGTGTGACCAATTATTATGCCTCTGGGAGCTTAAATTACTTAATAATACTTTATTTAAGACTTGAAATTTATTTTTTAATTACTATATTATTTTTTTTTGGAAAATATGAAGGTGAACTCTACAAAATACACCATGTATTTTACCTCTTGACCCCCTTTCCTGAGGAAAGCAATGTCTAACACCAAGTCTCCTACTTAGACCTTCAGCTTCAAGACTTTCCTGCACTTATTCATCCTGTTTGTGAGTGAGTGCCTTATCAGTAATTCTATACTGTCAACTTCACTATTTCACTTCCCACCATAAAATAGCCACGCACATGCCTACAAGTATGTATGCACACACACACACACACATACACACACACACATACACACAAATACATACACACACACAATCACACACACAATCATGCACACACACTCACACACACAATCACACACACACATACACACACAAACACACTTCCTCCTCTCTAGTCCATTGCTGATGTTTTCTTTATCTCAGACACACAAAAGATAGGTACTAAATCTTTTGTGTAAACATTTCCTAATGTTTTTTCTATATTGTTCCTTCTCTTTTCCACAGTGCCCAGTGAACAATTGCTTCCTAATTGTCTCACTCAGCTTTAGTGTACATTTTTCTGTTCAATGAATAGACCTGTGATGTTCATGTATTCATTCAGTACTTGTTGACCAGGATTCATCAGATCTTGAAAGCTATGGGAAACATGCCACCCTCTACAGTTGCATATGAAGGACACATTGTTAGTTTATCTCAGAACATTATTAGGTTTGTAGATGGCTTCAAAAAAAATGAATCAATTGTTTTAACAAGCAGCTTGGAATCTATTTTATGTGTTTAATCTGTAACATAGATGTGTGTGTACATGTTTTGTTTGTGTGTGTGTGTGTGTGTGTGTGTGTGTGTCTGTGTGCGTGCACGCGTGCATGCCCCCATGTATCTATGTGTAAAAAGTCTCAATTCAGCTTTCTAAAGTGTAGGAATAAAATCTTATTTTTGTATTGGGAACTTAGTATAATGTCTGAAGACATTCAGTAGATCACGAGAATATGCCATTGAAATGGGAAACAAGTTTTGTATTAGTATTCACACCTCACAAACATTGTCCCCAGAAACGCACAATTCAGTGTCAAAGACCAACAGCCCTGCATTGATTCATCTCTTCAACGACTCAAAAAGACTTGGAGCACTGTAATTAGCAGCAGTGTCTTCAGGCACAAAGAAAATCAATTCCTGTGCATGCATAAGTGTAGACCTCAGGCTCTTAGGATTTTTCACAATGCCTCAGTCAGTACGCTTCATCTTCATGGAGAACTCTAAACGCGCCTCTCCATAATACAGCAGGTCTAATATTGAGAATGCTGTAGGTACACAAAGAGCTGCTATAAACAAGCACTGTGAGTGAGTGTGGGAGGCTGTCCATCCAAGTTTTAAATAGCAGCATTCCAGACATGTTCTCTATCAGTATGTGACTTATATTGGGGACATAAGTGAGAGAGAAAACCGAGACAAAAGCCACAGTCATCCTGGCTGTGTTAGGAGGAAAGAGTTCATTGTGACAGTATTTGGAATGAATCATAGCACACAAAGTTAGGAAAGTCGCATTTTAACATCATTATGACAATTAGTAGGTGTTTGTGAGAGAAATGTAAATCTGTGCTACACAAATATGTCTGTCTATAAAAATATCTTGAATTATTGTAGACAGAAATTTCTTCTAAAATATTAATAAGCTTGAAGCATATGCCTAACTGGCTTTAGAACTACAAGCTGTTCCTTGGTTTTCAAAGAAAAAATAATTTCCATTCCTCAAAGGCTTCTGATTGTTCTCGACTGTTCCCAACCCCTGTTGCTACCATTGGTTTGGAGGAGCCATGAGCCTCCTACTTTTGCCTGCTTTGATGAAAATCATCAATATTTCCTATGGCAAAGAAAGTAGTGCTTTCATCTTTTTACTTTAATGTAATAGGGCCTCTCCGTTCCCATGTTGATTTTCATTGTTGTGAATAGATGCACAGTATCAAGTGGCTCACTTGGAATAAACACTTTGCTGCTATGAATTGCTTTCTATAATAGACTCTAATGGACTCAAGAGTTTATCATAACTTCTAACAGATAAACTTGTGACACATGTCCAATACAATGCATTGAACCAAATAGGTATGCAGCATAAACCCACAGAAGTAAAGGCAGCCATTTATTCTTTATGGCCTTGCATTATTAAAACAAAGATATGTGTTCCATTTTATTTTTGAAATAAACACAATGTGTTATATAGTCATAACAGGCTGACAACTTCTAAGCCTCTACAAATGGATAACTAATCCATGTCATTTACTTTCTTAATATTTACCTGAATAGGTGAATTCAATCAATCTTGCCTAGGAACTGAAGAATTAAAGTTATATACATACTGAATCTATTCTTTTAAGCCTCCACTAAACAATGTAAAATGATTAGTCTCATAGATTTGCTTCCAGTTAGTTATCTAGAAAGAGTTTAAAATATAGGCCTTGATTATATATATATATATATACATATATATATATATATATATATATATATATATATATATATATATGTATATATATATATAGAGAGAGAGAGAGAAAGATTATACATTATATATACAAATTATGGTAATTCTGGAGGGAAATTTGAAATAATTACCTCATAGATATTACCAGACATATAGCATGTAATGTCAACAACAACATTTACATGGCTAAGAAAAATTAAAGTTTTCTTCATTTATTTTTTCTTTTGACAGCTTTTATTTTTAAACAACATTGCCTCTTCATGCAAGTCATTCTTATGCATGTATACCCACTGGAACAAAAACAGCTGTTAAGGAAGTATTGAGACTGATAACATCTGCATAAATTAGTAGGTCCCCATCTTGTCTTCCTCTGAGCAAAGATTGAAAAGAAATTTGAAAATAATAATTAGTTTTCTGTGCAGGGAGAATAAAAAACTCTTTGTATTTACCCCCAAAGGATATCCTCCCAAATTATTCTGTCTGTGTGTACCAATGGGAAGCTTCCTGTTCTGGTTTGAGTTTTCAATGTTTATTGAACATCTTGCTGCTTTTAAGTTGATAAGCACAAGCTCAATCTCAGGTTTACCAGTGTCTTGTTTGTAGAGATTTGTTCCCTTAACACACATCATGTCTTCTGTCTCCAGGAAACCTACTATAACACTAGGTTTTTATTTCAAATCAATAATTTTATTGATAAAATAATGACATATTTTATAGTTTATTTTGTTAGTGTATCTATAGTAGGCCTCACATCTTCTGTCTCCAGAAAACTTTTTTTTCTTCAAATCTATATTTTCTTATTTATATAATAACGGCATATTTTATAGGATATTTTGTGTATGTATATCTGTAATCTATGCATATGTGCATGCATGTTTTATGTATGTGTGTGTACACATGCAGGTGTGTATTTGTTCATTAGAAGACTGAGGCTGAAGGTCAATATCTTTTTTGATTGTTCTTCACCTTGTGTATTGAGATAAGTTCTTCTAGATGAACCAAGAATACTCTCACTCATTTTTGACAGTCTAGCTAACTAGCTTACTAGAGGATTCCCTATCTCCACCACACAAATATTGAATTTATGTCAGGCAATCATGTCAGCTGCTTTTTATGTTCTAGGGATATAAATTCTAATCTCTAAAGTCAGCACAGCAGGCATGTTCTAAGTGTCACATCCCAAGTCTTGGTTTATCATTCAAATATTAAGTATATACTTTAAAATATAGTGTAAAGATGTCAGCAAACAGCAAATCCTTATAAATGATACTTTAGAAGCTGGGAGATGGTTTAATTCACAAAATGCTATCATTAAGGCTCACAAACTTGAATTCAGGTCCTCAGATCCCTCATAAAAAGCCATGTTTGGGGGAACACTAAGAAAATAGAATAGAAGATCTGTGAGCTTTTGGGGCAGCTATCTGGATTTGCTAAATCTAATACAATCTTGATATGAAGGTATATATTTGAGTAGTAATATTTCTGCAGCTATACAGACAATTAAATAAAGACAAAACATGCTTTCATGTAGATTAATGTGAAATATTGTTTAGACAATGTAAAATACTGTGCTAAGTATCTCTGAATTTAAAGCATCAGATATTTATATTATGATTCACAACAGGAGCATAATCACAGTCATGAAGTGTTAAGAAAATAATCCTATAGTTGAGGTCACCACAACATGAAGAACTGTATTAAAGGTTCACGGTATCTTAATTACCACGAGGAGTTAAATTTAACACATAAAAACAACTATAAAAATAATGACATGCAGTGATGATGCATGTATAGTAACCAACAATACATTTATGCTTAAGTTCAAGTATATATTTCACTTTGAAAAGTAAAAGCAAGTCCCTCTCTTAGCCATAAAGTCAGTGCTAGCATAATTATTCTATAGCACTTCTTAAGACTTTCATCTTATTCAAAACAGAATATTTATTCTATTTAACAAAGAACTTCTCTGATGTGTCTGTTGATCTCTGAGGTCTTACTAACTTTGCCTGTAAAGGACTTGAAGCTTGTTGGCTTTCAGTATTGGAAAAGCCAATAATGAAGGCTTTTATTCTAAGGCTAGCAATCTTTCCTAGGAACTATGCTCAAAGCTGCATGATTAAACCCGCATTGCTGGGATCTTGATATTACTCCTTAACTCTCTCACACGGCAGATCCTGTAGGAACCCTCCTCCCATGTTCTCCCACACATCCATCCTTCTACTAAGTTGTAGGAAATCTGTCTCTTCTCCTTTCTCTCACCTTCTCTTTCTTCTATCCCACTAGGATAATATGCACTTAATCTTCCATGCCTGGAAGCTTCGATCTTTACAAAAGCAACTAAACCAGCAGCTTAGAAGTGCCAGCCACAAGTGTGACCATACTTCATGGAGAACTTAATGAAAACTGTGAGACATATAAGGCTACAGACCTCAGCACATCAACTTTACCAGACAATCAGTGGTTCTTTTCTCCTGTATAGTATCATAGGCTTCCGAGGATGTAAGACTAATTTCTTCCTTCTCATGACAAGTTTGAATCTGTAGAACAGTGGTTCTCAACCTTCCTCATGCTGTGATCTTTGATACAGTTCTTCATGTTGTAGTGCTGTTCTTATGAAACATTATATAAATATCTGACATTCAGGATATCTCATATGCAACCCCAAAGGATATGCAACCATCCAGGTTGAGAACAACTGCTCTAGTGTTTGCTAATGGTTGAAAGTAGAAAATAGTTTTCCTAACTTATCATCCGTATACACATGCAAGAGACACCTCTGCATGGGAACTCTACATTAGAGAAGCATCACTATTAAAAGTAGATATCACAATGGTATTTCTAAAAGACTATTATGCTATTAGACTCTCTTGTTCAAGATTATCACAGTGTGGCTGAGAGGTTGAGACTTCTCTTTGGATTAACACAAGTATGGCCCAGCAAAGTGTTTGTGTACTTAATTCTCCATGCATTAAACAAACACATCTATGTCTGAATACTTTTTATCCACTGGACACACAAAAGATTTCAATATTAAAGTGCATTGGACTAGAAAAATATTTTTGAAAATTCTCAAGCATGAATATCATAGGTTATCTCATATGAACCATAATTCTTGAGTGTGACTGTAGAGGGCTGTGACATATGAACCATAATTCTCAAGCATGAATGTAGTGAGTTATTATATATAAACCAAGTTTTCTGGTATAATGAAAATTTAGTTTTTTTTCTTTGTTCCAAATCTTAATTCCAAAATTAGCAGTGTATTAATAAAATCCTTGCAACAGCTGTGCAAAGCAACCTAGAAACATTTGATGCATGTTACCCTTGAATCTCTACATATGTAAGAATTAATCTATTATATCCCATATCAGTGATTCTTGACATTGACAGAAACTCTAGATAATGAAAACAAGAGAGACTACCTTGAAGGGGAACAGTATATCTGGTGATGTTACCTGAAATTGTCCTCTGACATCCACATGTACACACAGAAACATGCACTCTTATACAATTATACCTATTTGTGTACGTGTGTGTGTGTGTGTGTGTGTGTGTGTGTGTGTGTGTGTGTGTGCATGCACATGAGCACATATGTGCCCACATACACTGCAGAACATACACATTCATTAAAACAAAAACTACAATTGTAAAGACTCACATTTTTATCAAATAATTAGTAAGATTTTATAAAATGAGAAATATTTAATTTTATTTATGTAAATTTTATAGTCAATATGAAATAAATATAAATTGTACTTTCCTTTCATTTCTGCTAGGCAAATCTAGTATTTGAGAAGAAAATAAAATTTAAGATATATGGTATTTTTAAATTTTAGTAGTAAAATAATTGCATTTTGACATTCACTTTGCATTTCTATTTATTACATTCAAAATTAAACATCTTAAATAAAATGAATTTTATGTATTGATTTTTCATGTCAGTATCTAAAATATGACTATGATAAAATCATGTACAAGCATAATAATGTATAAATTATAAATATTCTTGTATTTATACACTGTAGTTCTATTAACTAAGTATTGAGGTACACAAAATAAAAAAGTCAATCAGAATTAATGTTTTGGCAAGCACAGGAATAGATGCCTTCAATCCCAGCATTTGGATCCTGAGATAGGAAGACAGCCTCCATTCAAAGCCTACCTGGGCTACAAAATGAGTTCAAGGACAGCCTGGGGTAATTAGAGCTTTTCTCAAACCACAACAACAAATATTATCTATATTTTCCCCTGCACAATCATAGCTATACTTCTAAAGTTACTATTCTTAGTTATAAAGCACATGCTGTGAGCAGATAGTATATTTAACAATGTATTAGTTAGACATATAGTTTTAAAATATTTGTAAACTTTGTAGGTGGGCTAGTATTTGAGTTCTTCCACTGTACCCTCATAAATTCAGAACAGAACTGGGGAGGGTGGCTTACCCTTGTAATCCTGATGCATGGGAGGTTTAAGGAATTCTGCTTCAAGTCTGAGTCCAGCCTGAGCTATAGAGTGTGGAGTCTTGCCTTCTTTTTTTTTAACATCTTTATTTTACAAAACAAAGATAAATGTACAGATTTCAAGCATTTTTTGCGTAAAATTATACAATACATTTTTGTCAGTACTTTTTTTTTCAGATTTTAAAATAATTTTTACATACATCTATATGAATAGTCAGTACTTGATCTTTTTAAAGGTTTGACAGTATGCATCGAAAACCCAATAGTTACAATGAGCACAAAGTACATGCAAAACAAAACATAACATGAAAATAGTCAAAGTTTCCTTGTTGTGTAAAGATTTTTTTTGTTTTGTTTTGTTTTCTTTATTTCTTGGACTTCCTACAGTCTGTGAGTTGTTTCTGGGGCAGTGCGAGCCTCTGGGGTTAGCATCCCACTATCAGTGACTGCATATTATGTCTGTTCTTTTGTGACTGGGTTATCTCACTCAGAATGATATTCTCTAGATGCAGCCAAAAGGCATTCGGAGTAAATCTGCAAGCTAGTTTGGGATTGTTTCCTTATGGCATTATGTGGGCATTCAAATATCAGATTTTGAAGATTTTTTGACTGTTGAGTAGGAAATGCTCACTCTACACAACAAAGTATAAGCAATCTTATTGTTATTTACAAGTTCTGTTAATAAGAAGAATGAAACATGTAACTCCAGTTGTGTTAACAGATCACCTAAAATACCTTAGAAGTATAGACCCTAATATAGCTATTTTGGAGCTCAGTTTAAGTTCAAATAAACAGCAAACATATGTTTTTTTAAAAACTGAAGAATAGATTAATCTCTCAATCCTGACCTTTCAAATAACCAAGAAACCTGGGATCAGTTGATTTCCTTGCCTCTAAAGGTTAGCCACTACTAGCCCTGCAGGGCATGTCAAGAACTTCTTAGGCTTCCTCTGAATTCCATTTCTGTTCTGGTACAGTATTTGTTCTCTTACTTCAACCTAGTTGCTCACATCAACTTATGAATTAGCTCTTTGCACATTCTCCATGATGATTAGTAGAACTCATTGAGATGGCCCATCAGTAGAGGTATCAGATGACTAATATCCTTCCTTTATTACCATGTAACCAAAACAAAAGAAATCCTTTTTACCACAGAGAGAAATCTATTTTTGCATATAAAAACCACAAATGCAAAAATTCTACTGCAATTCTACACCAACACTGACTCATACAAATGCGTTGCCTCCTGTGGAATTCCTTTTCTTTCCTCCAGTTACTGAAGGTGCCTGTCTCTGAATAGACTAGTATGTACCCTGTGAATGTGTATGAATTGCCTTAGGCAGTTTTAATGTTGGCTGCTCAGGGGAAAGAGAAATGAGTAAGTCAGTGCAAATAAGAATTTGCTTCTAAACTTCCAGGCCTTACATACTTATCTGTCACCTCAGAGTTATTTTCACTGTCGTTGTTGTTTTTCGTGTGTGTGCTTTAAAAATAATAGAAAATTCTATTTCAAAGATAATTCAATTACCAAGATTCACATAAGAAAAAGAAGCTAAGAACTTAATACCATGTGTTCTGATAGTGCTAGTCATGGTGATTCAGGCTTTCTCCCACCCACTCTTTCTGGCTCAGGTTCCTCCCTGTGCTGTCTTGGTTAAATACTGTCTTCCTTCTGATCTCAGAAACTTGTAGCTACACACTCCTTGAGCTTTTTCCAGTATGGAATGGCTTATGTTTTTTAATGACAAGGCATTTAGTAGAGCCTTCATTCTGAGCTAGTGCTAAATGACATTCTCCTCTAAGTTCAAACATTTTCTCCAAGACCCTCAGGAGGGAAAGAAAAGGTCACATTCTTGGAGAACACAAATTTGGAAGATTCTTGAGGGTTCTGCCCCTAGCAATTTAAAAGTGAGTAAGTGAATTATGGGGTGAGGATAGAGACACTGACCTGCTACCTCCCAGAGAATGGGGCTATTCAGACCGCACAGCTGTCAGCAAAATGTAAAGAGAAGTCTACCATTGCAGTTGTCAGAAGTTATCCCCAGTGTTCAGGTGGGTTTTTCTGTGATATGGCTACGTTTGAGTTGTTCATACTTCATGTAAGCAACCTATTGGCCATATTCCTGTTGGTAACTCCAGTAAAAACCTCATTGGATCACCCAATTGTTTGTGTGTGTGTGTGTGTGTGGATGTGTGTCTGTGTTTGTGTGTGTGTGTGTGTGTGTATGTGTGTGTGTGAACATGTGTCTGTGTTTGTGTGTGTGTGTGTGTGTATGTGTGTGTCTGTGTGTCTGTGTGAAAGCTTTTCCAGGAAAAGTCCTGCTAAACAATGAACATGGCCCGATGGACTAGTGTGGCCCTGCTATGTTTTTAATAAAGACTATTTTGATTAATTAACATGTACATTGAGCAATAATTTTTGTGATTTGAAAAGTCACTTAATTTTGGATATGGAAATGTATTACAGAAACACTTGTTAGTGCTGCTAAACTGTTCCAGAAAAAGTGGATTCCTTTGCATTTGCATACAAATCTAGGGTTTTATTAAGGCATTTTCTTGAACACTCTGTTCTTAACAACCCTTTGCCCACCTCCATTTCTTACGTCCATCCCTGTTTCTCTGCTCCCCAGTAGCTTCATATCTTTGTTCATGGAGCATGTATTCTATTACTTCACCCTCAAGAATATTTTCCTTCTCTATTGGTCTGGTTCTCTTTCTAATTTTGTTACCAATACCCACCTATTCACCCATTCGAACAACCGTGTGCACAAAATAATAATTGAAACCTACAATTCCCATACTAAAAATTACCCATCATATTTATATTTTTGAAGGCAGATTGTATTATTTAATGCAGTCATTTCTGCTTCCATCTGTTTTGCCACACGTGCTTTGATTTCATTTCTCTGTATTGCTCAATGAAATTCCATTGTCTATAGGCTAGTAATTTCTTTAACCATTCATCGGTTAATGAGTATCTAGGCTGATTCCATTTTTTTAATCTACTGAGAATACGGTAGCAATAAAAATGAATGTATAAGACCTCTGTGGTGTGCTCACTTGGAATCTGCTTAGTATATACTAGGGAGCAGTAAAGGTGGTACACAGGTAATCTCTAGTTTTCATTGTTTGAGAAACCTTGCTCCATTTTGACTATACTACTAGCTTTCATATAGCTGCAATGAATAAAGGTTCATTTCCCATTTCCTTTCCAGCCTTTGTTGGCTTTGCTTTTTGATTTTAGTCATTCCCTCTGGGTGTCATAAAATTAAAAAGCAATTTTAATGTGCAGTTCCCAGAAGGCTAAATATGCTGAATTTTTTTTTTAAAAAAATATTTAATGGCCTCTTTGAGGCTCTTCTTTTAAGAACTGTATGCTCAGTTCATTAGCCAAGTTACTTATCAGAAGACTTGAGAAAAGTTGGCATACCATTTTTGCAATTCTTGCTGTATTGTGGATATTAACACCCTGTCTGGAGCATAGGTGGGAATGATTTTCCCCATTCTATAAGCCACACTTTCATTCTGCTGATAGTTCCTTTTGCTGTGCAAAGTCCTTATAATCTAAGGCAATCTTACATATCAGTTCCTCGGCTATTACTTAGGTCTTTGCGGTTCTTTTTGCAAAGTCCTTCACTATACCAGTGTCTCCAAGGAATTCCCTGGTGCTTTCACGTAGCAGCTCCTTCATTCTAGACTATATATTAAGGTCTCTCCTCTACTTTGAATTGATTTTTATGCAGGAAGAGAAATCCAATTCTAAGTTCATGCTTACATTTCTGGACATCCACGTTCACAGTGTCACTCACAAAAGACAACCTCTTTCCAATATATCTTTTCATGTACCATCATCAAGTACAGGTGAATGTCAACACTGTAAGATGCCATTCTGGAGTATTCCCAGTGTCTCTCTAAATCATTGCTATGGACACATGCTATGAGTTCCATTCCATTGTAAAGCATTGTTCACTGTGTCACATTTCCTCAGGATAGGTGAACAAAGGTCTACTCATCCTACGTAAGAAATTAATACCGCTAAATTATATCAAATTTGCTGCACCAGAGTTTACCGGGGTTATTTATAGGAGTTTGGGTGAGGGATTCTGCAATTTCCTAGGAGAGCTGAGTCCCTGAGAATGTACACTAGCACAATGACAACTTATAAAAGCTGAAACTGCTTTTATGAGGAACACCAGTGAAGCAATAACAAACCCCCAACAAACCTCCCCAACAAAATTTTCAGTCCCAAATTTATCCTGTCTACAAGACACTTGGTGTTTTATTACACTTTATATTCTTTTAAAATCATTTTAAATTTATATTTCAAATGTTGCTCCTTTCCAGGTTCCCCTTCCCTGAGTTCTTCATCCCATCTAACCTCTTCTTAGCCTCTTATAGAATGATCCCCCACCTACCCGCAGACCCTCCCAAGCAACCTCCTTCTCTGGGGATTCAAGTCTCTACAAGATTGGGCACATCCTCTTCTTAGAGATAGAACATCATCTTAAGTCCTAAACAACTTAAACTTATAGTAATACTCTGATTATCTTGTCTTCATCCCATGAGAGACCCTAGAAAAAATATTACCTAAGTATACAGGAAGTTCAGGGACATAGATTGCAAATTTTATAGAAATAACAGAGACTGCTGACTTTCTGGACTATACGCAACATTATCTCTATAACACTGGAACATCCATCTTCAGTCTTCTGGCCCAGTATTTCTGAAAGACTTGCTGAAGCCAGAATTGTGAAGGACTTGCATACTCTGTCTAGGCATAGCATGGCAGTCAACTTCCCTGTGCTTTTTGTCTTTTCTAGATAGATGTGCCTATACTTGAAGCATGGACATTTTCTTTGCCCAGTGGCTAACTTGGCACATTTGAAGCAAATCTATATTGAGGTAACTGATACTAATCACATTCTTTGAAGTAGAATAGGGGTTCTATCAGGAGCATATCCACTCATATTGAAGAGTCTTCTAACAAAATAAATCTAAATGCCATATTCTTTGGATCTTTTAGGTTTTTAAAGATTATCTATCTACAGCATATTTGAATTGCCCGACATTGTTTATTCTTAGCTGTTTACTATCTAAACAACCTTGAAAACATTTTATTGTAATTAACTACACTAGTATCTAATATGACCATGAGTTTAACTATCTGACTATTAACTTTCATTTCTTAACCATCTCTAATAGTTCATAACTTGCATTTTATTGTATCTAATAGAACTAGAAATTTATATTGCATCTTTAAAAAATTATAAAATATGATATGTCAAATAAACTTTAAAACATAAGTATGTGTTCTCCAAGGCATGTGTACACTTGCAATTTAGGACTAAGTTTATACACACTTCGTTTCACACAACTCCAAATTTAATCATGTTTTATTGTAATTCAAAATCTTAATTCTTGTGGAAACATTGATTCTATCTGGATGTTTTTAATAAGGTCCAAACTTCGGGAAGAACGCTGAGTTTATAAAGAAAGGATTAATCTCACTGATTTTTCCAGGAGCTTTTTCTGCTTGTCTTGTGACAAAGATTTGGTGGTAAAGCTGTGTATATACAGTTAGTAGTTACCAGTGAGATGCTGTTACTAGGGAATAACTGTGATGTAAATTATTCACTAAACTAAAAAAAGAAGAAAAGGGGGATTTTAATCAATGCCCTTTTTATCTCTGTCCTGCCATGCCTTCAGTATTAGGCACTGTGTGTTTCTAATTATATTTCTAATATTTTTGCCTCATGTGGTTATCGTAGTGTCTTTTAATCTCCTACCCATCATCATTCTTCATGAAAATATTGTTATATTTCATTCTTTCTTTGATTCATTGTTAATATTTTACAAACTTTAATAATTATTTATAACTATTTTTTCAGTGCTCAATCTGCTTGCAAAGTTCAATAATCATGGTATATGGCCATCTACTTTAGGGGAACAGACAAATGTGAAAGTTAAGCAGATTCTAGGAAGTGAAACACTTAGTATCATGCCTACTAGAGTTTCACTGCTACAATGGTTATTTAATGGAACCAGCAGACATTCCTGAAATATGCCATCCTATACCACATCTTCAAAGCACTCCACTGCCTATTGCTCAGTCTTTATTCTGGATGATGGAGTAAAACTCAAGTCCACACTCTTCATGGAAAATTACATAATATGAGTCTTTTCGAGTTCAATAATAAGTAAGAGGAATCATAAGTTCATAAGGTTATAGAAACATGCTCTCATTCAACAACATTGCAATCACGTTTTAACAAGTACAATATCACTTTTACAAAGGCTTCTTCTTTTTCTCCGTAATTCCTATAATGTTGGGCACTTAGTCCAGTTATATACCATAACATGACAAATGTTCCCACATTTAAAATTCTCTCCATGACACAGAACTTCTTCTAGAACCAAATATATACACAAACATACATACAAATGTAGAGAGGAAGAGGAGACAGAGACAGCAGGGAGAAAGGTGTGTCTGTCAAGTATCACATAGCCTGGCTATCCTCACTATGAAGTTCCCCTCTATGTTGGTATTACAAGCAAGTGTTTAAATTTTTCATCTGTGTCATATATGGTATTTAAATTCTTGATATTTATTTGTAATAACAGATTGTAGGTTTAAAATTTTTTAAACCTACTTTAATTATGGTTCTTTAACATGTCATCTTCCCTTCTAGCCCACCTATCAAAGGTAGGGGAGAAGAAAGAACCATGGAAAAGGGGAAGTGTGAACCGCTTTAGAAGCAGTTCTTTGAGGCAATTCTAATCATCCTTGTTAACATATAAACAACCCAGTTGAAAACATCAAGACAGGAGTGGTGGCAGTCCAGTCCAATCAGCAAACACCAAACACAAATGAGTAGCAGCAGCAGCTTGATCCAGAAGAAAACTTGAGGCTCTGTTGATTGACATAGATATGCAGAAGCATCAAGAAACAGCCATGATACTACTGGACGTTCTTTGGCACATTTCTATGAAGTCACACAAGCAAAAATCATTGCAAAAAGCAAGGCAAACCAATGCAAGAGCATCATCCACTGTCTATTGAATTATACTCTTTTAAAACATCATGTGTCCTCTAAGTGTCAGGTCCAGGAAGATATTACATGCCTTTTTACAAAACAACTTCCAGAAAAATACCATGTGTCTGCTTCTACCAAAACATGCTCCCACATGCCTTATTCAGCCAAACATATTCTCATAAGACAGTTTCCTGGAAAACATGTGACACAACTGAGTCACCAATGAAAATTGAAATTTTCACTTCAAAAGATAATATGATCTCCCTCAACTTGAAGCTATCATCCTGAGTGAGGTAACCCAGTCACAAAAGAGCACTCATGGTATGTACTCCCTTATAAGCAGGTACTAACCCAAAAAGCTCAGGATACCCAAGAAACCATTCACAGAACTTATGAAGCTCAAAAAGAAAAAAGAGCAGAATGTGGATGCCTTAGTTTTTCTTATAAAGGATAACAAAACACTCAGGGTAGGAAATACAAGGACAAATATAGGAGCAGTGATTGAAGAAAAGATCATTCAGAGACTGCCTCACCTGCAGATCTACCCCACATGCAGCCACCAAACCCAAGCACTATTGCTGAAGCCAAGAAGTGTTTACTGGCAGGAACCTGATGTGGATGTCTCCTCAGAGGCTCTCCCAGAGTCATATAGATACAGATGAGGATGCTTGCGGCTAAACATCAGTCTGAACATGGGGACCCCAATGAAAGAGCTAGAGAAAGGACTGAAGGAGCTGAAAGGTTTGTACCCTCATGGGAAGAACATCATCATCAACCAGCCAAGGAACTGAGGTGTAGAGGGTGAATGGGAGAGGGAACAAGTTGAGGGGTAGGAGGGAGGGGAGGGAAGATGAAAAGTGTATAACATTTGAAATGTAAATACAGAGAATATCCAATAAAATTGGAAAAAAAGAAGATAATCTCCCTCAATATGGAATTCTCCATTTGATCCTACTCATTATAACATTATCACCAAGTCAAAGAACCAGAGCTCTAAACTTATCCAATAACTGCTAGCAATGTGTGTGCCCTTCCTTAACCTAACAGGCCATGGGATGAAACTATATTCAAGTTCTGGCAGGCTCTTTAATCTCTTGTTGCTTGTGTTTCTCCCTGCCTTCCCTCAGAGTAGGTAGGCCTGGCTTCACATGGCTAAGGTAAGCCAGACTAAACACTGACTGGCATTATTTCAGGGGAGAATGCAACAGAGTGTGCACACCAGCTCTGAAGCAGGTAAAGAAACAGGGATCTCTCTATGTGCCATCCTAAAGGTTAGATTGCAGGTGGTTTGATGGGACATGTGCTAAGAGATACTCTGAGACTGGGTGTAGTGTGTGTCTGGGAATGCCCTGAGACTTTTCTCATTTGGCTCCGAAAATTCTATTTAAATCTACATGAGAGTAGAGAAATGGGGCAAAGGCAACACTTTCACTGCCAACAGTCCATAGTCTTCAGTTCCTTGAAAATGATCATTTTGATATCAAGTGCTGACATGGGTTCTTGAGGACACACACAAGAGAAATATTTGCGGTAACTTCTTTTCTGGGGCTTTTGAAAGCAGAAATTCCAGTCACCATCACAGCTTGGCCAATGTTTGCTACTTCCCGAATCTCAGACCTTAAATTTTTTTTTTCTGCAGCTGTCCAGTATTCCTGGTTGCATAAGAGGGTTTGCCATTATTTCTTAGGCCCCTGATTTTATTGATTTAAGCATGCCCTCCAGTTCTACCTAATCTTTCTCTGCTGAACCACCATACCTGCTACCTACGTACCATCATATGCTTAACTGAGGTCTTAACAGATTTGAAACTGTATCTTTAATTGCTGTTCTTATCTAGTAATATTTTTCTCATCATTCAATACCCAGGATCAATTTTTTTCTATTCTTGGGGGTCCTGGCTTAGAATTCTTTATTCTGAATATGCTCCCAATATATGCATGTTATTTTGTCATCAGTGTATTGTACTGACAGCATCTTGTGATACACTTGCATGTCCATAATGCCCTGCACAACAGTGTTCCCAACACCCACATAGCCACATATTGGTTATAAGTTCTGTATATGATTATGTATCTACATTTTATCTATAAGATTTGCAAAGAGATGGGTTTTCTTCTATCTAGTGTGTATCTATCTATGGCTAAATCTATACACACTGACATATAAATGTGATATACATATATGTATTTGTATAGCTATGTAAACAAAAATATATAAAAATACTCAGTATTTACAGTATCTCTCATACATAATTTAGCTGTGAGGTAATATGAATTACTTTGGTCTACTTTAATAAAATACTATATAACATTGTTATATGGCATTTGTGTTCTCTTAGAGTCTGTATGACATGAAATCTCTGGTGAAATATATGGTCTATTTCTGATATGTCTGCCTTTATATTTTACTTGACCCCTTACTTCTTTTTAATATTCTTTCTTTGTTTTGAACATTTGGTGTTTTGAATATTATCTGACAAGGATATTTTTTTTCTGGTCCAATCTATTTGGTGTTCTGTAGGGTTCTTGTGTGTTTATTGCCATCTTTTCTTTAGGTTAGGAAAGTTTTCTTCTATAAGTTTGTTGAAGATGTTTACTGGCCCTTTCTGTTAGGAATCCTAATTCTCTTTTATGTTTAATATCCTTAAGTTTGGTCTTTTCATTGTGTTCAAGATTTTCTGGATGTTTTGGGTTAGGAGCTTTTTGCATTTTGCATTTTCTTTGACTGTTGTGTCAATTTTTTTCATAGTATATTCACCTGAGATTCACCCTTCCATCTCTTGTATTTTGTTGCTGATGTTTGTGTAAAATTCACAAAGAATCAATAAAACTTTAATGAATAAAAGAAAATGTATTATAGACTGTATAACATACAAGCAACAATAAGATATTTTTCACAGTTTTCCAAGCTACAACAGCCAATTCAGGTGCCAATAACCATGCTGTCTGGTAAGAGTCAGTTCATCATCAATAGCCTTCTATCCTCTGTTCATGTTATGAATAGGGCTAGAGAACTCTCTCATGTTTCACAAGGCCACCATGACGTCTCCATTATCAAGGCCCTTTTCTCACTAACGATTCACCATTTAAAACAATAACATTAGAGTAAAAGTTTCAGCATGTATTTTCAGGAAGTAAAATCATTCATTCCATTAGATGGGTGCCAGCACAGCTGGAAAGCGCAGCTTCTTCATTTCTCCTGTTTCATACTTGTCTGTGTACCATGACAGTGAGAACAATCAGTATCTTTATCATCGGTTTCCGTTATGTTTTTAAGGCCTATGCACATTATCTCATAGAATCTGTGGGATATACTCTTGTAAGAGACAATGTCATTGACATGTTAGGAATAAAAATTTCTCTCAGGTGAATGGAAATCAAAGTTCACACGGAACAGTATATTCCTTAAAATTGTGCCATTTTAAGAAGAAGGTGCTAGTGGGATTTCAATGCATGCTATCAAACCTCCGAAAGAATTAAGTACTGACAAAAAATATTTATAGTGTTATGCGAAAATTCCTTTTAAAATCTGTATATGTATTCCTCTTTTTTAAAAAAATAAAGTTGTAAGAGAGAAAAAAAGAAAAAGAAAAAGGAGAGCATGCTATTTCACTTTGAGGGTTTGTTGTGCCATCTCAGGCCCTCCTGGCTCACAAATTCAGGTCTATCTTGAGATACACAGTTGCCTCTCTACTTTCATCGAGAGTCTTTGCCCAACCTTGAGAAGTATTTTGATATCTTCCATTTTATTCTACACCTCTAAGTTTGTGTGTATGTGTGAGTATGTGTATGTGTACATGCACTACATGTTTGTACAGAAAAAAATATATAAACATGTAGACACAATATTTAGCTTATATACTATTTATTATTTTCCTCAATCACTTTATTATGGATACAGTTCCTCCCATGGAAACTGGAATACCCCCTCTACTTTTTACTAGGCTCGGTTTCTATAGAGCTTCAGACACCAATGAGTTTTTACCCTACACCTGTAGGGTTAGATGAGCACAGTCACATCCAACATGTTATGTGCATGACAGACATGTAAACTAAAGTTATCATGCTTTCATGGCAAGCCCTTTACTAACAACCATTCCAGAATAACCAACTCAAAATTTATTTCCATTTGTTTCTCCTGTGGCTTTCATTATAGACAAAGATGTCAGCCTTGCTTGTGTTGGCAGAGATGGTACCCCAGTATGTCTTCTTTTGTCATTTTGTCCAGAAACATATGTGAACTAAAGTGAATTCAAGAATTACAATCCTTTCATCACAAATGAAAAACATGCTGGTAAGAACTACAGGGGCAACAAAATCTTTGCTACCCTAAAGTGTTTTAACAGCTTCTTTCACATTGTAATCTGTAAGGCATAGTCAGGGCACAAGAAAGGAGAGTGTTTGACTTTAGCGTTCACTGATTTCCCCAAACCTTCTTTTGGAGCAAAATAAATTCAGCAAAGTATAACAAACAATGCCCCCTACTAAGATCCTTTTGAGTATTGTTATCTTCTTTTCACGAACCTGATTTTCAAGATATCCATTTATTGGGGTACTGCTTGTGAATGAGCAAATTTTCTGTCAGGAGCCTGTCATCTCCACAAAAACAGGCACATCATCTACTGCTCACTGCTATTGAACCAATGCTTGCATCTCTACCTAGCAGACAAAAGTTCTCAGAGTATATCAAGGCAATGATTCTTATGGGTAATCATGACAAACGAATACCTACAGGCATCCCATGAGCACACTCTGTCTTCATCAGTTTATATGTAGAAGAATGGTTTGTGTTCTCTTTGTAATCATGAGGAAACTAAGGTATTAGATATAAGTCAAGCAAACTCATCAGTTATAGACCTGGGTGTGGAGACAAAAAGGGTCTAGAGAGCTCTTTCACTTAACAGCTAAGGGAAGGTTGTTCAGAAATTAAATCCTCCAGATGTAATTTTTCTGATACCATTGTTCAAGTTGGCTGCAAAATATATCCATATTAGGTTATTATATTGAATACTGTGTAATATAGCTGCTATCACTAAGAAATGGCTTGAGTTTGTCTTTAAGTTATATGTTAAAAGCTTTGTTCTCAGTATGGCAATGTTGGGACATGGAGTCATCCTTAAGCTCTGGGTAGTCTAGTAATTCAGTTTCTAGGGACACTGAACTCAATAGGGGATAAGATAAGTCTGATAGGCTCTGACTTGCTTATCACTAAAAATTGTCAACAAGGATAAAATTGAGTCTGGAGAGATGACTCTGTGTAAACAAACTTGCTACAGAAGCATGAGAAGTTGAATACTGAGCACTCATAAAAACAGGGTTGGCAGATCATGCTTCTAATTACATAGTTTTAGGAGGTATGGACAGGAATATTGAGAGTTTGCTGGCTACCAGCCTGATTATAGGTTTAGCAAGAGATGTTGACTCAAGTAAAGGAAGTTGAGAATGATACAACAGAATGCCCTAAGTTCACCTCTGGACTATTCTTGAATGAAAACAGGGACCTGCACATATCCATGTTTTATATGTGCACACGAAAATGTTGAATTGACATAACTCTGTGTCTTCATTACCATCTTAGCTCCCCTTTCGCATGTGCTTTCTCTAGGTTGCCATCTGCCTTGATATATTAGAGTCAAAAGAAGCCTCACCGGAGCCTGAATCAATGGAGATGTTCAATGTTGTTGTGGATTTTTGATTTGGGGTTTTTCTTTGTTTGCTTCTACAATTTTCACCTAAATAGTCTTTTATTTTTAAAGACCCAACCTTATGTATTTTGTAGCAATGGAGAAATGGACTAGTGACATCCCACAATATATTATAATATTTACATTATGTTCAGCTTTGCCATTCTGTTTAGAAATGTGTGGACCTTAAGCTATTTAGCAAATAAACATCACAGTGTTCAGTGTGGGATGATTCTTTATGTATTGACCTAGAAAACACCAGTAATACCTGAATAAGACAAGATGCTTTTCTTTTTGGTTGTTCATCAATACTGGTCATAAGACCCCATTGCTCCAGGTACCATACATTTGGTTGCAAGTTATAAAGAGAGCCTGGGGAACTAAGCTGGAAGCTTTCTTCCTCCTGATTAGTTTCTCCGTGTTGAAAATAGCTATTTACATATCTGGGAGAGTGGGTATGGAAGTAGTAGGTATCAATAGTCTTACCTACCTATGAACCCTGTGAATAATATTAACATTACAAGCAAAGTGTTCTCACTGGTACAACAATGTTATGACTGTTATAGGGGTAACCAACAACTCTTAGATTGGGGTTGAAAACCACTATGCAAGAGAGATCATAAACCTGGTACTGTAATCTAGCCAAAGACCTATGGCTAAGGAGGTTAAAGACCCAAGGGAGGAAGTTGGCACAACTCCAAAATTTATTCTATATTTATTTTTGTAACCATAGTCAAATACTATGCTTAACTTTAACTAGAGAAGTTTCCCTTTGTAGTAGTTACAGTGTGTGTAATGAGGTGTGGCTGTTCAAGGTGCTTAGAATAAATGATGGCTAAGTTCTCAATACTAAACAGGACCTTTACAACAGCTTCCTAAGGCTAAGAGAGCATTGTGGAAAGGGAGCACAAAGAATAGATATATGAGCCAAAGACATGGAGAATAGATGAGAAATCCTATCTCTGTAATGACACAGTCATTACAAACATGATCTTCATAGCAGCTGTATGTGCCTTCCTTAGGCTGGCACAAGATTGGGATTGCCATGAGTCCAGGAGAAGAAGTTCATGGGATACTACTCTTCCCTAATGGACAACTGGCAATGGATGGATTTGGGGAGAGAGAAAGTCATTGCCTTTAGTTGTATACTCACTCTGGACTCATCGGGCTCCAGTGGATAGTTTTTCAACTCATGGTCACATATGTTCCTGGTTAAAATCAATGGGTGGCAAAAGAAACAGAACAAAACAAAAGGCAGCAGGAATTGGGAAAGTGACAAAGGTGGGAAGGAGCTAGGATGAATGAGCAATGAGTGGTTTGGGGCAAAGCAAACAGAATACAATGTACACATGAATGAAGTTCAATTGTCAAAGAACAAATGTAATCAACAAAAATATCCATTTGAAAGGAAATATGCAGAAACATGGAACAAAAGATAAAATTAAAGGTCAAACTGAGGTAAGTTTAGATAACTGGATTGAATTATATAAAAATTAACCTTAAGTTCATTTAAGAGATTATGTTTAAAATAATAAAAGAAACACCACTATTATTATCCAACAAGCCAAATAATTCAATGTATTGTCATTTCTGTCATTTGAATTTAATGAGCAATAGTGCCTGATTCTCATGTTAGCTCTAGGTCATGTTGAATATTGCTTGCCATGGATAAAACTCAGTTAGCACTGGATTCTACATCAGGTGCTCATCTTATTTCTCTTGTGTTTAAGTGGTGAGGATACACACCTTTGTTCTTGAGACTTCTGTATTCTGCTTTAGCATTATGGAAATTCAAGTAGCCCAGCCAGGGGCATACTCAGTAGGGAAGAGACAGAAGGTCTCAGATGGCCACAGACTCCCATAGTAGGCAGGTCTGTTGCTAGGCAACTACATTGATTTTTTTATCTATCTCCTTTACTGATGACTCCTTCTGCTTTCTGGGGATTTATTGTTGTCATTTCCAGCAGTAGTTAGTTAGAAGCTTTTCCCATCTTCAGTATTTATAGCATCAAAGACTCTTAAAGACAAAATATTCTCAGGAATTCTGATTTTACACCCAGAGTGTATATGATTAGAAATGTCTTCTCATACAGGATGTGTAATCTTTGGTAGGATTAAGTAGATATAGATTCTCCAGCCTTTACCTAAATACTTGATGGTTCTCAAAACCAAGTTGTTCACATTAACTAAAATTCAAGTATTTCTTTCTGAAGTAAACTGATTTGTTTTGTCTCTGCCTTGCATATCTGCTTGTGTTGAAAGAATAAACTCCAGGTGGAAAAGCCTTTTTAGACTTAATTTTGCTTCTAAACTTAAAATATCTCACCTACTTAACATAGCAGAAGGTGCTGTCATGCCACGGAGCTTTGAGTTCTGCATCCTAAGGATCAGATTGGACAACAGTGCAGTCAAATGCTCAGTGGCTGATCATACAAACAGACTGCTTTCCTCTCTTACCCCTGCAATTGAGTGGAGGAGTTTTCTTGATTAGAATACTTCCTGAAGCTGTCAGGTGGGAGCTTTCACAAAGTTAGGTTTCTGATTACAGCTCGCAATGATTAAATGCCCAATTTAAATATAGTTCTGCTCTAAATTTCAGGATAAATTTCAGAAAACAGATGGAGACAGGCTTAAGGAATGTATTTTTCATTAAATTTGTGGAAGACTTTATTTAAGGACACACCTCAACTGTGCTTTACTTAGTCCTCCTTGCCAAAGAAGGAACTCAAGGGTCCAACATTATAAGGACCTCAAATTCTTTAAAGCTTCTGAAAAATATGGAGATATGTAACAGAATATATCATGAATTAAAGGCTAGAGATTGGAAGGTGACTCAATTATTTACTTGGAATACAAGCATAAATCATGGACAACCATAGTACTAAAGTAAAATGTTCGTGTGGAAGTTTACTCTTTCTTCCTACTAAGTCCTGTGCTCCAAGAAATAAGTCTAAGACTCAGATTCAAAATATATTTACAAAGTTTTTTGCCGTATAGTCTTCTCTGACTATATCATAACTTAAACAACCCATTTATTTTGTTCTACTTTCTGCCATGTGCCTGCTGACCTGTGCTCAAGTACCATCTCCTCTGGCAAATCTCTCCATGCTTTGCATCTACTAGATTCTTTCTGCTTTTTGGATGTCACACCTTCAATTCTACTCTTTTTTATAGGCCACAAATCTTCTAATTGGCAGGTGATACATCCATATTATATACAAGATAACAAGATAGCTCAGCTCAATGGTGCATTTGCAAATGAAGTGCTGAAGAGGTAGAAATAAGAAGAATGCAGGACTCCATAGCCAGCCATCCTTGACCCATGTCCCAGTAAGAGATCCTCTTTCAGAAATTAAGCTAGCCAGCTCCTAAGGAGCAATAACTAAAATGGACCTCTGGCCTTGGTATTCAAGGCACATGAATCCACCTACACATACACAGAGAGAGGGGGGAAGAGGGAAGGAGAAAGGGATGAAGGGAGGAAGGGAAGGAAAAGGAGCGAGGGAGGAAGAAATTATTTGTTCTGTCATAAAATAAGCTAAGAAATAGATGCCAGATAGATAACTACAGATGTAGAGATATATGGTTATTATTTTACTTACCCATCATAACTAGCTTTGTGTATTAGTTTTAACTGGCAGAAGTTGAGTCATGGGTGTTTTGCATGATCCACTCATGTCTATAAAGCTAAAGTGTGTAGGTAAAGTCAGATTCAAGCCCTGGCACTTTGAAGGCAGAGTCATAACCTTTAAATGCAAAAGCTCTTGCAAGGAGTTGCCTTTAGGCATGGCATAGCACATCCACATAAAGCTAAGTCTAGAGCACAAAATCTCTTTGACAAGGCTTTTCTGTAGCCTTTAGAATGCTCTGGTTACTTACGTCACTCCTTACCATCTAGAATTGGCACAATTGGTGATAATGAAATCTATCAAATATATTGCCAAGCATAAACCACAGGTTTCAACACTGAATCAGTCACCAATAGCTGGGGGCAGGGGTGCTGAGTCAGGAACCACCTTGTAGTTCACTACTGTATAGCTTAAATATCAGCCCCTAAAATAATCCCATTCCATATAAACAAATGGCCTGGTGGTTCATATGAGAATGACCTCATAGGTTCTTTTCTTTTTTTGGCATTTTGTTTTTTTAATTGGCGGTTATTTTTATAATGCAGATATTTAAAATCTACGTGTAAGTGTACTTTAACAAGTCTTACTTAACAAAGAAACTTTTTCAACAGTAAAGCTTTCTTATTTTACATTGTAGTATAATTCATGGACGGAAAGTTAGGTACTGTTTCACTTTCCTCCAAACCCATGTATTTCAGTTATTCAAGCAATGCAGTAAAACTTAATATATGCCTTATCTCCTAAATCAACATATTTTAACATTCAGATAACATAGAAATAACATCTACTTAGAAATGATGTTTGGCATACAACTTCAAAGACTTTTAGTATCGGCCTCCAGTTTCATATCTGCTTTCTCCATGACCTCCATGGGACCCCCCAAACCTTAAACTTCTACTGTATGATTTATGAGATGCACTATACAGCCTATCCTGTGAAAGCCCTCTTTCTTGTCTGCCTCCATGCTCAGAGTATTCCCTATCAATTGCTGAACGCACTTCTTGTCTACCATTACATTCATAATCACTAGCATATATGTCACTTCGGCTACTTGAGTAAGTTTCTTGTCTTCCACCATATCCATCTTGTGAGCTACTATAGTAATCTTTGCCGTTGTTTCCACTGTAAGTTCCTCTTGCAGATGGTGCCTCATGGAAGCTTCCATAACTTCCATAGGTGTCTCTGTATGAATTTCCACTTAAATATTCAGAGAAATCTCTATTATGTCCCCCACAATAGCCAGTGTGATCACTGAAGACTCTAGTTGCATGTTCATCCTGAGAGCTGTAATTGCCATAGCCACAGTATCCTCTAGACGTTGTATATCTCCTTGAATAACTATCATTAGAAGAATGACCATCATCCTGTGGCAATGGATATTCATCTCTTCTGGAAGACAGTGGCTCTCTTCTTGGCAAATTTCTAGACATCTCTCTTCCATGTTGTTCTTGTCCTCTCAGTCCAGTATTGCTTCTCGACAGAACAGAAGTTGCAGATCTTTTAAAAGGAGGACCAGTCCTTGTGAAAGATGAACTTCTTTTAACTGCAAGGTGTCTCCCAGAGGAACTCATGTTGAAATTAGTAGTGGAGCTATCATCATCCAAATTTCTTTCATGTATAGGATGACTTCTTCCTCTGCTACTTCCTCCTCCTCTTCCACGTCTCAGAATTTGTGAAGCACCTCTGGTTCTTGAAAAAGATGATGGTCTCCTCTTGCTACTGCTTTCAGGTGATGATGATCTCCTGGCTTGTTCTACTTTAATTCTTTTTCCATCCAAAGACACTCCATTCATTTCTTTGACAGCATTCTTAGTATCTTCAGGACACTGAAAAGTAACAAAACCAAAGCCTCTAGACTTCTTAGTTTCTCGATCTCTCATCAAAATAACATGTGTTATTGGTCCAAATCTCCAAAATATTATTTGAAGAGTTTTTTTGTCTGGTCTCTATGTTGAGGTCTCCTACAAAAATTTTCCTAGGCTGCTCATTTTCTGCCATTTTTCTTTTTCTGATTTTCTATTTTCACTGTCTCAACAGATCAACCGCTGCCAGACTCCGACTTCACACTGACCCGACCCTATAGGTTCTTATGTTTGAATGCTTGGTCTTCAGTTAGTAGAACTGTTTAGGAAGAATTAAGAAAATTAGTGGAAAAAAGGACTTGTAACTTTGGGGAAAGACCCCACCCAGCTAAGCTTCCTACTTGGGGGAAAAAGCTTATTCATCAAGGAAAGCACCACTAAGTTAAAGCTTGTGTAAATGTAAATCATAGAGTCAATGTGTCAACCCAAGCAAGCTTCAGAAATAAACTGCCTTAGTGGGCTCATAATTTCAGAGTTAGTCAAAAAAAAAAAAAAAGAAAAGGAAAGGACTTGTGGAGTCTTCCTCCATGGTTGAAAAAAGGCTATTTGAAGCCAGGCATGTGCCACAGATGTCTTTGTGCAGAGATCCAGAAAGGCCATTGTGTGAAACTACAAAGGCAAAGTGTAGATTGCTTTGGACACTCCAAGATAGTAGAAATTCCAAAACCTTGAGATACCGGCCTTGGAGAGATACAGAATCATCATGTAGCCCAAAAGACAAAAGTGTGGTACAATCAACAAAGCTGTAAGGGGTGGTAAATATAAAGAGCCATCTACTAAGCCCTTTGACATCACAAATAGGTATGTAGGGAGTTTAGAGTTCGCCCTGCTGACCTTTGGCTTTGTTTTAGTTTAGTATTTCCTCACTATGCCCTGTTTCTCCCATTTAGAGTGTTAATGTATATCCTGTGCCATATTTATTTATTTATTTATTTATTTATTTATTTATTTATTTATTTATTTATTTAACAAGGGGTTACGGTTACAGTCTTTAGAGACTTGGACTTTGGAAACAGTGATAAGACTGTGAAGGACTATGGGGCTTTTGAAACTGGACTAAATTCATCTGGTATTATGATATGGGTATAAGCATATGAGGACGACTAGAGTAGAATATGGTGGTTTGAACGACAATGGCCCCTGTCTTAGTCATGGTAAAAGGACCCCATGGCCATGGCAATGACTAAATGGAAACATTTACTTGGGCTTGTTGTACTGGTTCAGAGGTTTAGCTCATTATCATCATGTCAGGAAGCATGGCAACAGGCAGACAGACATGGTGCTGGAGAAGAAGCAGAGAGTGCTGCATTCATTCCAGCAGACAACAGGAAGACAGAGTGAGCCACTAGGAATTGCTTGAGCTTCTGAAACTTCAGAATCCCACCCAGACCCTAATCCTACAAATGCTGCCTATAAGCCTATGGGGGTGGGCAGGTTTCTTCATTCAAAAACCAGAGCCCCCAGAGGCTCATGTCTTTGAATGCTTGGTGCCCAGTTAGTCAAACTATTTGGGAAGGATTAAGGAGGTTTAGCTTTGTTAAAGTAGGTTTATTAAGCCCAGTGTCCCTGCCTCCCTCCCTTTCTCCCCCCCTCCCTTCCCCCCCTCTCTCTGTGCTCAATTTATGATTTATGGATCAGATATGAACTTTTAGCATACATGTTCCTTACCACATTGGACAGGGAATATCTGAAAGTGTCTGCAGTAGCTCAATTAAAATATTTCTTTTACAACGTTATAGGTTGTCTTGGTTGTGGTGTTTCATCATAGTGACAGAACAGAGACTAAGACAGATAGTGACTGCTCACCACATCTGGAGCTATGAAACTTATTATTAGACTCACATCTTCCTAAATGCGTTTCAGTCCTCCACCATATAAGCTATAGAGGCCATTAATATCTATTGAGAACTCTAATTTCATCCCAGTGTGTGAAGAATGATCTACCATGCACACACTTCTAAGTTCATAATCGACTATCAGATTCTGTGACTATAACTACTTTCGTAAAATTTTATTCGCATGTACTAATTTTATTTTCTCTCTGGCTTTTAAAACATTGACACTGAAATTCATTTTTTAAAAAACCCCACCCTAATAAGTATTCTAGGATAATTTTAATCTTTTGTGTTAGATTAGATAATTTGAGATTTATCAGTCAAACACTACTTAAAACATAGATATCATACAACAATAGAGACAACATAAATATCTCAGTGGCAGCATCTATGAATTATCACAGTAGTAGCTAGCATATGTTTCAGAATTACTCTCTGTCAGCCATTGTTCTAATTCATTTCGAATTCATTCCTCATTCTCCAAACTACTCTAGGATGTAGATATTATTATCATCATTTTTAGCTGCTGATGGGAAGAGGCATGAAAGTGTTAAGACACACAACAGTTAGCTGACAGAAATATAGTTTAAATTGAGGCCATCGGGCTAGAGAGCTCATTTTATTGAACATGCTATTTGTATTTAATTCTTATAGAAAATCCCTTTTTTTAAAAGATAAGTCATCAAAGCAAAATAAGTTTCTATAAGGCAAAAAATTAATGGTTCATTAATAGTGCTTTAATTGGATTTTTATTTGCTCAAATGTTATTTATAACAAAATTATCTCATATTTTCACCACAGATAATCATCTTTCATAGCAAAATTTAAGGGCAGCCTACACAAACTCCATTGTGCTAAGTGATGTTATGCTTTAGACAATAACACTAGTCAAATCACTGCAGTCTAAGTTCAGATCAGGTTAGAGTTTTATATGAGAGTCACATATAGAATTTGTAGGAAGAGTCGTATAGCTACATATCATAACATAATAAACAGAGAAGAGAAAATATATGTTTGGGTATGTTTGCCTATGTGTGTGTGTGTGTGTGTGTGTGTGTGTGTGTGTGTGTGTGTGTGTGTATTTATGCAATAGTAATGCACCAGAAGAAATCATGACAGTCAAGCCAAGCACCAAGCCTGAGAGCTGAGTCTCAAGCAGCCTAAACTAATTAACATAATTGTACTCTCTTTGCCACTGGTTAGTATACAAGTGACATTTAGCACAATTATAGCCAATGAGACAAGTTGGGAAGCGAACTGTGCAGGCTTCCAGCAAAGTTTTTCTTGTTCCACTCAATTAACTGACCCAGGAACCACAAGCTGTAAGACTTGTAGATAGGTTAATATGTGAGATAAATTTTTCCTGCTCCTTTGGACAGTTTGATTGCATTGCATATTATTTAGACAATTTAACTTCTCTTTTATGTGATGAGCCCAAGAAAGATGATAAACTCTAACATCTGACTTGGCTTCTGCTGACATCGCTTGATTTCAAGATAGGAAAACCTAAAAAACACTGTCATTGTACGTCAATGCTTTGTGAGCAGATGCAACAACATTTCTTTGTTTATTCAAAGGATTATGCTTTAGCCAGGCATGGTAGCTCCTGTCTATAATGATCTGAGCTCTCAGAACTCTTTAGCAAGACGTAGCTGTCCTCAGTTACACCGTAAGTTCAAGACCAACCTGAGCCAAGTGACACTGCCTCAAAATAAAATTAAAAATTAATTTGGCCATAGTATAGCTAATGTATGCTTTTACTTGGTTGTGGGTGTGTTTTGGTTTTGTTTTCCAAGACAGGACTCCACTGTGTAGCCCTGGCTATGCTAGAGTGCATTCTGTAGACCAGGTTGGACCCAAACACAGAGATCCACCTGCCTCTGCCTCCCAAGTATTGAGATTAGGGGTATGTACATTCACCACCCAGCCTTATGATATTCTTGAAGTGACATTGTATTGGAATTGCAAGTACTTTATAGAAAAGTTTCTTTCACTGAGAAAAGCATGTCTGATGCTCTCCTGTCTGTTCTTATTCAGTTTTGGTATCAGGACAATCCTGACTTTGGATTTAAAGCATTGTCTTCCTTGGCATTTTCTGGGATACTTTGAAGAGTACTACAGGAAAGAGTTGCCAAAATTAAATATGGGATCATATAAAAGTTAAAAGCTTCAGCACAGAACAGAAAAGTGTCAGCTGGGTAGACAGCCTGCAGGACCAGAGAGAACTCTTTCCCACCTATGCCTCTTATAATAATTTTATAGAGTGTATAAACAACCTTTAAAAAAACACTACAAAACAGACTTCCAATGAATAAATGGGCCAATGAACTAAACAGAAAGTTTAAAGGAAAAAATACAAATTATCAATAAATATTTTTGTTTTCTTTAATTTTTAACTAATTATTATTTTATTTATTTATATCCCAAATGCTGACTCCTCCCAGCCCCCCTCACAGTGTTTACCCGATTGATTCTTCCTCCCCTTAGCCTCTGAGAGGGTGCCCCTTGATATCCCTACGCACTGGAGCAACATGTCTTTACAGGATTAGGAGCATCTTGTCCCACTGAGGCAAGATAAGGCAGTCATCTGCTATATATGTGCCAAGGACCACAAACCAGTCATTGTGTGCTCTTTGTTTGGTGGTTTGGTCTCTTGGAGCTCCAGTCCAATGCTTGGTTGTGGGTATCTGTGTCTGTCTTAGTCAGCAGCTGGTAGAGCCTCTCAGAGGACAACCAACCTAGGCTCCTGACTTCAAGCACAGTAATAGTGTCACGTATTGGTGCACATCATGGGAGGGAGTCCATGTTGGGCAGGTCTCTGATCTGTCTTTGTCTCTGCATTGGTTTTAGACAAAAGCAATTTTGGGGTAGAAAGTTTTGTAGATTGATTGGTGTCCCAATCTCTCCACCAAGGGTCTTATCTGACGACTAGACATTGTCTCTTCAGGTTTTATCTCTCCACTGTTGGGAATTTCTGATATGGTCACCTGCACTGAGTCCTGAGAACCTCCCCCAAACCAGGTCTCTGGATCTTCCTAGAGAATCCCCTCCCTGTCCACTGGTCCTCACAGCTACATATTTCCACTCATTCTCTTGTCCCTCTGGGTTGCTCTCCTGTCTCCCCCCATACCTGATCCTGCCCTCCTTTTCCCCTTCCCCTTCCCTCTCCTTTTCAGTGCTTCTCTCCTTCTGCCTCATATGACTATTTTGTTCCCCTTCTAGATTGGATTTCAGCATCCCCACTTGGACCTTCCTTCTTTAAAGGTCTGTGGAGTGTATCATGTGTATTCTGTATTTTTGGCCAGTTATTCACTTATCAGTGAGTACATAGCCTACATTACCTATTGAATCTGGGTGACCTCACTCAGAATGGTATTTTCTAGTTACATCCATTTGTATGCAAAATTTATGATGTCCTCATTTTTGTAAAGCTGACTAGTATTCCCTTGTGTAAATGAACCACATTTTTTTGTAACCATTTTTCAATTGAGGGACATCTCATTTGTTGCTAGTTTCTAACTACTATGAATAAAGCTGTTATAAAAATAGTAGAACATGTGTCTTTGTGGTATAGTGGAACATCATTTGGGTATTTGCCCAGGAGCAATATAGCTGGGTCTTGGGGTAAAACTATTTCCAGTTTTCTGAGAAACTGTCAGATTGATTTTCAAAGTGATTGTATAAGTTTGCCATCCCACCAGCAATGAAGGTGTGTTCCTTCTCATGTCCTTGCCATCATCTGCTGTCACTTCAGCACTGCTGTATGATGCAATCTTGGGTCCTTTTGATCTGCATTTCCCTTTTGACTAAGAATATTGAATTTTTCTTTAAGTGCTTGGCCATTTGAGCTTCCTCTGTTGAGAATTCTGTTTAGCTCTTTACTCCACTTTTAAATTGGGTATTTGGTTTTTTTGGAGTCTTATTTCCTGATTACTTACGGAAGGAAGGACCTAGTTATGCCACACCTGGGCATACGTCAAAAAGATACTATATCATACCAAAGAGATATTTGCACATCCAATTTTTACTGCTGTTCTATTCGTAGCAGCCAAATATCTACAATATAAATAGGCAATAGAATTTTATTCAGTCATAAACAAAATTGAAATTATAAATTTTGTAGGAAAATTGATATAGCTGGAAAATGTTATAGGAAATAAAGTGATTTTGACTGAGAAAAACAAACACAGCATGTTCCCTTTCATGTACTGCTCCTACATTCTGATTTTTTTATATGTGCATTTATGTGCAGATGAGCAAGAACAGAGTCCAGAAAATTAAAAGATCTCTGAAACATGTGAAATGGAGTCAGGGATGGCATAAGAAATAGAACACATTTGATATGAAATGAGAGGAGAGGCCAGTGGTAAAATGGGACATTGTAACAAGGGACAGGAGGTGAGAAAGAGAAGGATGTGTGGGGCATCAGCCAAACTAAGTATGCATGCAAATTCCCTAAAGTAATGTGTTACTTTGTAGTTAATTTAAAGATAAAACAAATATCACTTGTTGCTTTGAAAATATATTATGAATTAAAAACATGTTTTTAAAATATTTTTAATTTCTGAGACTATAATCTAGTTATGTTTTATTCCTTTTTTTTATCCTCCCATTAAATCTTATTATATACTCTTTTACCTTGCTCTATTTAAAATTTATGGTATATATACATCCATAAATAATAACTATAATCTTCTCGGTTATACAGTGTTACTTGTATATGTATATGTTCAGGGCTGACCATTTGGTTTTGGATAAACAATTACTAAGTTCTTCCTGGGGAAGTCTCTGACTTCTGCATTCAGTGTCCTTTAGTTTCCTGTGAGGATAGGAACACACTTGATAAGGGAAAAGGGAAAAACTTCAACCCTTGACAAAGAAAACATTTTTAATCCATGTATTAAAAAACGCCTAGGGTTTTTGTTATTTTCTAATTGGTCCTTTTAAAGATAAATAAACCATAAACTTTTATTTGTATAAAAATTTCATCTTAGAGTAACAAACAGAAAGTTGAAGCTGCAAGAATAATCAACAGAATAAGGATGTACATAGTGAAGGTGACTAAACATTCATGGCCAAAAGCTTGACCTAGCCCATAAAGACTTGATGGCCTCCAGAAGTACATCCAATGACTGTGGATTTTAGGTTCTTCATAAATAAAATGAAAAAAATTCAGATCTGAGATCCTGAAATTTAATTCTAGATCACCCAACTTGTGATTCTACATCTTAGGGCTACAAAAATGTGGTCTGTAAAAATATATTTGTGAAAATTAAATAAGTAAAAAAAAATTAAAAACTGTGTGTGTGTGTGTGTGTGTGTGTGTGTGTGTGTGTGTGTGTGTATATAAAACAAGTTAGTGGACAACATTTTTTTAAATACATCCTTTATTTCAAAGTAATTAGTTCGCAAAAAAACAAAATTAGTAGCTTTTCATCACTCTATACCTTATCTCCCCTAGTAATGCCCTAAATTACTATGATACATTTGTGAGCTAATATGCAATATTCATACATTACAGTAGAACTTCCTAATTTAACCAAATCCCCTTCCCCTGTCCTTCAGCCCTTACAGAAAGATGGATCTTATTTAATAGTCGTGTGGCCTTAGGTTCTTGGCTGTGATATACCCTTACTCTTGTCTTGATGACCTTGACAGTTCTGAGTAGTACTGGCCAGGTATTTTGTAGACTGTATTGATAATTACTCATTAATTAAATAATTACTAATTATTTAATAATTGAGATTGTTTTTCTTATACTGTTTCAGAAGTAGACAGGAACTGCTAGCTTTGGAATGAAGAACAGGAGGTAAACACCCTTTCTCCCATCACACTCAGGGCAAACAGTGTTGTCATAACACTGGATGGACTGGCTAAGGTCATTAGACTTGAGCATATTTTTAATTAAAATTTATTAAAACTAGGTACAGAAGGTACATTCCAGCTGGATGATAAATGAATCCCAATAAACTTTGACCTCACAGAGCACATAGCTAAGCAAGGAACCTTAGCTAAGTATCTTCACAGATAGCCTGGTTCTGTAACACAAAAGCATCTCACTAAAATTGGTGAGTCATTAAGGAATCACATCTAATATAAACATGAATAATAGTCAGGAGAAACCTTGGTAAAGAGATGTTTTCAAAGGATCCTGAAGATGACAGGGAGAGGGTAGCCTGAACTGATGGAACAGATGCAGAGAGGGAAGGAGAGCCTTAGTGCTCTACTCTTAGACTTTTGGCTTCTGAATTACTTTCTTCCTGAATGCTAGGCACCTGGTGTCCCCTTTTAGGATTATTTACTTTAAAAAGTACTCAGGTGTCAGTGCTCTCTCAGATTCTTGGCAATCCAGAAAAGCCTTTCTTTAGGTCCTGGGAGTCAGCCTTGGGAATACCCTTCTGGAAGGAAACAGCACTCATAGACCTGAGACTGAAGAGAACCAAGACTCTTCCAAGAACACATTATCACCTAAAGAAAATGTTTCTCTCTCCAGTATTTTGTTTCAAATGTCCCTTACTATAGCATTCTAGAACAAAAGCTTGTTTGCCTATTTACGGAGTCTGCAGCAAACCTCCTTCTGTAGAGTCGAGGCAGTACTAAGACCATTCAGGTCATGGGCCATGTTTAGAATGCAGACCCCAACCTACTCATGACAGGAGGTGATGAAACATCTGCTTGTCCTGTTAGAAGAAAGTCCACCCTTGGCTTTGAATACTCGCATGCTGGCTATTTTTATACAAATCCTCAAACCAAAGAACAACATAAAGCTACATTAAAACTGTGTCTGAAGGCACCAAGAGCCCAAAAGTCTACAAGGAGTAGAAAAGCCAGTTCCCCAAAAAGAGTCAAGGTTGGCAGAGAAATTGTCTCTCAAACCATCTGTGTGATAGGTTTGCTGACAGAGGCTGACATGAGGAATGAGTACAGTTTACAGAAGACTCAAGCACCTGGTATTTCTCCCCTGTCCTCCACACCCCACTCCTCTAAAACAAAGATGACTGTACTTATGATTGCTTTCAACCAGGGAAGTGAGAGGACCAAAAACTTTGGGAATAAAGTTCTCAATTCCTCAGGACACATACTGGGCCCCTCAGAAGGAGCCACTGACAACCGGCATTTAGTCAGTGATGGCCCCTCACATAGGGAGGAAATTCTGGAACTGAGTCATCTCCTCGGAGACCTAGCTGTAGGAGATGACAAGGCCAGAACTGAACTGGATTCCAAAATTCTTCAAGGTCTCACCGAATATGATGAAACTAGCATAGCAGTCAATCAAAGTTGTATGAATGTCACTGCTTTGTCCCTACCAATCACATTAGAGGTTACCTAATCCTGGAAACTTTCTGTAGTCCTGCATAAAAGGAAGCCAGCCATCTCCTCTGGTCATTGCCAATTTTGATGAATAGTTCACCTCTGCAAGATGGCAATTTGTACAGAATGAACACTTTTTGCCTTTGCATATTAATTGAGTCTGGGGTCTTCCTTCAGTGGTTCTTGAAACCTAATAGAAGCAGAAGGAGAAGCAAGATTTTTCTTCTTAAAACAGCCAAATACTGTGAACAAATTAAAAATAAAAACACAAGAAAAAAATGGACAATGAACACACAGGCAGAGAGAAGGTCGTACCTGTCCTATGCATCAACTAACTATAGCTGAAATCTAATGGTTATTAACATTGAAATGAGTAAATAGATTCTTATATAGTCACACATTAGGATCCTAGGGTTAATTAAAATGACTTACATATTGTAGGTGCAGGTTTCCTAATTTTCTCCTGATTAGGTAAATAAAGACAGCAGAAACTAATCATTGAGTGAAGATGTAGAGGCGGGCTTTCCAGGTCTCAGGAGGAAGAGGAGAAGACAACATAGAGAAAGAGCTTTTTAGCCCAGACTGTTGAGGGGAGAGGATGGACACCATGTAGGCCTGGGGGCTATTAGACTGGATTGCAGCATCTGTCACCAGAAGAATTCTAACGTAGAATAGCTGATGAGTTTAAGACAATAGATTCCATGCCCAGTGATTGAGGCTGGTCCAGGTAGCTGGGAGAGGATGAAAAAGCTCTGGTGGTGCTCTCGAGGAGGAGCAAGCATGGATTATAAAATTACACATAGCAACATATAACAATGTATATAAATCAATTCTGTAGTAAAGGTCACTGAGCAAATCTGTCAAGCTGGTAGCTTCCCTTGGAACAGAAGGTAGAAGCCGTGGCTGGGAGATCCCTTGCAGTTTGTCTATTAACTAGTGAGACTACTCCACTCCCTCAGAGACATCCCCATGAGGGTGTTCCCTCTCTGACAGCTTACTAAGTTGTATTACAATACAGGTGTACTTATTCCAAATGGTACTTTTAGATTCAACCATAATCTTTAGCTTAGTTGTAGTTTAAAAAAAGAAAACTTTGATTTTGACCCCTGTGTTAGGAAGCAGGAAGAGAAACTGGAATTGTAATAAAAAAAGAAGTACTTTGTACTGCAATAAATACTCAGTAGAAATTAGATTTATTTTTAACAGTCTACAGTGCAATCAAATTTGTGCTACTTTAAAAAAAATTATTCTTAGTTTGTTGGTTGTTCCCTTAAACAATTTGAAGTCCATAAGGCATAAGGTCTTTTGTTTGCCTGCTAGGTTGATTTCTACTTTATGGCTAGATCTCTCCAGTTGTTTTCCTTTTCATCCACTGACAGCATTGTCTTACAATAAACGATTTGTCTTCTGAGCCAAAACAATGCAAGAGGAAATGCTCCTTTGTCTGACCTTTCACATTTGCTTTATAATTTACATTCTCTAACTCATTGGTGTCTTTAAATGTCATACTCTGGCTTGATGGATTTCAATCTGCAGCCCAATGTTTTCTTTTCTTTTTTTTTAAGAAGGAACAACCTCGTATATGCGGGAAGTGTCACAGGCAGATGTATCCAAAACATTTTCAATGGTTCAGGGAAATATCTCTCACCTGTGCATTTAGAATCTTTAAACCACTCCAGCCCTCAAAGGATCACATGGTATACAGTCTGCCTGTGTGTCCAGTCAACCACCTAAGTTACAGTAGTTGTGCTAGGCTGTTTCACATCATTTCTGTACCGTTTGTTGCAAGAAGAACTTATAATGCCCTTCATTATAAGGGCATTTACATTTTACATCTGTTTTACATTTACACTAGGATATTATCATTATCTCCTCCTAAACTATGAAGGTAAAGGCTGACAATCCACATCCTCAAAGTAATGCCTGTTGATTAGGTACATTCAGCTTGTTATACTTTTTAAGGGCCATGCAGAGCAGCAATATAGTACGAAAATCAGACTCCCAACAATACAGATGTAACCCTTACAGAGATAAAGTAACTCATAGTGTCTTTGAAGAACAACCTAACTCAGAGCATGAAAGAAATGTCATTTTATAACTGAAGCAAATGAATAACAGATGGCTCCTCTTTCCACTTAAGAAACGAATCAGTGCTAAGACTCCACCCACTGCACACAGTAACAAGGGCATAAAACCCAACTGAAAAGCCTTTGTAAGGCAAGCATCAGGCAGCTCGAGTTTGCACAGCATAATTGGATTCATCTGTTAGGCAACCTCAGATTTCCCCAGTGAGTAATATTATATGACCTGTCACTGGAATGAAAAACAGGAATGACCCTCTCAGCACCAGATCCTGGCAACAAATGTCTGTAAACAGCATCATGGTTTATGGTTAAAATATAAAAATATGGTTATTTAGATAAATCATAAGAAATCAATACCTAGTGATTCCAAATGAAACTTAGGTTAGGTAGAAAACCGCCATGATGAAAACATGCTTGCTGAAGAAAAAGGGAGAAGGAAAAATGGAAAAGGAACGAAAATAGAAATCAATGAGCGAAATGAAGCCAAGCATGGAGGCACAAGCACAAAGTTCCAGCATCCGGGAAGCAGAAGCAAGAAGGTCACAGCCCACCAAGCAATGAGCACACATGGAGAGACCCATGGCTCCAGGTGTATATGCAGCAGAGGATGGCATTGTCTGTAACCAATAGGTAAAGAGGCCTTTGGTCCAGTGAAGGTGCATTTCCCCAATGTAGGGGAACGCCAGGGCAATGTGGCGGGAGTGGATGGTTGGGAGTGGGAGCATCTTCATGGGAGCAAGGGGAGGGGAGAGGGGGATAGGAGAGGAGGGAAAGGGGATAAAATTTGAAATGCAAACACATAAATTATCCAATAAAATATTTTAAGAAAAGAAGATCACAGCATTTTCAAGGCCAGCATGTTGTAGATAACATGTACCAGGCTAGCATTCTCTACAGAAAAATGTCCTGTTTCAAAAATAAAAGCAGAAGAACACAAACAGCCATGGAATGAAAAGATGGAGACAAAACGGACCACAATGAGGTCAAAATTGTCCCAAGCCTGATGAAAACATATTGTGGAGCAGAGGGTTATGTAAGAAACAGCAGGGCCACATGGGAGAAGTGGCTTTGGGGACAAGGCTGAAGCACTCTTATTTTATCACAAACAGCCTAGTGCAATTGTATCTAATGTCTACTAGATTAACCTTTGATTTGTACTATATATGAGTATAAAACTTCAGTGAGAAAACAGCCACCCCAGGGAACATCATTTCAATGAAACAGCAGCCGTCACATATATACAGACATACTCTGGTTTAATCACAGTGTGTCTGTACTTTCAGGTTTTGCCTATCACATGAAAAATGCTTCAAGAAACAATGTGCTTTAACTATCAGTATTGAGTAGGGTCAGCAATGTCAAAACGTGATGTTACAAATTCCTGAATGTTGTTCTTATGGCCCAGGTATGAAGTTGGTATACTAATGGGAAAGTTGTAAGAAAATAATATATATATATATATATATGTAAAAGCTCTGTGGTCAAAACATTCTTCTGGTCCCTCTCTATTGCTTAAAACTGCAAACTTTTGATGATCAACAGTCTAGAATGATTAAAAGAGACCTGGCTTCTATTTTTGTGTTTGTCACTTAGAAATTTTGTTTTGACTTTTGATGCTTCAGAAATCACAAGCCCACTTTCTATCTCTAAAATAAATGAAATTGGGTAGCCTTTTTTTTTTTTTTTTTTTTTTTTTTTTTTTTGCAGCAGGTGAAGATTTTGTTACTACACCTAAAAGTTTGAATTCAATTGCAAGGACCCACATAATAAAAGGAGAAAAGTACCCACTTCAAGTTGTCCTTTGACCCCTATATGCTGCCATGGCACACCCAGGCATACATGCATGTACAAAACACACACACACACAAGCACATGGAATTGTTAAATGTAAATAATACTGAACGATTTGTGAGAAATAAACTTGTAAGTGAATAAACATGTAGAATCTTGGACTTCATTTGTGATCAGTGACTTTGACCTGAAATGGGATGATTAGGTTCAGGAATGATGATAATTGGTTTTTATATTTTATATTTCATATTTATATTTTATATTTCATCAACAATATCAAATATATACTAGAATTTAAGGGGATATTCAAACTGTATGGGTAGAGATGGAAGAAAAATGAAAATAGAACTGTCTGAGAATGTATGGAAAAATTTTGGTCTTTAATCATAAATTAAAAGTCACAGATTGCTGGCTTACCAAAAGAAATAATTTGAAAGAGTAAAATAATTAGTTATATAGGCATTACAGGGAAATTTTAATTTTTAAAAGTTTTGTAGAGTCTTTAAGTCAATGATTTGTGCATAACATATAGCAAACCACTCTAATAACTTGAGTAAATGAAATTGGATTAATTGTATTATTTTACAATGTACTGTTGTCATATTTCTCTATGAAAAGAACTGGTTTTATTATTGTTTTACTTTATATTACAAAAAAACCACTACCCCCCCAAATCTCTCAACTAGTATGAACTGAAATACTATGGCAAACTCTCCTCAGGCTCCTCTCCCATGCCCTTGGCTGTTTCTTTCAGATGGTAACCTAAAGCAACTGCTTAACATTACCTGTCATTCAAATTCTGTGTGGAGGTAGATAAAGACATGTAATTTTGTTATGTATGCAATTTTCATAGTATGTACATAAACTCTATTTTCCCAGAAATATTAATATTGCTCTTGAGGAAAAATATAGATTAACTATATTTTCTCAAATAGGCTACACAGCCACCTCTCTTGGATAATTTTGAGCCTATTAGAAAGAAAAGCTTCCTTTTCCATGAAATCGATAGTTTTTTCTGTTTAGGACCGTGGTTACATACTATGCATGCACTACAGTATATTTACCTGTTGACAGATGTTTGTACTATTTGTTTGCAGCTATTACTAATAAAACTACTATGAAAAGCAAAGATACAAAGTGAGATAACCTCTTCACTTCTGTGATGGTGAGGTGATAAAACTTTTGTGTCAATTAGTTAATTTAATTCAAACAATATAATTTACTGAGGACTAAGCAGCAATGTTTACAGAGAGACACCGATGTTCCATCCTTGGTTACTGATTTATTTGTGCCAAAAACATGTCTCTAAAGCTTTCAGGAACACGGCAAAGCTTTGCAGACCTTTCAGTCCACAGCCTTGTAGGCCTGCATGGTCTCATCTCATCATCTGTTGAATTCTGAGGGACGTATAAGTTTTCTTTAAAGCATGTTTCCCTTTTCTTTAGATCATGTCCTTACAACAAATTGTTCCTGTCCCTTTGTAGTGACCTGTGGCATGGATTTGGGTCCTAGATAGTATGTTGTACAGTGAAACATCTCATGCCTGTCTGAGTCTGGGAGCCCTTGCACATGGCTCACTCATAAGCCTTGTCTGCCAATCAAGGGCACTGCAGCCCTCGGGGATGGTAGAAACAAAATAGAAGTGAGCCTTATCCCCGAATCACTTTATGGATGTCTGCTGCTGAACAGTCACACTGAAATGTTATTGAGCAATAAATAAACTTCTACTGTGTTATACCTCCCAGAGTTATTTAGGGCTTATCTGTTACGTGGATGAAACTTACTGTTTATGACCTTCTGGCTCCTCCTGAGAACACCTAAATCACAAAGTTTCTGTTCTCTTGGCAGTATAATTGTAATTTAATAAGCAGTTTTAACTTTGACTCTGTCTTTATATTTATTAATCCAACATGTATTTTAGGCACATATCTCCTTTTTGCATTCATAAAGTAGATAAACAGATGGAAAGTCACAATTTTTAGTTTCCCTCTTCCCATTGGATATAATGATATATAATGACCATGGAGCCGTATTGATGAATAACATACTGAGACTAAGTGTTTGGCAAGCAGAGCTTCACTGGGAAGTAAATTATCTTGTAGGAAGAAATTTAAATGAAATATAAGCAGTACCATTAAATGATGTAAGTAGTTCAGAATATACAAAGAATTTGAACATTGTAATGGCCTGGAAATAGTATGTTATTTTAGCTAAATATGATTTTGCTTACATGAATTAGAAGGTATAGACATTTCAGGAAAAGAGTAAAAAGAATATTTACTTTAGAGTTGTACAAATCTGGGGAGAGTATAGAGTGTAACTTAAGAAATGCTAAGAGAACGGCACCTGATAGTGCGCACCGCAATTCAGGAACCCAGAGCAGTCGCACTAGACAGTAGGACCGAGTCTGAATGATTTATGGTAGTGTATTAGTTAAGGCACCTCCAGAAACAGGGCCTAGAGAATGTCTATCTCCTCTAGATAAATATATCCCTGCATCTCTATGTATCCAAACCTACAGATTCCCCTCAGATTATCAGGCAGACTCATTGCAAGTTGAAAATTTTGTGAGTAAAAATTTTGTGAGTTAAAACTGCAAATATTTCATCCAGCCTGGTGAACCCAACAATCAGGCAGCATTTACACTCTGTTGTGGATTGTCTGCAGCAACCTCTACTGATCCTGACCCGGATGCTGAGCTATATTCCCTTGTACTATTCGGCATCACAGTATAGCATTATCACATGTCACTTGCTCAGGGAACAAGATCAAAAATTAAAAGACGACTTCACGGCTGGGGAGATGGTTCAGTGGGTCACGATATTCGCTGCTCCTACAGTTCAGGTTCAATTCCTGGCACCCTCATGGTGACTCTCCTCAATGACAAGGTCCCATTTCTGCCTTTTCCCTTCCATCTCCGCACATGGATGTGGGCAACATCGCCAGCATGGCATTCAGAGACAGTTTCTCATGAAATGGAGAATTCTGGGAACTGACTTATACCCTGACTCTCATTTTGTTTGCAGATGGATGCACAGCTTCCAATCATCAGTGTTAAGGTGGAGTAGACGAATTATAGGATGCATGCACTGTGAAGATTTCCCCCATATGGTATTAAAGGTAACATGCATATTTAGGAGTAACGGGATATCTGCAACACCACAGTATTAAAATTCCAATAACCTACTGTACTGTCTTACTTAATTCCCCAAATGTCAGAGAAAGAAGCATTTCTAGTGAGAAAATGAAGAGACTATAATTCAGATGAGAAATGAGGCTAAATCTACCTGACAAAAAGACACAAAGAAAGCCTTTGATCTTTTTTTCTGTAATTGATGCGTCATATCAATTACTGTCTCTGGAATCTTGGACAAGTCACTTGATACATTTGAACATCAGTTTGATTATTTAGAAGCGAACACAGTTACTACTTGGTACTGCTTTTCTGGATATGTGAATAATGCCTATGTTAGAAAGTGCTCAATCCCGAGTAACAATTTAAAAAAAAACTAGTAACCATGGTGATAACTATGGTCCCATAACAGTACAGACATAAGTGGTACTCTATATTCATCCCTTATTTTTTCTGTATTCTTAATATATATTCATATTCGATGCTTCTATATGATTTTACCAGTAATTTTATATATTTTATTGAACATAGGCCAATCATAAAACTTAAAAGCACTCATTCATCGATGTTCAAAGGACCAATTAATATTAATTAGTTTAATTGATACACATGGCTCATCACTGTTTCAGTGAAGTGCCATTAAACAGATGTGAGTTGCTTTTATTTCAGAATCTTTTCTGGAGCTTTTCTACTCATATAACAATTTCCTCAAAGTTGTGGAGCTCAGCATGTATATTATTTGGGTTACCAACAATCTCTGAGGCTAAATATTCTGCTGGAAATGATAGTTTTTTTATTGCTTTCAGGGTTTCTTCAATAGAACCCAGAATTCTTAATCCATAGGCCTCTTCTAAACCTTATTGAATTCTCATTTATTCTAATGAAACCCAGCCATTTTTCTATAGTAATTCTCACAGGATAGGCTAATCCCCTAGATCATCCTAGATGTGTGTATCTCAAGTCTGTTTGCTCTCATGTCTACATGTTAGTCCAAGTCTGGTTGGTAAGTAGTCAACAGCCCTACTGTTGACTATGTGAAAAAAACTATGTGAAGAGTTTTTTAAAGCACTTCACCTTAAATAAATGTAGTTCATATAAGATATGTGAATTATAAATACATGACTAACTGGTAGATGATAGATAAATGATGATGGTGATAGATAGATGACAGATAGATAGATAGATAGATAGATAGATAGATAGATAGATAGATAGATATAGATAGATAGATGATAGATAAATAGATGATAGGTAAATAGATGATATATATATATATATGATAGATGATAGATAGATAGATAGATAGATAGATAATAGATAATAGATAGATAAGTGGATAGATAGATGATAAATAGATAGATAGATAGATAGATAGAGATGATAGATAGATAATAGATAGATAGATAGATAGATAGATAGATAGATAGATAGATAGATAGAATAATTATAGAAATGAAGAAACCAGAACTCATTAAATTCATTTCCTAAGGCATTGGACATTTGCTGATAGATCAAAGCCTTGCCAGTACAAAATGACTGAATTCCAGTATCAGACCAAACAACACAGGGAAGAGGTCCAGGATCTCGCAAAGCACAAACAAATTTCAACCTCTGTCAGTGTCCAATAGCCCTTACTGGGTAGAGCTCGACACATTCTTCTTGCTGAAGATTAAAGAGCCGCCTCCAAAGACATTTTGCAGAGCCATGTTGTGAAGACATATTTAGCTAATACTGTAATTTTTGAGTCAATGTTATGGCTTTTAGTCAAAACAATGTCCACCCAGAGGATGTGACAAACAGCATCTATTTTATTACCTCCACCGGATCTTACATCTGAGCCATGAACTGCAAACTATTTTTGGCTAATCTATCAATTAACACAGCTGCCCGTGTGTCATCGTGACTAGATTAACAGAAATTAAAAGCAGAGAAAAATCTCATTTCTGGTGTTCCTTTTTAACTGGAGTTAGCTGCATGTGACATAAAATTTGTATTTTTATCTACTCTTACACACACAATTCCGTGGCAGTAAAGAAAGTCATATTTTTGAAGGATCTACCTTTACCTACATTCAGAGCTCTTTACCTTGCAAATCGAAACCCGTTGCCCAGTGGAATTACCTTCACCACAGCCCTCATACTGAGCATTCTGCTTTCAGTTTTCATGACTCAACTTTTGTCACAGCCCATAAGACCATACACATTGGACTTTTACTCATTTACTGTTATGTCCTTTGCTTCATCTTAGAAAAATGGATGAGAAATTTAAGAATAAATACTGCTAGAAATCAAGTGAGGCTTTGAGTTGTACATAGAAGTGTTCTTGGTTTCACCATTCAACGTTGCATGTTCTCAAGGAGGGAACATGGAAAATGCCAAGTGATCCAAAAAGTTTAAGAGAAAAAAAGGCAAACTATCAAATTCTACAGAAAATGGAGTGAAATAATGAATGACTTTAATAATAATAATATAGTCATCTCATTCAGGCTGAAGATGTACAAAACCCTCTTTGTCAGCTAGTCTTCTGTCTACTCTTCCCAGAGACAACCTGAACACCATATTTGCTTCTCAGTACCCCAAATGGCATTGACTTCCAATGTGACCCTTTCACCAGAAGCTGGAAATTCCCAGGCTATCCAAGAGCCCTCAGTACAGAAGGTAACCAGATACAGTGGAGGTCATCACTTTCTTAGGTTCTCTTTTGTTAAACCTTGTTTAGATTAATCTAACTCATAACAAAATGCTATGTGATAGCATGATTAGAGTTTTGATTGTTTTTGTTGTTGTTGTGCTTGTTGTGTTGATATAAGATTTCACTATGGAGCCCAAGCTAGCCATGATGCTGTGTACAGCCCAAGTTGTCCAAGAACTTGCTGTGTAGCTCAGGTTAGCCTCACACTCATGATGCTCTGAATGCCAAGGATGTCCAGATTACAGGTATTATAGGTAGTATTATCAATACGACCTATTCTATAAAACATTCAGTAGAAATTAAATTATTATAAAAAAGTATCAACAAAAAGAAGTGCTATTTTAAGAAGCTGGCTAAAAGTTCCATAGAAAGAAGTATAACTGATACCCTCAGTTCAGTTCAATGAATTATGATGCCATTTACTTAACTATGAATTATCGGGACAAGGGAAGGTAAGAAAATTATGCATGAGGATCAAGCTATCAGTTTTGAGCACTTAAATTCAGAGGATATTAGTGGACATCTAAGTAGATGGATAGGAATAAATAAGCTGGTCAAAAATGAAGTTGACACAGTGGTCCAGAGTTCAAATCAGTGGTCTGTCGGTGCAGAGCCACAGTCAGGTACCAGTGTCACATAAGGAACATTTGAAACCAAAGGCCTGTGTGAGTTATTAGAAATCGAACTTCCTATTTAAAGCGTATATTTCCATTAGCATTCAGTATTGACTTTTCACATTCTTCATTCATCAAGTGTTACTGATGTAGAAAGAAAAAAAAATTAAACACCTGTATGTGAATCATTCTAGCCCTATGTCTATGCAGAGAATTCCATATGAAACTGCAAAAAAAATAAGAACATTCTATTTAGCTTCTTAAGTGGACACGTTAAAATCCTCCTGCTTCCTGACAAACCAGTACATTTGTCCTTATAAATAATTGAAAGAAGCAAAGAGCTTACTGCCAGAAAGCATATTTTATGTGCTAGGAAAAAAATCTTGTACAGATATCAGTGTTGGTTATGAGCAGCACACTGATGTCTAAAGTAAATGACATAAACAAGAAATTTTACCACATTTTAAATGAAAATAAATAAAATTCCCTCACAGTATGCTTACTAATAAATTCAATTCAATTCAATAAATATTCATTGTGTGTTTAACATGTGATGTGACTGTCCTAGAGACAAAGAGATGAAAATAAATGAAAAGAAAATAATTATATTGTATAGGCTATTATTTTATATTTAGATATAATATATCATGAGACACCAAGTAACTGGGTAGGTGTGGAGTCTGTGATGACTTTCTTGGAACCCTACCCTTGAACTTGTAGATATTTACAAGACAAATGGAGGCTGGGGCCTGGGCCTGGGGCTGAGGGCTGGGGACTGGTGACTGGGGGATGGGTGGGAGGGATGGACACTGCGATTGCTAAAAACTAAAATAAAATAAAAACTAAGCGGCATGGATGAAAAAAACTGAGAGGAATGAAAGACAGAATTATCAGCAATCTTTTCACTCTTTTTATTCAGTGATTACAAAGCTCCCTAATAAATAATAAAGAGCTCCAGAATTCTCTACCTAAAGGTGCTGTCCATGGTACTGCTACATAGCTGAAAAGTCATGAGGCCATCCAATATGCCTGAACAAGATTTGGGAGCGCATGCGCGCACACACACACACACACACACACACACACACACAAGGTACAGTGCTTTATGTCTATCTGTTAAGGTCATTCATGGGACTTATGGAGATGTCTCAAGGTGATTGTAGCTCAATTTCAGAATGCACACCAGGCAACTTGCCTCATTTCAGGGGATCTTACCCAATTGTCTGTCTTTCACAGGCACTCACACATACACATAAATACAATAAAAAAAACTTTAAAAATGAGCCTTTAGCACATTTTACAATTGTGTGAAAAATCACTGAATCAGAATGAAAACTATTAAGCAGACTCTATGACCATCATCCACTATGGTGCTGTCAAAACTGGAACATATGAAATAAATGGAGAACTTTCAGTTTAGTGTATGAGTATGCATTTCTCTCTAAGTGTATGTTCGTGAGTTTTTGTGTATGTACATAATGTCTATGTTTTGATATGTACATATATTACATATGTACATATGTATATGTTAATTTAAATGTATAATAGCATATGTGCTAATATGTGTAGTAAAGAAGTAATAAGTTAAATATATACAAGCCATATATTTTTATTATGTGATTTTGGTTAAGACTTTTCAACAACAGGCTCTATATTGACATTTTAAGCACATATTTAACATTTTCATGAACCATTTAAATAATCCTTCCATTTTAATTGTGGTTTTTATTTTCTTTCATGTCTGTCTACATGTGAATGTGAGAATAAATTTTTCTGTGTATGATTGTCCTGCTATGTGGGAGATTTTGTCTGTGTGTGTCTACTTGTGTGTATATTTCAACATATATATCTATGTTTGGCTATGTTGTGTGTTACTGTATATGTGTATGCACCCATGCCTTTGTACACTGCAGTGTTTTTGTACATGTGTGTCTTTCTGTTTATGAATGTGAGAATAAATTTGTTTCTTTTTTAAAAAACTATCAAATCCAGACTTTCTTTGGAATAATTAAATTAAAATCTCTGAAGAAAAACTCAGTAATAAGTATTTCCCAAGGATCTTGATATAATTCTAATGAGCCCCCAATGTCCATCAAAGGGAATCTGAATCCAAATGAAGAAACATTATCTATTTCATGTGCAAAGTTAAGTCATTACTAAAGTATTGTATGAACATACACATCAATCTTTGCCAGTGGCAGATAAATAAATGCATGTACAGCCATTCAAAAATAAGAAATGTATGTTACAATGTGATTTATATGCTATTAATTTACATACTTATAATAGATACCCAAATAATTTTAGAACATTTTACATTTCAGGTATGTTGAAAGTGTAAAGAGAATATTTTGAGTATTGCATGAATGCATTACCTGCCAACTACAAAGCCTATGCCCTATGGCTTAGGCAGGAAATAGAGGTAAGTCATCCAGGAGGAAAAAGAATTCTGAGACAGAACTAGGTGAAAGATTGGGCCGGGAGAATGTAAAGAGATGGGCACTAGGTACCTGAGCACAGGTAACCAACTATGTGCCAGAATGTAGGTTAAAATAAGTGGGTTTTCTTTATCTATAATCCAGTAAAAAAAGAACTTAGCTAAATGGCCTGGATAAATACATTTTAAGCCTGTGTCTTATTCCTGGGAGCATGATGCTGGTAGGAAGACCCTGGACCATCTTCTACAGAAAGAATGCAAATTTGGAAGGGTTAGAATAGAGGGAGATCTTAGTGAAACTGGGTGAGTGGCAGATCTACTAGGATTTGGCCACTGGGGGAAAGGCTCTGGATCCTTTCCAGAGTTGTATGGAGGAGATTTGATAGAGGCAGCATCATCCTCCCGAAGAAATCGATTCAGGAGAATCAAAAAATAATAAAATAAAGATTCTTTTTGCCATCCTTAACATGGCACTTATGATTAGAGCAAAATTTCATCCTAGCTAGTCTAAACACCCTACACAGACTAGTACAATCCATACAGATATTTTGATGTTACTAAAATTTTGTTTTGAGATTTATATATTGCATAATGCACAGTTTTGGTGAGTTTCATCATCAGACATGCTGAACTGACCTGCTTGACTCCTGATCTCATGGAATTTCAGCCAGATTCAGTCAGGACACATAGGTCAAAGACTATAACAATTGTTGGACTGTCCTTCTTAAGGCCAACCAACTCCCTTATTTCCCCATCCCCCCTTCAAGATATCTCAACAATCACATTGAGCATGAGGAAATTATTAAGACTCACTATCTCAGTTTCCTGGGCTTGGGAGCTGGGATTGGTTAGTCTAAGGTTGTCTTTCTGGGGAATTTAAAAACGATTAGAACTCAACAGGGAGGATATAGCTAGAATTGATTGTATAGCCATAATCTCATTTGGTATAAATCTTTATAATTATTACTAAGTTGAAGTTACACTTTTTTACATTGGCACAAAATTTATTTTGATACAGAATCAAGGTTTTCATAGGCATAAATTTCTTCTATTGACACAAAGATTTTTAAAAATACAACCCTTTGAGCTAGTCCTTCTATAAACTCTCTTTACAAACTGATTTTTATATGATTAGGCATATTAGTTAAGGGCCAGATAGGAAATTCTTGGCTCTGAGTTAACTGCTAGGGTGTTTGCAACATATTTTATTTAGAAATAGATAAGAGTAGTTAATGGACTAGTAGTTAACAGTACATATTGCTTTACATAGAGAGTTGATTTTCAAAAATGTCAGAAATCCACAAAATGTGACATTTATTATTATTTATTCCTTTGTTGTTGAATATATCTGTCCCAACAGCTCCCCACTGGTGGATTCAAAGAAGAAACTGAGCATCTACCTCCAGGTGAGGTTCTACTTTGTGGCAAGACAGCCACTGGGCAGAAATTACCTATTTCTTCTATAGACCTGTGCTGATTATGAGAAGACACACATTACAGGATAGGACAGCTAATTTTTGCTGAGACAGAATAAGCTAGTTCTTAATAATTTCTGTTTCACAAGGTCTGTCCTGTGATGATCCTGAGCCAAGCAGCCACATTTTGATCTTCCTACTTGCTGATAGACAGGAACTGTCTTTAGTAGGCATCTGTCTCTACAATCTGTCTCAGTTATGGAAGCTGTGTTAGGCTTCCTATATTTTTAGGTAATATTAGTTGTTCTCAGATTTCTGACAGGGTTGAAGACTAGTTATCTTCTCAAAGCCAAGCCAGGTTATTTAGCATTGAAAGAACATGTTTGAGAAGATAGTTTTTAGATAGTATACAAGCTAAACCAGGACATAACAGATATGGGATTGTAAGTCATTTTAAAGTTAAGGTAGATAACAGGGATCTATCTAATTGACAAAAATGATGGACTGATTGTTAGGTGTAACTTATACTTTATAAATTACTTAATGATAATAGCTATGCTCAGTTTATATTTGAGAGAAAAGTTTTGTTTTTATTATTATTATTGGACAGAAGGGGTAAAATGTGGCAGAACATTCCCCTAATGAATAAAGTTTACAGGGACCAATCACTTGTTGAGAAGGGGACTTCAGGGTCAGGGAGAGAAAGAGAGAAGACAAAATGAAGAATACTTCCTTTTGGACCACAAGGGAGGTAGACAGAATGTAAGAAGCTAGAGTACTTATAACAGATTAGTTTACAAAATTAGTATGTTAGGTTCTGTGCCCAGTGATGTGTTACCTGTTGATTCTAACCTAAGGCTACTTGATGTTTTCCTACATGTGACAACTCAACTGAGTTCCAGAGTGAGGAATGGCAACTCCAGACAGCTGCCCGAATTTGGGAAAACAGGGAGAGCGTGGCAGCAGCCAGACATTGGAACTGATCAAGCTGAGAGGAGAGTTAGAGAGTCCGTAGGGCTGAGAACAGGCTGGCCTGTGTGCCGGTGCTTAGCCCACATTAGTGTGATTTTTTTCTTTTTTTTTAAAAAAATTATTTCATGCAACAATATTGTACTAAAAATAATCTTTTGTTAATTAGAGAGAGAGAGAGAGAGAGAGAGAGAGAGAGAGAGAGAGAGAGAGAGAGAGAGAGATATGCTTGACTAAACTGAAGCCATAAGAATTTAAGAATTTCAATACATAACAAATTGGTTTCATACCAAGGAAAAGGTCAGTTCTTTAATCCTTGTCATCTGGGGATGTAGACAAATGTCACTCTTCCCATAGTACATTATTAAACAGTTTAACTCTTTAAAAAAAGGATTAAATACCTATTAATGTTGTTGTATAACATTCAGTTTGCTTATCTTATTAACAATAAACTATAATTTTGCAAAAGTTGCTTTATCACTAAATATATATTCAATGAGGATGGCTTTAATCGCAATATCTACAGACTGGGAAAAAGCTGACATGGGTGTTGGACTTACATGCATAAGGGTTTGATTTGGATTCCCTGGGTCAGGTGAAGGGCTATTCAGTCTGATATACTCACAACTCATAAGGTTCTCTCTATGTATCTGGAGGGTGGGAATAAAACCTTTACTGAGTTGAGAGAGATAAGATAAATGTACAAATGTTATTGTTGTTGTAACACAAGTGGAGAATGCAATTTGAATGAAAATCAATCAACCAGACTTAGGTATTCCCTAGAAGGAATACCGCTTTCATAGAAGAGCCATTTTCCCTCTTTGGCAAAGGATACCATGCAAGAATAAGCATGTATAAATATACCTTCAATGTTTATTTGTCCTGAGGCATGAGGTTTAGATTCCAGACACCATCACTAAAACAACAAAATATGTACTACCTTCAAATTTCAAATTTTATTTAAAGTACAAGATGTCTAATCTAGATAATATTTCAAATAAAATGAGAATAGGGAAAATGCTTAGCTAGGGAATTATACCACCCAGAGGGTTATGTGACTCATCAACATCTATATAAATGCAATCTCCATCAACAGCTAATAAGAAAATATTTATCATGTCTGATTCAATTATTTGGCATTATTTTGTTAAAATTTTAGTTTTCCTCTTAGTATTTTTTTCCAAAACTATTGCTGCAAAGGCTCCTGCTTAACTATCACAGCCACACACCCAGTGGCTGGGTTCCTAGCAGGTAAGTAATGCTGCAGCCTAGGAAGGGGCTCACTTTACCCACACTCCCTCCAGGTTTCAATGTACTATGTCTTGATTGGATCACAATCAAGACAATTGAAGTAATACTTTCAGTCTGCAACTGTGCCAAATAGGTCTATAAACTAGTGGACTAATAGAATGAGTCTCTTTGTCATAATGTGATTGAAAACAGATTACACCTTTAGACTGTACCTGGGTACCATGAAGAACTGTGATGAAAACTTCCTCACAGAGTCATTCTGGTCTTTCTATGATATCTGCTTGACTGCCCTCCTTTTGAGGAGAATTAATGAAATGAGCAACCTATATATGATGAAAATGTGTGTCTCCTAGCAGGCTGGTTTCATTAATATTAATTTTAAATGTCAATTCTCTATGATTGACCCAAGTTTCCTTAGAAATCTTTTGTCTGTTAAATAAATAAGCAATTGAGTGTAGGAAATCACAGGGAATAAAATAAGAAGACTAACCATGCTCCCTGTTTAATCATCTGTGTAAAGTCTGATATTTACATTCTGTGTAAACATCAAGGAAAAATAATTTAGGTGAAGGAAAGTAGGAGGAAGGAACAAAGGGAGAGAGGGAGAGAGGGGGAAAGGAAGGGAGGGAGTAAAGAAAAGAAAGAAAGGTGGCCTAAGGAAGAGATATAAAATTAAATGGCGAGTATCAAAAACTCGTTTGCTAGCATCTGCTCCAGGAACTAAACACATTCTAGGGTGCCTAATACTGCTAAATATTGATGGCATAAAGTCTCAAGTCAGGACAGTGATAGCAGGGGCAGGGACAATCCAAGTAATTTTACTAAGTATTCAAGATTATTTATATATCTTATTAGGCTCCAGTAACTGAGATTGAGAGGTGCTATATGAAATCATTCAATGTGTATGTGCATATGTGTGCACTTGTGTGTGAGAGTGTGTGCTTGTGTGTGTGGCTGCACATATTCATGTGTGAGCACGTAGGTATAAAGTCTGCATATACCTGGCTGTGTATGTGTTTGGAGACCAGAGGCTGGAGTCTTGTGTTTTTTCCTACCACTGTTGCCTGTGTTGTAAAGCAGGTTTCTCACTGAACCTGAACCTTGCTGAATCAATGTAGCAAGCAAGTTCACAGATCTCCTGTCTCTACCTTTCCAGTACTTGTGTTATAGACATGTCCCACCATGCCTTGCATTTTACTTGAATGCTGGTGATCTGAACTCAAGGCCTCCTGTTTGCACTCCTAAAACCTTAAACAACTGAGGCATACCTCAAAACCTTATACTCACATTTTAAATAAACATAATATAATGTATAATTCTAGCTATGTAGTGATATTATCCTAGTCTTATGAAGAATCATAACCTATAAGGAAGAGGTTCATAAAGAGGACCTGAAATTAAAACTATAAGCACAAGTTCAGAAAGAAAAAAAAAGCCATGTGTCTTAATAAAAACTTCAAGCATAAAACAAAGACCACAATCAAAATAAACAAGTGAAGGCTACACCTCTAAGGTTTCCTGCTTCACTGGACAGATAACAACCATTAGCCGAGGGCATGTGTAATCAATTACACAGGTGCACTGGGTGAGCTGCCTACTACTCCATCCTCATCAGCCTGGCTCCTCACTTATCAGCCCAGTCCCATAAACAAGGACCTGAAAGGCATTGACACAAGAGAAGGCGAGCCTGGGTGACAGCATGTAGATGGCTTATATTCAAGCCTCATGTTTTATTTATCAAGGTTCAAGTGATAAAAATTTAAGAGTACTGTCAAGTGAAGCAGATAGATGGTTTTAAAAGCCTTGGGCATTGCTGCTTCTATGTGTCTTCTGCTTTCCTGAGCAGGGTCATTTAACCTCCAAATTCCACTCTTCATAATAAAAAGTCCAATTTATTTCCTCACTATGACCTACAGGAAAAATAGTAAAAGTGATTAAAAAGGAGTTTTCAAAATAATGTATTACTAAGTGCTTACATCACATATATAATAAGAGAACACACAGCGTCAGACTTTTAACAAAGTATGAACCCGTTTAAAAAGGCTTAGGCATTATCTCTGTGCAGTGAGTAACCTTTACTGTCAACTTGATTAAAGTGTGGCCTACCCAGATTAGTAATTCACATCTCTGGTTTGTCTCTGAAAATACTATCAGGAACAATTCAGAAAGAAGACCCACATAAATATTGGTGAGACCATAGCCAGGTGCTCAATGGAGATTATGAGCGTGTTAGAACACAAGGAGAGAGTTAACATCCACATTGTCTTTGTCTGTTTCTGGTCATCTTTGTCAGTTGCTGTGGTCAGCTAGGCTCTCTCTGCCATGACTGAATGAAGCCCATCACAATGATGGACTGAAAAAAAATGTCTTCTTCTCTTGTGCTCAAGTATTTTGGTACTTCAATCAAAAGCAGAGAACAACAATAAGATTGGCAAAAAACAAACAAACAAACAAACCAAAAAAACAGAAACCAAACTAGTTTACCAAAACAGCTAAAGGGTACCCAACCCCTGTGATTGTAGTCAACAAAAATTCGTGCAGTAAATGAGACTAGAGTCTTTTTATTGAACATGGACGCCTGCCCAGAAGTTACTAATTTCACTGCATGATTCTGAATCATTTTGCACATGGGGAAAAGATCTGTCATCCTGCCTGCTTTTTGGAAGCAGCGTGGCTTAAATACAGTCAGTGGGAAATCTATGAAGTGGTTCTAACACATGTCAAAGTTATACTGAAATGCTACAGTGAAACTGTGGTAAGAAAAATGGTACCAGACATGAAAACAAGAAAGAAATCCCAGAACCCTTTCTTTTGTTGTTGGGAGTATACCACACAGTGGGAAGTATTGCAAAGATACATGCACATCAAGGGCTTCCAAAACAGCACCTCAGTACTGAAACACAGGCTGGAGGTTTAAGACTTAGATTCATGCTTCTCTAATGATGTCTTCTTTGTGGTTGGCTTGGGATATTCACCCATGCTTGAGAGCAGCTACCTTAAGCATTTCTTTCAAATCCCACCAAATATTTATGTCCTTCTTGGTCCTATTTCTACCAGATATGAACCACATTGGTGGACCATGGATACAACTCTTTGGCTCAGATAAGTTAGATTGTAATTGTTCACAAGGCAAGAAATAAAAATATTCAAGATAAGATGTATCTCAATATACATTATATAAATTACATGAGCCAAGCATGAAAAATATTTCATGATCTCACTTATATTGAAATCTGAAAAGAATTGTGGTGTGAGAAGTAGGGGAAATGAAGGGTTATTTTGATCAATGAGCACAAAATGTTAGTTATATAAAAAAGTGAATTTTAATAACTTGTCATTTAGAACATGGTAACATGCATTATGCATTTCAAAATTGTTAAAACTATTTTAAATGATTTTGTCACAAAATACTTTAAGTATATAAGGTGCTAGATAATTGATGAGTGACTTGAAATATTTCACAAAATATCTTATAATACCTGTATAATTATTATTTCCAAATTAAAACCCATGTAACATAAATCCATAAAAACATTTTTAAGTGACATAATCACACTTTTTTGGTTTTTTTTTACAACTTCATTTAAAAAAGAGAGATACATGTGCAGATTTTTAAAAGCATTTTGGCAATTCTTTTAGAGGTTTGATAACATGCATTGAAATCCCACTAGTTACCATAAGCTTAAAGTACATATAGAAAAGAATGTAACATAGAAACAGTCAGAGTTTTCTTAGTGTCTATAGATTAAACATAATGATCTTTGAATACCAAAAATTGCCACAATGCTATATTCTTAGTTCTTGGATTATTAATGATTTAAATTCTAGGTGTACCACACCCTGAGAGGGTGTATACATTTATTTTTTTTCCTAAGAAGGACTGAGGCTTTCACTATTTGGCCTTTGTTATTCTTGAGCTTAATATGACCTGCAAGTTGTTTCTGGGATATTCAGAGCTTTCTGGGGCTAGTATCCAATTATCAGTGACTGCATATTATGTCAGCTCTTTTGTGACCGGGTTACCTCACTCACGATGATATTCTCTAGATGCATCCATTTTCCTAGGAATTTCATAAAGTCATTGTTTCTAGGAGCTGAGTAATGCATAAAAATTTGAATTGCCACTCTCTTCGTTCTATCCATCAAACGTCCCCCTTTCCATTATAACTAATGGTCACATCTGCCAGAAAAAGAACATGTAGTTATATCAAGCATTCATACTCCCTGCTTGATCAGAGGCCATGCATGCCACCAAATTCCCTGTCTTCAACTCTGGTAAAACAAAGAAAACAAAACAAAACATATGTGACAAAAGACCATGCCTACTACCAGAAGTCTAGGCCTTGACTCAGGTGGAGATTCTTACTCAATCACACATCATACAAGCTAGAAAACCAGAAAGGAAACAGAAACTAAGGAACAAAATATACATGCAACAAAGGTAAATGAAAAGTTGGAACCTAGACCTATAATCATTCCAAAATCAAACCTAGATATCAGGTTTTTACATTGCCAACAACAGCCAGGATAATATGTCACACCACCAGAACCCAGCTTTCCTACTACAGCAAACTCGGAATATTTCAATACAGCTAAAGCACAAGAAAACAATCTGTAAACCAATGTTTTGTAAACAATAGAGATCCTTCAACTGGAAATTAATAAATCACATAAAGAATTAGAGAAACACAACAAAAATGGAGGAAATGAGTAACTCACCTTTAAAAGGCCAGGAAACAAACAAACAGACAGTTGGAGGAAATTAATAAAATTATTGAAGACTCGGTAAAAGGACAGGGAGCAAAGAAACAACAAACCCAAACTAAGAAGTCCCCCAAACTGAGGTAATTCTTGAAATATAAAATCTAGGTAAGCCATCAGGAGCTACAAACTCAAATATCACTATAGGATAAAAGACACATAAAGGGAAGTTTAAGCACTGAAAATACAATAGAAGACATATCTATACTACTCTTGGGCCTATATGAAAAAGACTCTCCATCCTACCATAAGGACTTGTTCAACTATATTCATGGTGGCTTTATTCATAATAGCCAGACAAAAACAAATGAGAAACAAATTTTTATCAAATAAAAAATAGATAATGAAAATATGGGACATTTTCATGTACCCAGTAGAGTATTAATTGACTGCTAAAAAGAAAATGACATTGTGAAATTTTCAGGCAAATGGATGGAAATAGAGAAAAAAAATCATCCTGATCCAGACAACCCAAGCCTAGGTAGACAAACATGATTTGTATTTACTTAAATGGGATATTAGCTAGCAAGTGAAGAATAATGATGCTATAAACCATAGACCTAGAGAGGCTACATAACAAAATGGGCTCTACATGGGACACATGAATCTCCCTGGGAAGTGAAAATAGAATAAATTTTGTGGCTGGAGTAGGTGCCAGTTGGCATGAAAACAGGCAGGATCAGGTAGGTGAGGCAGGGACAGATTTAGAGAGTACAGTTTGAGATGACTGGAAACTTAGTGCAGTGTAAACTTCCTGGAACCTATGAGGGCAACCTTAGCAAGAACTTCTAGTTTTTAAAAAAGACAGTGTTTGAATTGACCATCTTCTGTAATTCAACAAGGCTCCCACTGGTAGGATTGGGACACCAAAACAGCCACAAATCCTTCCAGTCACACTTGTCCTTTTCTGCCTACAAGATGTGCTAGAGCAATGTTGTCTCAGAGCCTGTGGCAATGGACAATCAGTGGCTTGTCTAACTTCAGACCCAAGAGAAGAGAGAAAGCCTGTGACCAACATTTTCTGGGTGGCCAGAAGGCAAAAGCTGGATAACTCAGAGACCTAGTGTAGAACCAAACACAACTGACATTTTAAAAAGGAAAGTCGATGAAAAGTTTTCTTAAAACATTCTCCTATCCCACAGAGAAGATTTCACTGGCAGAAGATGAGAGCAGATGCAGAAGAGACCCACAGCCAAACATTATATGGAGCATGGAGAAGGACTTTAGGATCCAGAGGGTAGAAGACAACAGGAAAACATGGCTCACAGAATCAACTAAACAGGGCTCACAGGGATTCACAGAGACTAACGTGACAATTACAGAGCCTTCATTGGTCTGAGCTAGGTACTTTGCATACATGTCGTGGTTAGCCTGGGGTTCTAGTGGGAACTCTAACAGTGAGAGTTAGGATGTATCTTCTATTTTGTCTCTTCTTCATACATTTTTTTCTCCTCCTGAGGGTTAGTATCTCAGTAGTTTGTATCTTGTTATTACTTACTTGGTTGGTATCAATGGAGTCTTGCTCTTTTCCAAAGGGAAACCAAGATGCAGTGGATGGAGAAAGGAAATGGTGTTTGAAATAATGGTGAGTAAAGGGAGGCTACTGTCAAGATTATTATATGACAGAATAATTAAAAAGACTTAATTTTCAATAAAAATGGAAATTTTGTAAATATATTATGTATTTAAGATATGATCAAAAAGCCTAAAGGAAATTAAACATACACCTGAAAGTCATGGCAAATTAGTCATCTTTTCTTAACCAGTAATATGTGAGTTATTGTTTCTTTCATTTAATTTAAACTGAAGAACGTGTCATTGTATCCTAATATTTCTCACCTATAGCAACAAAATTAGTGGTTATAATACAAGAGGCACAGAAAGCCAGAATAAATTAAGAACCAGTAATTTCCAGCCAACCAATCTCAGGAAGACCTACGTGTAGAACAAAGGATTTAAAGAACAGTGAGGAGCCACCCTTTTCTGGTCTTACCAATGTTGACAGACAAAGCTCTGCATATTATCCACTGAGGTTCTGGGAACTCAAATGAATCCTGAGTTTCCTTTAAGGCATCTTCCCAAGGGAGATGATAATTACTGAGCAAGAGGGCTGTTCTCTCAAAATGTTTATCCCATGAGGGCTTCCTGCTTCTAGAAACCATATGTTCCTTCATAACTTTATGAAAATAGGTTTCCCATTAGTAGAAAGAAGGTGTCTCAAGAGGAAATGTGTCCTGTTTTTGTACAGATCTGGAAAATCTGTTGCATTGTCATGGCAAAGCTAGCAACACTATGACAGCCAGGGCTGTGACAACTACAAGCCACAAGCATACAAAGCTCCCTTGCCCTTTATGTCTAGATTGAGTCAGTAGCCATAAAAGCAGTAATCCCAATAGTCTGGCTCAGTCTTCAAGCCCAGTCCTCCAGGAGAACATAATGTCAGTACAGTGAGCACCTTTTGTGACAGCCTATTAGTCTCCATCAATTTAGATTAATTATGATTGTAGGAAAGGCTTCCCCTGCCAGTGAACCCTATCAAAAAGGCCCCATAAGGCTGTCTACATTATTATTGTTCATCTTGTTTGCTCATTCTTCAGCTCGACTTGAGATATATCCAGTGGGTTATTGGAAGCTGACATTTCCAGAAGCTCACCAAAGCTTTTAAAGCAACACTGCTGAGAACCCACCTCTGTATCCTATGCTGAGCACACATGTTCATTCATTACTGATGGAGTTGTGTCCACCAATTTAAAAAATAGTCTAAGTCAGCAATTCGCTTTATACACATAGGATACCAAATATCTGACCTTGGGTACTACACAGCATTCCACAGGGTATGGGCAATGCTTTTCTGACTGGCATTCTGGAAACCAAGCTTCACTGTTACAAGCAGCACTGTGACAGAGAAGCAGATCAAGTCTAACATTAAAAAAATAAAATTCTAAGCTCAAGATATATTTTTTGCTGAATAATTACCATTTTGTACCAATATAACATTGTAAAATCTTCATCATAAATTGGTGACTATCTAAACACAGAAGATTGCATCATGTTCTCACAATGCATTCAGATTTCTGGTCTCCCTGAAGGCTATCTCTCTGGCTTGAAATAAATCATGGATAAAAAGGGAATTAGAAATGACAAGGAAAGGCTTTTGAAATCTTTGCCTTTGTGAAAAGAGTTGAACAATGTAAGTACTGAGGGAGGAGAGGAGGGTGCTGGCCTGCCCAGATCACTGCCTAATTAACCTTAATCATTCTTTCAAAGAAAGAGCCCTTTAGAAAAATAAAATTAAACTTCTCCATCAAATAGCAAGTAGTCAAGAATGAGCAGATTGTGCTTACAAATTAAAACACACTTGGAACACAAGATGGCTCAGTAGGTAAAGACACTTGCACCTGAGCCTGAAAGCCTGAGTTTGGATCCTAAAGCCCTACAGGGTAAGGGAAGAGAAATTAATTCTTTAAGTAACCTTTTAAACTCTACACATGTGTCACAGTAATATGAGTGTGCACACAGGGTCACACACAAACACATGTATACATATATATGTTATATAATACATATATATGATATACATATATATCAAGACATGTCTCATTTTCATACCTTTAATGTGGTCAGTATATCTTTTCTTTAAATGGTTCATAGCTACTTTTATTTTCTTTATTGAGGACTTTTTGTCCAGGTCCACACTGAAGTTTACTCATTTATTCATACTTTTTTTAACCTTTAAATTCAAACCTTATTACATCACTTCTCCCTTTACCTTTCCTTCTTTCAGCCACTCCTATGCTCCCCCGTCTAATCTCAATCATGTCTCTTCCATAATTATGCTAAACCATAATGTGTTAATTAAAATGACTGTTTTGCGTACAGTGCCTGTTGAATATCGGAGGATGAATAATGTCATGCTTTTGCCTTATATTGTAGTTGTAAATCAAATCTTTTATAGACAAAAAAGCACTGAATGAAACATCATGGCAATAGTTGAAAGTGAAATATGTACCTACACAAATACACATACACATACATCAGTTTGTAATGTGTCACCTTCCCTAAACTAAAACTAAAATTTTCTAGAAATCCTTTTACTAAAACCAAGATGATCGGCCATCCTGATGAATTTTCAGACAGTCTCCTTCTCGTTTCTAAAAATTGTTCCTTCAGGGCAAGCCAAGAATCCATTTGATGTAGAGAACAGGCTCTGAGTTGTCCTCTAACCTTCACATGTCCCATAATCATGCACACACACACACACACACACACACACACACACAAACACACACACACATAATAAATAAATATAAAACTTTTATTAAAAGTGTATTTATGCAACTGGTTGCCCTGTATTCTTTCTATATCCCATTGATGTTTACAGGTTTAAAGATTCACCTCTCTTAAGAATTTGGAAATGGTTCTTTACATATGTAGCTTCCAAGAAGACAGAACCCTTATTTTCCATCACTATGAGCATGAAGGAGTATTGTTTCTATGGACACCAAGATCTAACTTATAATCTCATTCCTTGATGAACATAGTTTTCCCTTTCTTTTGAGTAAGGTCCATTAACAAATACACATGGCCAACCATGCCCCCACATAGACATAAGTTCATAAAATTACTCTGCCATTTGTTTAGGTGGAATTGAACTCAAAATCCTGTTGATTTTAGGATATGTGTTATTCATCTCTCCTGTGTCATAGCTTTGAATAAAGTCCCTGTCTGCCTGTTTAACAATGTCTGACACAAATTTACTTTGACATATATGCATTTCTTTATTAGTGCATGCCATAAGAGAAATTTGGGCTGACAGATAACATACAGCTCCACTCTTCTTTCCCCAGATCAGTAGCAGTAACAAGTGATGACTTGTACTTTCAGTTGTCTTTCCATCTCTTTTCATTGTCAAGAAATCCTAGTCTCTTGTTTGCAACAGCTAGAGAGCAACCAGTGTTATATCAACTAAGACCTTTTTCTGGACCTCAAAAACTCTGCAGAAGTCTTATGTGTCAGCTTCTGTAGAAGGTTACTGACACCAGAGGAGCAGGGGACTTCATGACGATGGTGAGTGACTGCATGTATTCAGAGTCATCCATGTTGAACTAATTCTTTCTATACCACCTTTTGTTTGTCATTGTTGCTGTTTTACATTGTTTTTGGTTTTGGTTTCACCATCTTCAGGCACTGAATCAGAAGTTAAAGCAAAATGGCAAGCATAGATGCTCATCCAAATTCCATAGCCACATGACTTAACAACAAGTTTTCTAGGTGGTTTAGTTGGTTATTGTGTCTCTGAAACTGAAATAGAACATCAGCCTATGGAGTCCTCCTCAGCTTGTGAAGACAGAAGTGCTCTAGTTCTTTCCAGTCAACAGAAGAATGAATTAAATTGCTAAATCTGAAGAATAGTGTCCCTGGACAGATTTATAGAGATGAATTAGGCCAAATACCCAAATCTCCTGTATCATGATAATTGTTCATCTTCAAAGTAGAAAGAATCAGGTATTTGAGAGATTCCTGCATATTGGCTCCAACTATAAAGAAATTTTCAGAGACTGGCCACTGTACCCCAATAATAGGATTAATTAAAGGAAGTCTGAGATCTTTGGAGTTTGAGTTGGAATATATCACACAGACTATCTCTAGTCTCCAAGTTTACCCTCTAGTTAATTTACTAGATTCTAGAAGATATGGCTGTAACAAATACGGGAAATGACTGCTAAAATTCCAACTCAGTTTCCTGACTTGTGAGCTGAAGGTCATCCTATTGGAAAAGACTGTGATAAATACATTAGCACAGTCTAAATGCTAAAATACAAGAAAAATGTTAAGTCATTTGGCATATAAACCCAAGCAACCCATCATTTTTCCTGCCTGCAGAATTTTCTGGGACAGGACCCTAGCAGAATCACCATCAAAAGACCAGAGAGACTTCATTTAGCAATGGGTAGGAGTAGATACAGTGTACCACAGACAAATATTACTGGAGTCCTATTGACAAAGGAGAGAAAGAATGAGAGAATCTAGGTATGTCAGGAACACCGGATAGTCCACAGAATCAACTGAGAGACTTATGGAGACTTGTAAAGCTCATGGAGCTTGTTGGAGTCTAACCTAGGGCCTCTGCATAAATATTGTAGAATAGCTTGGTTTTCTTGTGGGAAACCCAAGTGTGGAAATGGGGGATGTTTGTGAACCTTTGTATACTTGTGGAATCCCTTTCTTCCTACTGGGTTGCCTTGTCCAGCTTCGATGTGATGATGATGTGTGTGTAATATTATTGTAGCTTGTCATGCAGTGCTTTCTGATATCCCTGAAAGGCTGGTTGTTTTCTGAGAGAAAGCAGAATGGGTGGATCTAAGGAAGAGTAGAAATAGAGGGAGGCACTTGGGGTGGAGAAGAAAGGGGCATTACAGTCTGGATATAATGTACGAGAGAAGAATTAAAAAGAAAAAAAGAAAAGTAGCCTCTGTAGAGATTCAGTGTCAACCATGAATTACTAAGTTACTTTATTATTTGAAATATCCATCTTGGTATCATATGTCCAAAAATACACTGTGTGGAGAAGGTAAATCACCCCATTATCAAATGGAAATAGTATATATAAGAATGAGGTAAATCACCCCATTATCAAATGGAAATAGTATATATAAGAATGAACTCGCTTCAGGTACAGGCTGAGCAACTGACCTGGAACAGATCTTAGGAACTTCTGTTCCCACCCGGAGACGACTTCAGGACACAGAGCAGAGCCTGGCTCAACATCCAGCCAGAAAGGCGGCTCGAACAGGCTGAGCAACTGGTGAGTGGGAGACCTAGGCTGCGGGGAAGCAGAGGGATCTCTGCGGAGTGCACACGGAAAGGGCACACCCTGCCCTGACCTGCCCTGTCCTCCCCGATCCAGTGACTGGGAACAGATCTTAGGAACTTCTGTTCCCACCCGAAGACGACTTCAGGACACAGAGCAGAGCCTGGCCCACCTGCCAGCCGGAAAGGTGGCTCGGAGAGGCTGAGCATCTGTGACCAGGAACAGATCTTAGGAATGTCTGTTCCCACCCGGAGGCGACTTCAGGACGCAGAGCTGAGCCTGGCCCAGCTGCCACTCGGAACCTGGGCTGCCGGGGAGTAGAGAGATCTCTGCAGAGTGCACACGAAAAGTGTACCAGGGACACAGACCAGATACAAGGGAAAGGCAAGAACATATCACTGACAACAAAATGGCAAGAGGAAAGAGAAAGAATATATCCCAAGGAAACCAAGACAATCTAGCAACACCAGAACCCAGCTCTTTGATAGTAGCAAACATCGGAATTCCAAACACTCCAGAGAAAGAAGACACAGACCTGAAATCATGCCTCAAGACGCTGATAGAGTTACTTAAACAAGAAAGGGAGGAAAAGCAAAAAGATTCAGAAGCTTTTAAAGAAGAAACAAGAAAAACACTCAAAGAACTCAAAGAACGAGACGAAAACAGAACCAAAGAAATAAAGGAATGGAAAAGGGAAATTAAAACAGAAATTGACACAATAAAGAAAGCGCTAAAAGAGATAACCCTAGAGTCAGAACACCAAAAAAAGAAATCAGGAGTCACAGAAGCAAGCATTTCGAACAGATTACAAGAGATCGAGGAGAGAATCTCGGGGGCAGAAGACAACATTGCAAACATAGACAAAACAGCCAGAGAAGATGCAAAAAACAAAAAGCTCCTAACCCAAAATGTCCAGGAAATACAAGACACAATGAGAAGACTGAACCTAAGGATAATAGGAATAGAAGAGGGAGAAGAGTATCAACTAAGAGGCACAGTAAATATCTTCAACAAAATCATAGAAAACTTCCCTACCCTCAAGAATGAGATGACCACGAGCATAAAAGAAGCCTTCAGAACTCCAAATAGGTTGGACCAGAAAAGAAATACCTCCCGACACATAATAGTAAAAACATCAAGTGCCCAAAGTAAAGAAAGAATACTAAAAGCAGTAAGGGAAAAAGGTCAGGTAACATATAAAGGCAGACCAATCAGACTCACACCCGATTTCTCAACAGAGACTATGAAAGCTAGAAGAGCCTGGACAGACATCATGCACTTCTTAAGAGAGCACAAGTGCCAGCCCAAGCTGCTATACCCAGCAAAACTATCAATCACCATCGATGGAGAGACAAAGATATTTCAAGACAAATCAAAATTCATACAATATCTGACCACAAACCCAGCACTACAACGAATTATAGGTGGAAAACCCAATACAAGGAGGGAAAATACAGCCTAGTAAAAACAAGAAAACTCATAAACAAGAAAGCTAAAAGAAGAAAAAAAACACAGACACAACTCAACCCAAAAAAGCAAAAATGGCAGGAAACAGAAACAATTATTCCTTAATATCTATTAACATAAATGGTCTCAACTCCCCAATAAAGAGACATAGACTGTCAGACTGGATACATAAATAAAATCCAGCCTTTTGCTGCATACAGGAAACTCATCTCAGAGACAGAGACAGACACTATCTCAGAGTAAAAGGGTGGGAAAAAAACTTCCAAGCAAACAGCTCCAAGAAGCAAGCTGGAGTGGCTATTCTAATATCGAATAAAGTAAACTTCCAACCAAAAGTTATCAAAAAAGATAAAGAAGGACACTTTTTACTCATTACCGGGGAAATCTGTCAGGAGGAACTCTCAATCCTTAACATATATGCTCCAAATAAAAAATCACCCACATTCATAAAAGAAACTCTACTAAAGCTCAAAAAATATATTTCACCCCACACAATAATAGTGGGAGACTTTAACACCCCACTCTCACCAATGGACAAATCAGGGAAACAGAAACTGAACAAGGACACTGCAAAACTAGCAGAGACTTTGAACCAACTAGAATTAATAGATATATACAGAACATACTATCCTAAAGTAAAAGAATACACCTTCTTCTCACCACCCCATGGCACCTTCTCGAAAATTGACCACATAATTGGACACAGAACGAGCCTTCATTGATATAAGAAGATTGAAATACTCCCATGCATCCTCTCAGATCACCATGGTCTACGGCTGGTCTTTAACAACAACAAAGACAACAAAATGCCCACATACACATGGAAACTAAACAACGCTCTGTTAGAGGATAGCAGGGTCAAAGAAGAAATAAAGAAATTAAGGATTTTCTAGAATTCAACAAAAATGATAACACAACATACCCAAACCTATGGGATGCAATGAAAGCAGTATTGAGAGGAAAACTCATTGCCCTAAGTGCTTCCAAGAAGAAACTGGAGAGAGTTCACATCAGCAACCTGACAGCACAGCTAAAAGCCCTAGAACAAAAGGAAGCAGATATACCCAAAAAGAGTAGACGGCAAGAAATAATCAAAATTAGGGCAGAAATAGACCAAATAGAAACAAAAAAAACCATTGAAAAAATCAACAAAACAAAGAGTTGGTTCTTTGAGAAAATCAACAAGATTGATAAACCCCTAGCCAGACTAACTAAAGGGCAAAGAGAGAGTATCCAAATTAACAAAATCAGAAAGGAAAGTGGTGACATAACAACTGAAACTAAGGAAATTCAAGAAATCATCAGATCCTACTACAAAAACTTATACTCCACAAAATTGGAAAATCTGGAGGAAATGGATGAATTCCTAGACAGATACAAGGTCCCAAAGTTTAACCAGGATCAAGTAAACCATCTAAATAACCCTATAACACCTAAAGAAATAGAAGAAGTCATCAAAAGCCTCCCAACCAAAAAAAGCCCAGGTCCAGACGGGTTCAGTGCAGAATTTTATCAGACATTTATTGGGGATATAACACCAATATTCGCCAAACTATTCCAAAAGATAGAATCAGATGGAATATTACCCAACTCATTTATTGAGGCTACAATAACCCTCTTACCTAAGCCACACAAAGACCCTACAAGGAAAGAGAACTTCAGACCAATCTCACTTATGAACATGGATGCAAAAATACTCAACAAAATCCTTGCAAACCGAATCCAAGAACACATCAAAACCATCATTCATCATGACCAAGTAGGCTTCATCCCTGGGATGCAGGGATGGTTTAACATAAGGAAATCCATCAATGTAATCCACCATATAAACAAACTTAAAGACCAAAATCACATGGTCATCTCACTAGACGCTGAGAAAGCATTCGACAAAATCCAACACCCCTTTATGTTAAATATCCTGGAAAGAACAGGAATCCAAGGCCCATATTTAAACATAATAAAAGCAATATACAGCAAACCAACAGCCAACATCAAACTTAATGGCGAGAAACTTGAAGCAATCCCACTAAGATCAGGGACTCGACAAGGCTGCCCACTCTCTCCCTACATATTCAACATAGTACTGGAAGTCCTGGCTGGAGCAATTAGACAGCAAAAGGAGATCAAGGGGATACAAATCGGAAAGGAAGAGATAAAAACATCACTCTTTCCGATGACATGATAGTGTACTTGAGTGACCCCAAAAATTCCACCAGAGAACTCCTACAGCTGATAAACAAGTTCAGCAAAGTGGCTGGATACAATATTAACTCAAACAAATCAGTAGCCTTCCTATACTCAAAGGACAAACATGTGGAGAAAGAAATTAGGGAAAAGGTACCCTTCACAATCGTTACAAAAACGATGAAATACCTTGGTGTGACTCTAACTAAGGAAGTGAAGGACCTGTATGACAAGAACTTCAAACCTCTAAAGAAAGAAATTGAGAAGGATCTCAAAAAATGGAAAGATCTCCCATGCTCATGAATTGGAAAGATCAACATCTTAAAAATGGCCATCCTACCAAAAGCAATCTACAGATTCAATGCAATCCCCATCAAAATTCCAACCCAGTTCTTCATGGAATTGGAAAGATCAATGTGCAATTTCATATGGAATAACAAAAGACCTAGAATAGCGAAATCCATCCTCAACAACAAAAAAACATCTGCGGGAATCACTATCCCTGACCTCAAGCTATATTACAAGGCAATTGTGCTGAAAACTGCATGGTACTGGTACAGAAATAGGCAAGTGGATCAATGGAATAGAATAGAAGATCCAGAAATGAGCCCTCATGTATATGGTCACCTGATTTTTGACAAAGGAGCAGTAAACATTCAATGGAAAAAGGACAGCCTATTCAACAAATGGTGCTGGTCCAACTGGCACTCAACATGCAAAAGAATGAAAATAGACCCGTTCTTATCTCCTTGTACAAAGCTCAAGTGTAAGTGGATTAAAGATCTCCACATTAAACCAGATACACTGGAACTATTAGATGAGAAAGTAGAAAAAACCTTAGAACACATAGGCACAGGACAAAATTTCCTGAACAAAACACCAATGGCTCAAGCTCTAAGGTCAAAGATTAACAAATGGGACTTAATGAGATTGCAAAGTTTCTGTAAGGCTAAGGACATCGTCAAGAAAACAAAACGGCAACCAACAGAATGGGAAAAGATCTTTACCAACACCACATCAGATAGAGGCCTAATATCCAAGGTGTACAAGGAACTCAAAAAGCTAGACACCAGAGAATCAAATAACCCTATTAAAAAATGGGGTACAGAGCTAAACAAATCATTTTCAGTTGAGGAAAACCGAATGGCCGAAAAACATCTGAGGAAGTGCTTGACATCCTTAGCCATCAGGGAAATGCAAATCCAAACAACCCTAAGATTCCACCTCACACCAGTCAGATTGGCCAAGATCCAAAACTCAGATGACAGCAGATGCTGGCGAGGCTGCCGAGAAATAGGAACACTTCTTCACTGTTGGTGGGGTTGCAAGCTAATACAACCACTCTGGAAATCTGTCTGGCGATACCTCAGAAAATTGGATATAGTACTACCTGAAGACCCAGCTATTCCACTTCTGGGCATATACCCCAGAGACACTTTAATACACAACAAAGATATATGCACCACAATGTTCATAGCGGCTCTATTTATAATAGCCAGAAGCTGGAAGGAACCCAGATGTCCTTCAGAAGACTAATGGATACAAAAATTGTGGTACATATACACAATGGAATACTACTCAGCCACCAGAAACAATGACTTAACCAAATTCTTAAGAAAATGGCTGCATCTAGAGAAGATCATCCTGAGTGAGATAACCCAGTCACAAAAGAACAGACATAATATGCAGTCACTGATAGTGGGATGCTAACCCCAGAGGCTTGCACTCCCCCAGAAACAACTCACAGACTGTATGAAGTCCAAGAAATAAAGAAAACAAAAAATATACATATATTCACAAAACAAGAAGACTTTGACTATTTCCATGTTGCGTTTTGTTTTGCATGTACTTTACGCTTATTGCAACTAGTACGTTTTCAATGCATACTGTCAAGCCCTTGAAAAAAATCAAGTACTGACTAAAAAACATATTCACATGGTTTTATGTAAAATTTATTTTAATGTCTGAAAAAACAGTACTGACAAATATGTATAATTTTAAGCAAAAAATGTTTAAAATCTGTACATTTATCTTTGTTTTGCAAAATAAAGTCGTTTAAAAAAAAGAAAAAAAAGAAAAATGGGACCTCATGAAAATGAAAACTTCTGTAAAGCAAAGGACACTGTCAATAGGACAAAAGAAAAAAAAACTCAAAAATTAAACACTATAAGATAACAAATAATGATCAATAAAATAAAAAAAAAAAAAAGAATGAACTCGCTTCAAAGACACAAGAAAATGTGTCAACAATTACAGTTCTTTCTATGTCTCAGCATATACAAACAATTTCCCAGATAGTTGACCTGAGACAATGGAGCTGGTACACAAATGTCTCCATGTGTCATGCTAGCTCCAAGCAAGTATAAATACATGTAACACTAGTCACTTACTGGTTTACATATAAAAGACAGTTGTTGAATAGTTTTTCCCTCTGACCTTAAAATTCCCTTGGGATAGTGGTTCAAAAAACTTAGGAAGTAAACAAAGCTCACAAGACTCAGGAAACTTTTGAAACAGAAAAGATGCATGAGAATGCTCCCTACAGCTATTTAAGCACTAATAATTTCTGGAAAGAAGAGACTATTCTAGGGTCAAGTTGTTTGAAATATGCACAGAGAACATACCAAATACAATCTTTGTGAGTCCTCATTTAGGCTGAAATGAGATTTTTTTTATAATATTGTTATCCCCATGTCATCCTCATTTCTGTAAGTTTTCCTTCACCAAAACTCTTGTAAATATCTTGAAATAAACTCACTGGTTCACCAAAGAAAATTTGAGTGACATTATTTTTTTAGTCATTCATCAGCACTCTTCCTGGGATGAATACATATTTGTCTATATTTCCCAAGGAAAAGTCACTAAACAGCTGTGGTGAGAGAGAAGCCCCTGATGTTCAGACTCTGAGGCAGTATACCTACTGATTTATTTTACATGAAAGGGGAGAAAAACGAAGGTAGATGGACATTGACTCAAGGATAATGATCAATGATGCTTTGGAAGATGATTGAGGACATGGACTAATCAAATTGTTATAGAAATCTGGTGAAAAAGACATCCCTATGAATGTATATAGAGTAGAGAGTGTACAGTGTGTGTGTGTGTGTGTGTGTGTGTGTGTGTGTGTGTGTGTGTGTGTTTGTGTGTGTGTGTCTGTGTCTCACACGCTAATGCTCACCAGGGTAGAATTTCATCAAGGAAGAATATTACTAATAACTCAGAAGATATGTTTCCTTTTTAGTAGATATTTTTCAGCTTCCTTCTCCAGCCAATGGACTTGTTACTAGTGGGAACCAATGTCAGTCTTTGATCTGTTGCAGACACCGTGACACCACCTACAGCAGACACGGTGACACCACCTACAGCTGCTAATGATCATTCACGTTGCCAACAGAAAGTTCAGTCATTCTTTAAAGCACCATTCAGTCACCAGGGAAAGCTGTTGGAGAAGGGCTTTAGTTTTTATCAGACTCAATACTGGGAACTTATTTGCTATTTCAGTGTACAACATGCCCAGCACATATTTCCTCTGTGAGTCAAACAGATTCCATTTACAACTTTCATACTCATTACAGCAATGCTTCTAAACTAGAAATTCACACTCCGGTAAATGAAGTAAGGCAATTCACCAGTGTCTGTGGAATCCATGCACATCCCACCACGGAAAAGCAAGTGGCCCTAGTAGAATTGTCTTTAAAAGTTTCAAAAAATATACCAACTCAGTAGAAAACACTTAAATGACCTGAGAACTGCCTTCACAGATGTTCTTCAAAACAGCCAGTTATCAACCACCAAATATAATCAACTATTTCTCATAAACAGAAAACTCATGTCTCATAACCAAGAATAAAAAACAAAAAGATCCCCCTTATGACTGTTACATATTCTTTAGCAAATCTTGTTCCATTTCCTAAACTATTGGGCATAGTTTCCTGAAAAATCAGTTTCTAAGGAAGTACAGCTTCTATTACACAATACAGTAAAGATTTCTTTCACTACATTTAAATTTGCATTTCCACCTGGACATATTATTTCCTCATACTATGAATTAAAATTTTTAAAAGATGTTATAGCTGTAATAGCAAAAGTGATCAATCTTTATTATCCAGAATATATTGTTACCAACAATAATAAATAGAAAATATTCTGCAGTTCAGAATATGCACACTTACATTCATATGCATGGGCATGTGCACACATACTCACACACACACACACACACACTCTCTCTCTCTCTCTCTCTCTCTCTCTCTCTCTCTCTCTCACTCACTCACTCATAAACAGATTTCCTTTTTAACCTGTTGCAGTCATCCCACAAAAAGAAAGGATTATTTGTACCAACTGTCCTTGTCTATATTTCTGTTGATTTGATGAAATACCATGACCAAAATCAACTTTAGGAAGAAAGGGATTATGTGGCTTACATGTTATAGTGAATCACCAAGGAAAGCCAGGGCAGCTACTTAGCAACAGGAACTGAAGCAAAAAACATAGAGAAACACTGTGTACTTGTTTGCTCTCCTGCATTACTCAGCTTCCTTTCTTAGGTAGTCTTGCTCTCCACCTACACCTAGGTATGGCTTGGTCCAGAGTAATCTGGGTCTTTCTAAATCAATCACCAATCAGGAAAATGCCACACAGACATGCACCAGGTCAGTCTATCTTAGGAAATGTTTCAATGGTAGTTCCTCTTCCCAGGTATTTCAACCTTACAACAATGATATCAAGTTACTTCAAAGATCACCTTTGAAGTTTCAGGGTAGCTAAGAGGAGATGTGATTCATTGCATTGTAAAGGCTAACATATGGCAGAGAGTTTCTCTGTGACTATTTGCCCAAGCCTCCCAGGGTCTCCTTATGTTTATGGTTAGGATAGGTCACAAAGATATGATGCATGAGGTTTCACGAGCAGAACTAGTTGGAAGACTGTATTCCAGAGGTTGGCCGTTGGCATTCAGCTCTGTTGGTCCAATGGTCAGTGATCTGGATTTCTGTGGCTCACCTGGAGGTGTGTATGGGAGAGCAAAAAAGTTTAACTTTCAGCTTCTCCTGTTATTTTCTGCTTCTCCAATTCCCAGCCTGAGGCTTGTTTTACTCTAGCGCAGTTACAAACACCACACCTTTGGCATCTCCATCAACATTGGTGCCTTTATATCTAATAACTTTATTTCTCTGATCAAATCTTAATGTGGGGCCAAAAAAATGACCTATAAATATTGGGAGAAGCCTAATATAGGGCACTGGTTTAAGGTGCTTGAAAAAATTACAGGAAATAGAAATCGATATTTTCAATGTGAAAGGCAAACAAACTTTTATTCCGTTTATATTTAACAATTTAGTCCTAAATGTGATCAGAGCCACATTTCATTTTCTTTTATAAACAATAGAAAATTGTACCCATGTGATGGGTTATCTGAGTGCAGATGAAAGGATTTTGTTCCTCTGGAGGAAATAGGAACATCAGAGAAGAAAGAATATTTTGAGACATATGAAAGAAACTAGACAAAGTATGATATTGAATTTTTAGTTCTAGTCAACAGGAAACACTATTAATAAAAGAATAAATACTGAAGATTAGAATTTCTCAGGCCTGAGAAGCCATCTGCAGAAAAGAAAACATTGTGCTGCTCTTATTAATTACACACACAAACATTTTACCATGTGAGGATGTGAGGTAGTGGGTATGTTAATTACTTTAGTTGTGATAGTCACAATGCATACACTGTAATGTGGGCTTGTATAGCATAAATAGGCTCACATTTTGCTTGTCAATCATAAGCAATAAAGATATAGTTTTCTCACAAGAAAATAACAAATACTGAACACATAGGAAAGTAGCAATTCTCTTGAGACAAAGCCAGGGTTCTGAAGACTGTTTGCTAAGCTAGGACAGGTGAACTGTGAGTTCAGAATACAAGGGAAAGTTTCCTTGATTAGAAAATTTTACAAATAACTCTATGTTCCAGGTTACAGTGTCAAACTTCTTTTGTACATTCTGTTCTTTGATATCAAGTGTACTTATTTTACAGAGGTACCGATATCTCCTGCTTATAAAAGAAAATGGAAGGCTACATTTCTGATCATATTAGGATTTAAGTATTAAATGAGAATTCAGACCAAAATATCTCCTTTTGCATTGTATGTTTATCCTGCTGTTTATAATTAATCGTTTCATGTGACTTAAACCAGTGTCCTACAAGGATAGACAAATGCACATATGTGTAAGGACTAATTCAAGGAAACTTACACAGTATTGTTGTGTCTCTTCAGGATATGCTATGTAAGATACTCATGATAAATGATGGTGCAGGGTTCATCCCTAAGCAGAGCCTCTATACAATGTTTTGCAGGACTTTAGGATGACAAGTAAAAATCTTGTAAGAGCTAAGATATAGGGTGGAGCAAAACCTTTGCAATCAGGGTCTCACAGAAGCTATGGTGGCTTACACTAGATCTGTTAACAGTAGCAGATTGAGGAGAGACTCCTGGGATCCCCAGCAGTCCCTGCAGAACTACTGGAGAATAACTGACTCTAAAAGGTAGGGGTCTGTACTCAGGAGTATCTCCAAGATGTAACCAAAAAAGTGCAAGACCAACTTTCCAAATCTCTTAAGAAGGAAGTGAATGAAAGGGAGGTACAGAGGAGGTGAGAGAGTAGGAGGAGGAGAAAGAAAAGAGAAAGATCAGGAAAACCGATGGGTATATCATAGCACACTAGTTATGGAGTTCACCTCTTTGAGCTCAAATTTTAAGTACTGCTACTTGGTACTGACTTGGGGAAGACGACATAGTACCTATAACCCCAGTACCACTGACAGTTGATGATATTCCTTATGAGAAACGGAAGCCTCGGCTGTAATCTTATGTGATACATAATGATCATGACTTTTATTATATTACTCCTGTAAATTCTGGAACAAATTAAATTGAAAAGAAATCCCCTAAAGTCCATAAGATGGGTCTGTATTACTAAACTGTTAAATTTCTTTCATGTGTGTTTATTATTCCTATAATTTAAAATGACCGTAACAAATTAACACGAGACCCAAAGATGCAGTGCAACTAACTTACTCCGAATCATGTGGCTGCCACGTGAACAAAGGATTCTAGTTCTGAGTCTGTGCCTTCTTGTGGTACAGTTTATTGCAGCAAAGCCAATGAATCAAATGCAGTTTAGTCGAGCTCAACTAGATCCAGCTGGAGGCGATTTCTGCACATGAAGCAGAAAAACCATTAGAGACCATAATTTCTGCTCAGATCAGTCAGTCTGGGTCATTCTACTTGGCAGGCAATTGGACTGACTGCAGTGACAGTGTGAATGGGTGTAATAAGGGAGAAAGCACAGCCTCTCCACTGTGATAAAGTAGACTCGGTGCATCTTCTTAACTCAATAGAGAATGAGTATTAGTGTGTAATCTGGAGCATCATCTACATGCCTATCCCAATCCCTAGGGAAGCTTACACATGGTGCTATAGGAAGGCCAAGTGGAATCCCTTTTGTCCTGAAAGTGAGCTTATGATCTATGAAAGAAATTAGCTGGAGTCCCATTAGGGAGATGAGAAAGAGATGAGGTGTGAGAAAAAGGGTGGGTGGGAGATCAGCCTCTTAGGGGCAAAGGAAAGGTAGAAAAGACTGGGGGCCTTCATGAGAAGAGGCCAAGAAGTGGGACATTTGAAATGTAAATAAATAAAATAATCAATAAAAAAAGAAAGAAACTAGCAACTGCCATATGAATCACTGTAAATAGTATTCTCCATCTTTCTCAGGAAAGTGCCCTGAGGGTCATTACACAAATGAGATATGAACTAGAAAGTTTCCTGTTTGTAAATAAGCAAATCAAGGTTGGAGGACATGTTATACTCAAGCATATATTTAGTAATGAAATCTGAATGATTCATTTTGCAAAGACATAGTCTATTGCAGGCAAGAGAAGATGCTTTCCGGTGGACTGGCAGCACTGACAGTGGCCCCATCCTCTGGGAATGTTCCTATGAATAGAAAAATTAGGGAGAAAAAGCCTGAGACAGACAGAGAGTAAATATATCCTTTCAGTTTTACTCAAAGATGATTGATTGTGATCCTAGGCTCACCATTTCTAAGCAATTGCCTGAAATCATACACACACCTAAGCTCTGTGGGTCAGGATCTGCAGAACCCATGTGAGTTGGTGTTAAGATACTCTCTGCCCATGCAGCTATGGGGGTTACAGTTATTTGTATGTACCATATTTAGGCAACTTTGTAGTGCATCAAGAGGCTGAATCCATTCTTTAGCTACCAAGCATTTACCCACCACCTTCAAGTCTTTCCAAGTTCTTGATTTTCTACCAGCTTTTCAGTTAGGGTATCATTTCTAATACAGTTAATCTAAATTTTTCATTTGTATCTACTTATAATCATTCTACATTAATTTATGAGATTTGCTGACCTAAATCAGAATTGTTTCAGACCTAACACACACTCCAAGATAGTGATATTTGAACAATGGACTATTCTGGAAGTTTGTCTGCTTCTTCATATCTTATTTTAACATGGTCCTAAATACCTCAGTCCAGATAACACAAATCATTCTATACTATGTTATCTGACCAAAGACAGAAAGAACCTAGGTTTGCATTTATGTGGCATATTCACATGTGGTGTCATATATTACAGGGTAGAATTCTATTCTCAAAGAGGGCACAAGGCAAGGTAGACTTGAAGCAGATGTAGGGGAAACTGATTCTCAATAAGAAGTTGGGAGGCTCAATAATGGCAATGCAAGAAATAGAAGAAAGGAAAAACAAAACAGAACAAAAAACAAAAGCTACCTACTGGAAAGGAATAAGCTTTAGATGATATAGCACATTACAATAGCGCCAAAAATTCTACCTAGCTCAGAACAAGCACTCCATTTTTGTGTGACCATGAAAGTATTTTCTTCTCATGATACATGTACTTAACCAAGTGACTTTCACATGGTTCACAAAACAGTGACACACATAATGAGTGGGTACTTGAAAAATCTCTTGTGCATTGATTGACATTTGTCTCTCATGTTATAGGAAATAGCAGTTATCCTAACTCACTGGCTTCTGATACAAACCTATGTCTGACAGGCATATGACATATCTATGACACATGACAGCAATGATGTCACCAGCTGCCATCTGTTAACACACGTGAGAAAGCCTATGTCATCAGTGTATGACCTCTGACCCACACCTACTAGCCTAGTGTGTTCATCTAATCAGTAGATAGGTTTTAAGTCTTGATGTAACTTATTATGCATCAAAAGATAATTGGTGTATAACTTGTTTCAGAGCAAAAGGACCATTGCCAAACAAATAATTTATACTAACTCCAATGCCTTTGGTTCAGACACTAGGCTGAACAACACTACTACTAGAGACTGGAAATGTGATGAGGCTGCAGTCGCTATAACAGTGGCAGGAACTAGCTGACAGCACATTGTGACAATGAAGACTCAGGTTGCAGTCCTAAAGGTACTAGAAAAAACACCCAGAAAAATAGGAATTATTCTTAGTGAAATGTGGGACCTAGCTAAGAGGTCCCTGGAAGGATAGCACACATGTCTCTAAAATGCTGGTGCCATTTGCATGAACGAATGGAGAGTTAAATCAAAACTTGGTTTGTGAGCAGATGTGTATGACAAGAAAGATGAAATAGCAGAGACTCACTGAACTAGAAGCAAAGCTTTTCTTACCAGCCTTCTCGGAGTTGTTAGGAAGCCAACAGTGTGTGTGCCTCCTGATTCTGAATGAAAGTGCTTTAAATTCAGTAAACTGTACTTGAATTGTACAAATTGTACAAATTTGTACAAATTGTACAAATTGTTATTTGTAGGTGGAAGAAAACACAAATAAGTAATGTTTTTAGACCAATAGCAGAAAGTATATTTGGGCACTGACTCTGTCACTGTTCTATTGCTGTGAAGAGACACCATGGCAATTCAACTCTTATAAACCATTGAATTGGGGGCAATCAGGTATGTTAGAAATTCCAAAATCAGGATTAGAGATTTTCAAGCTTAATATCATAACTGATTAAGTCTTTTAAGTTTCTTGGCTGGAAATAAGTGTATCTCATGTGGGAGTAATATAAATATTTATGACTACTGAAGTTAGACGACTGGCTGGGGAAGAACATGGAGTCTTACATCCTTTTCATGCTATGTCTACCCTCTTGAAATACAGCTTGAAAATTATACCATTAGAAGAATCTGTGAACCCACAACTTGAACCTGAACTTTATCATTGGGACTTTAGCAAGTAAAATTAATGAGCTTTAATAAGTGCAATGGAGCATGCTTCTTTTTTACACTTACATCTCTATGTGGCAATTCAGAGCAACTCACTGAAGGGCCGAGAACTATGTGTGACAGAATTAAAGCATCCATTCCCTCTTGAGTCAGACCCAACTCTGAGACTCTGAACTGCCAGGCATATGGATGAGACCAGCTGATGCCAGTTGATGCCCAGATGAGACCAAGCCATTGCCTGTCAGATGACCCAATCCCAACCACTGGCCTTTAGTAACACTCAGTCTAGGAATCATTTGCTCTTTGGTGAAAGCTAACTGATAACAGGAAAGAAGTCTGGGAGCAGCATTGGAGCTGGTACTTGTTCTTATATTTCTCATATTTTTATCACAAAAAGATGTTGGACTATGGACCAAGTTCATTTTGATCACTTCTACAGCATCTGATCTTACTGCAATAGAAAAATGGAGTTCATAAAGGAGCTTCAGAGATGAGGCACCAGAGATTAAGGGAAAAGAATAGGAGTGTATATGGTATGCATGGTCTATACATTTAAAGGTCCATATGGTATTCTTCCTCCTTATTCTTAAAGCTGAATGCAGCCTCGTATTGCATATAAGTATATTTTATTTACCCGTTCATTTGTCAGCAGTATTTAACAAGCCTTGTGGTGACAACTATTTCACAATTTATATGTGTATCAAAACATAATGTTATATTCTCTAAATATATAAAACTTTATCAATCATTTTTAAAAATCTGGAAAATTTTAAATAACCTTTTCCATCACAGAATAAAAACCTCCTTATTAACTTCACATTTAAATGTTAGATATGACTAAGAATCAACAAATTGAAACTAGCACATGTCTTGGGTGCTTTTGTAAACTTAAGGATGCTGTCCATGTTTTATATGGAGCTTGGACATGAAAATGTGCTGAACTTTCCTTAGAATGGTGGTGAAAGTTTGAATTAGGGTCCGGATAGAAGATAATAATAGAGTATGCATTATTTATTTGACCAGGCAGGTGGAGACCAGGCTGACTTTCCAGTGCCCACCTGCTGACATCTCCATCAATATCCAAATGCCTGTCCTATCACCTTGGAGGCACAGGACTCCACACTGCATATTCAGAGAATGAGTAACTCTAGATGTATTTTGACTGGCTCTCTGATGAATCAAGACAAAAACTTCACATTCAGTGTATGTGGATGTCACAATTGAAGAAGAGAACATGACAGGTTTTGATGCATTGTCTTATTAGGATCCAGTGAAAAGTGTGCGGTAACTAGATCTGGATTCAGTTCTATGGTCTACCACTTAGTTATTGATGAGGTTTGAGAAACTCGCAACACATTCAATGCTTGTTATTTCTTCTACAGTCAGGAATAATAGCATGCGATTCCATCTCCCTGCTGAGATTATTTTAAAGATCAGATATTATGGATATTTACATATTTGATAGCCTTAAGTACATACCCCAAGAATTTATGTACTTAAACTTCACTAAAGTGTAGGCATTAAGATTTGGTATCAGATCTTATTACAGATGGCGGGGAGCCACCATGTGGTTGCTGGGATTTGAACTCAGGACCTCTGGAAAAGCAGTCAGTGCCTTAACTACTGAGACATCTCTCCAGCACCATGTTCATAGCAGCCCTATTTATAATAGCCAGAAGCTGGAAAGAACCCAGATGTCCTTCAGTAGATGAATGGGTGCAAAAATTGTGGTATATTTACACAATAGAGTACTACTAATACTCAGGTATTAGAAACAATGACTTTATAAAATTCCTAGGAAAATGGATGCATTTAGAGAATATCATCCTGAGTGAGGTAACCTAGTCACAAAAGAACAGACATAAATATTCAGTCACTAATAATTGGATAGTAGCACCAGAAAGCTCTGAATAGTCCAGAAACAACTCACAGACCATATGAAGCTCAAAAATAAATAAATAAATAAAAGCTAAAAAGTGAAAACCTCAGTCCTTCTTAGAAAAACAAAAGTGTATAGCACCCTCTCAGAGTGTGGTACACCTAGACCTTAAATCATTAATAATTCAAGAGCTAAATTTTTTGGTATTCAAAAATCATTATGTTTAATCTATATACTCCAAGAAAACTTTGACTGTTTCCTTGTTATGTTCTGTTCTACATGCACTTTATGCTTATGGTAACTAGTAAGATTTCAATGCATGCTATAAAACCTTTAAAAGAATCAAGTACTGACAAAAACACATTCATATAGTTTTATGCCAAAATGCTTTTAAAAATCTGTACATGTATATCTCTCTTTTTAAATAAAGTTGTAAGGAAAAAGAGGAAAGAAAAAAAAAAGATGTGGTATCAGGTCATTGGTTCATGCGTGTGCAGCCCTCTTAAATAGGATGGCTGACTCAGCAAAAATCATCCCAGAAATCTCCCTGTCTGTTAAATCACGGTTTGTATCATACTTTCTATCATGTCTTTTATCAAAGTGAGATGATATCATCTAAATCTGCTGCCACCTTTTTCTTGAATATAAGATGGTTCAGAACTTTGAGAGCTGAGGTTCTGTCATTTCCAACATTCCTTATTTATGGAATTGTTATAATATTCTGGAAAAGCTAAGACAACTTACTCATATGTGTGTTTTATACTAATAGATGAGTGTTATCTCATATTAGCTATGACTACAATCTAGTCTTTAAATTTAGAATAAAAATGAATCTCTGTTTTAAAAAAAACCCCAAGAAATGAAGAACACTTGAAAACCTTGAGAATGGCAAATGCTAGGCATCTGTAGGTGTGGGCAGAGAACAGGAGCTCAAGCAGAAGGACATAATCATGTCTGCCTATCGTACCACATTTCTGTTTTAGTAACTGATTTTATGGGAAGTGAGAATTCCCAACTTTCTTACCAAAGGAAGATGGATTACTTGTACGTGCTTCTGGCAATCCTCAGGCACTGGACGCAACACTCACAGTCATCTGTTAATCCAATGATAAACAACCCAAAGCAGGAGAAATAAATAATTTCTGTTTTCGGAATAAGTAAAAACAGACATACTTGCTTTTTTGGATATTTTTGTCTTTGCCAAGATGCCAGTATTTCATTCCTTACAAATCCTCTCTCCTAACTATGTTTATTTAAGTGATCTCAACTTTGATTTTGAAACACATTTTGTAGCATTGTGTGTCCTCTGCTATTGTGCTTTATGTAATTTCTAGATGGGGATGTTTTGTATTTAGTTTAACGCAAATTGGGTGCATGTGTATCCAATATATAACGGACCAATGATACTAAGCAAACTGAACAAAGCACTTCTCTGACCCGTGGTTCTAGAATGCTTGTGTTCCTTAGGTTCTCTGTCTCTGTTGCTTTTGTCTTTATAGCCATTCATTGTATGTCATATACTTAATATATAATTATATAGTATATATACCATTACTCATGCAATGTTATATATTAGGTAATGTAATCTATAGTCCTTATCTAGAATTTAAGTACATACACCAAATTCACTTTATCTTCTTTGTAGTGAGTACACTTCTTTACCAGCAAAGACCTAAGAGAAAGATGGTGTGAGTTGGCAACAAAGAAATATGGAGAACCTTCTTAACATACCACTGTTCAATATTCACTAGTAAATGGGAAACTGATTTTCCCACTGCACTAGTTGGTGAATATGCTTGAATATCTAATGATAGAGAAGAAACATGACCAAGACAACTGGATTTTAATATAAAGGATATAAAATTAGATTTAATTTGTTATTTGCAAATTTTTACATTAAGCATAGGAATTCCAAATATGCTAAAGAGAAAAATGCAACAATACCAAGGTGGCTTCAGATACTCCTCTCAGCTTTGCTCACCCTTCTCTAAGAGAAGCTGTGTTCTTCCAGTTATAGTCCTAGTCCTGACCTCAAAAATTTAAACCCTATATTGTAGATTAAGCAATTTCTACTTAAGGAAAATTAGGAGCAACTTAGATTTTGAAATTGGTGACCCAGTAGTCATATTATAACCATTATTGACAGTGATTCCCTCAACCTGAGGCAGAATAAAATAATCAAAAGAAGATGTATTGATGCAAACATTCAAAGAGATAGAGATAACAAAAAAGTCCCAAATATTTCCACTAGAAAAAATTTAATAAGTTGGAATATTCAAAAAGGTTAATTTCTAAAAAATATTAGAAGACTAAGTAAAAATAGATACAGAAAGTTAGATATATTTACAGATGTAAATATTATAAAACCCCAAGTATATATAATGATCCAAATAATTTCGAAAGTTAAATGTAATAGCTAATTTTCATAAGTAACATATTTTACTTAAAAAGTAGAATGTGCTAATACAACAGCAACTGATAAAAGAAAGTATGAGTAGCCCAGCCCCCTTTTACTACACAAACAGATACTAATTTAAGCTAATTAAACACACGTGTTTCACTCATTCAGGAAGGAGGTGATGGTGACATCTCATTCGCTGATGAGAGCAGAGACAGTGAGAAGCTCCCTAGTGGTGGAATATACTGTGATCTCACCCAAATGCATAACCAACTATTAAACTAAATGCAACAAGGGGCTGCCTGTTGGTCTTTTTGTTTAATTTGAGTGTTAAGGATTTAATGTAGAGCCTCAATATGCTAATATATACAGGGTTTAGATCCTGGTCCCAAAACAAAATGTTGATGATGATGATGTGTGTACATAAAATATTGTTATATATGTGTAGGAGAGACTATATTATAGAGAGAACACTACCTGTTTTATAACACAATCCTACTTTAGCCTGGCTAAGTAAAATCTACCTATAGCAAATGTATCTGCTAAGGCTGATCATTCTTAAGCACACATATTCGTGTCAATGTTTCTGGAGCAGTTTTCTCCCAAAAGTTGGCCCTTGCTTTCTAAGCATCACCTTTTCAATGAATGCCTTTTATAGTAACTGAAAAAAGGAAGCTCAGTTCCTAAGGCATCAGCTATAGTTGTTCTTAAAAGGTCTGAGACAGGAAGGAGATGAATGACATTCCTTTGGCAATTACTGGCTAGAACTAGTCCCATGGCACTGAATAAAGTAAAGGCTTTTCTGGGAGGGAGAATATTCTATATTTTCAGACAAGAAAGAATACCTGAAAATCTTTGGGAAACTTTACCATGGTTCTCTTTGCAAATATTGAGCTAGTATTTCCTTTCTCAAATATCAGTTTTCATACTGAATTCTCTATCTTATTAATAATTCAGCATTGAAGCATTTGCTTCCTCTTTTTAATATGAGGCAAAAAAGATATTTGACAAGCTTCATACTTTTACATTTTCCACAAATTATATGCTTTAGACATAATGGCAGTGCTTCTGAATACAGCTTGGTACATGTCAGTAATAGCTCTTAATGATTCAGAAAGAATATAATGATCTTCTATGATCAAAACTAATCTGCCATAAAGAGAACAGAGATATCAAATGACTAACTGTGCAAACAAATCCAAATTAATTGCCTCATTTGTTACAACATCTAATATACACATTAACATTGCCATGACTTTATACAGACACCCAGTGTCTCAGAGAAACCTAGAAACTCTCATCGCATAAGGGGTCCAGGCCCTATAAGAAGAAGCCACCTGCTGTGTGATGTGAAGCCTACTTCTCCATGGGCTCTGTACATGTACCAATTGTTTGTCCAATTATAACATTCTTGAATAATGTAGCAAAGGCTTGTTTATGCTCTTTTGGGGGGTAGATAAAAGTATAAGCAAACAAGCATTATATACAACTTTAAAATCATTTTTATTTTTTAACTAAAATATAATTATATTATTTTCTTGTTTTCCACTCGTCAGCTCTTTTTATATCCTCAACTCCTAATTGTTCCATTTCAAATGCATGCCCTCTTTTTCTTTAATTATCATTTTAATATATATGCATTAATAAATAAAGAAAGGAATAAAGAAATAAAATAACCTTAGTTTGTTTGCAGTTGATTGTATGTATAAGGCTAGGGTTGACCAGTTGATTTTATATGAAATACCACTTGAGCTGAAAATGTTCCACTCAAGAACCAGAGACCGTGTGACAGAAATCCAATTTCTCTTGTGGAACCCATTTTTGAGGTGTTGGTCAGAAACCAGTGACTCCTAAAACATATACTCCGTTACCATTTCCTTTGGTTGGTCCTAAAGGTTGAAGGCCAATCTCATGTGCTAAGTTTCAAACCTGGAATAAGTTGCTGAGGTGCCAATATAATATATCAAAGCAGGCCTGAATTAGAAGTTCTCCCAGCATTCCTCAGTTCCCTTCTGTTACAGTATATGACTAGCATACTCACCCTCTACCTTAAACCTCCCAGCCTCAGGGGCTAGATGGTTCTTTCTCAGAGGTTCCTCCATATATAATCCAGAAATTTTTATAACCTGGCCAATTTTGAACCTTTGCCCTCCTAGCTGCTACAGCTGGTTCCCTTTTCTCTGGTCTCCTGTCCCCTCCCATTCTCCCACATGGTTCAGGGGCATAAGCACTCTGGACTTTCCCAGGTTTGTCTGTTTCTGACTATATTCTGCTACTTATTTATTTATTTATTTATTTATTTATTTATTTATTTATTTATTTATATTAGATACTCTCTGTATTTACATTTAAAATTTTATCCACTTCCTCCATCCCGCTCCTATCTCCCCTCACTCTCCACTTGTCTTCACGAAGGTGCACTCACCTAATCACCCTCTCTACCCCCTTGCCTTGGCATTTCCTTACATTGGGAAAACAAGCCCTCCCGGGACCAAAGCCTCTTCTCACACTACTATCTTCAGCTACATATGCGACTGGAGACATAGATCTCTCAATGTTTGCTCAATGGTTGGTGTTTTAGTCCATGGGAGTTGTGGAGGGATTGGTTGGTTAGTTGATAATATTATCTTCCCTTGAGGCTGCAACCCCTTTAAGCTCCTTCAGTCCTTTCTCTCGCTCCATTATTGGGGTCCTTGTGTTTACTCTGATGGTTAGCTGCAAGCATGCTTAGCTGTATCTGTATGACTCTGGCAGAGCCCCTGAAGAGACATCTCTATCTGGTTCCTGCCAGTAAGTACCTCTTGGCATTAACAATAGTGCTTGGGTTTAGTGGCTGCATATGGGATGCATCCCCATGTGAAGCAACCTCTGAATGATTTTTTCTACAATCCTTGTTCCTCTGTTTGACCTTGTATTTTTTTCCTGTGAGTGCTTTTTCTCCCTTATAAGAAGGACTAGGGCATCCACATTTTGGTCTTCCTTCTCTTTGAGCCTTGAAAGGCCTGTGAATTGTATCATGGACATTCAGAACTTTCTGGAGCTAGTATCAGCACATCAGTGACTGCGTACCATGTGTATTCTTTTGTGACTAGGTTTCCTCACTCAGGATGATAAGCTCTAGTTCTATCCATTTGCCTAGGAATTTCATGAACTCATTGCTTTTAATAGCTGAGTAGTTCGCCATTGTGAATATGAACCATACTTTCTGTATCCATTCCTCTGTTGAAGGGTACTAGGGTTCTTTCCAGCTTCTGGCATTTCTTTAGGTGCTTCTTGGCCATTTTGTATTCCTCAATTGAAAATTCTTTGTTTAGCTCTGTACTCCATTTTTTAAAGTTTTGATTGATTTTCTGGAGTCTAATTTCTTGAGTTCTTTGTATATATTAGATAGTAGCCCTTTATCAGATGTAGGATTGGTAAAGAACATTTCCCAATCTGTTAGCTGCCATTTTGCCTTCTTGACACTATCCTTAGCCTTACAGAAACTTTGCAATTTCATGAGGTCCCACTTGTCAATTTTTGATCTTAGAGAATAAGCCATTTAGCACCTCAAAGTACCTTCTCCATAATTGACCATATAGTAAGTCACAAAACAGGCTTCAACAAATATAAGATAAAAATACTCCCATGCATCCTATCAGATCACACATGATGATATTTAATAACAACAAAACAACAAAAGCACACATATACATGGAAGGCGAACAACGTGCTATGTCCCGAGCTACCGTCTCACCAGCAAGAACACACGCAGACACCAGGATCCTTCTGCAGCAAAACCTTTATTGCATCTTGAAGAGGAAGACACTGGGCAGGAAAAGGCACCCTAATTTATACCCCCCAAGGGTGTCGTGTCGCTGTGTGATTGGCTGCCCACCAGTGGTCTGATCGTGACGCCCGGCGATGGGCAGTGACTTGGCTCGAACCACTCTTTGCACATGTGCCCAGTGGTTATTTACCACACTTTAGCTGATTCATGGCACCTGAAACCAGCACCATCTTGTAAGTGTGCAGCCTTCGGCCCTCAACAGTGCTACTTAATGATAACATGGTCAGAAAATGAAAAAAGAATTAAGGATTTTTTTAGAATTTAATGAAAAGCACAACACATTCAAAACTATGGAATGCAGTGAAAGCAGTACAAAGAGGAAAACTCATAGCTCTGAGTGCCTCCAAAAAGAAACTGGAGAGAGCATATACTAGCAGCTTGACAGCACAGCTGAAAGCTCTAGAACAAAAAGAAGCAGATACACCCAAGAGCAATAGACTTAACAACATTACTTTGTAAACTGTTCCACAAAATAGAAACAGAAGGAACATGATCCAACTTGTTCTTCAAAGCCACAATTAAGCTCATACCTAAACCACATAAAGTCCCTACAAGAAAAGAGAAGTTCAGAATAATTTTCCTCATGAACATCGATGCAAAAATACTCAATGAAATTCTTGCAAACCGAATCCAAGAATACATCAAAACAATCATTCAACATGATCATGTAGGCTTCCTCCCTGGGATGCATGGACTGTTCAATAAACAGAAATCCATCAACGTAATTCACCATATAAACAAACTCAAAGGAAAAAAAACTGATAATTATGTCACTTGATGCTAAGAAAGAATTTGACAAAATTCAACACCCCTTCATGTTAAAGGTCTTGGAAAGATCAGTAATCCATGGCCCATACCTAAACTTGGTACAAACAATATACAGCAAACCAGTAGCCAACATCAAACTAAATAGTGAGAAACTTGAAGCAATCTCACTAAAATCATGGTCTATACAATGCTGCCTACTCTCTGCCTACCCCTTCAATACAGTACTGGAAATCCTGGCCAGAGCAATTAGACAACAAAAAGAAGTCAAAGGGATATAAGTCAAAAAGGAAGAAGTCAAAACATCACTATTTGCTGATGATATGATAGTATACTTAAGTGACTCCAGAAATTCCACCAGAGAAGTCCTAAAGTTAATAAACAACTTTAGCAAAGTGGCTGATTATAAAATTAACTCAAACAAATTAGTATCCTTCCTGTACTCAAAGAAACAAACATGCTGAAAAAGAAATAGGGGAAAGACACCCTTCACAATAGTCACAAACAATATGAAATACCTTGGTGTGACCCTAACTAAGCAAGTGAAAATCTGCATGACAAGAACTTCAAATCTCTGAAGAAGAAAATTGAAAGATCTCAGAAGATGATAAATTCTCTCATGCTCATGAATTAGAAGGATCAACATTGTAAAAATGGCCATCTTGCCAAAAACAATCTACAGATTCAATGCAATTGCCATTAAAATTTCAACTCAATCCTTCATAGAGTTAGAAAAAGCAATCTGCAAATTCATTTGGAATAACAAAAATCTTAGGAAAGGGAAAACTATTCTTAACAGTAAAAAAAAAAAAAAAAAAAAAAAAAAAAAAAAAAAAAAAAAAAAAAAAAAAAAAAAAAAACTTCCAGGGGAATCATTATCCCTGACCTCAAGCAATATTACAAAGCAATTGTGATAAATGCATAGTATTGGTACAGAGGTAGACAGGTAGATCATTGGGACAGAATCGAGGACCCAGAAATGAACCCGCACATGGTCGCTTGATCATTGACAAAGGAGCTAAAAACATTCAATGGAAAAACATCAACCTCTACAACAAATGGCAGTCAGCATGCAGAAGAATGCAAATCGATCCTGACCCTTTCTTATCTCCTTGTACAAAGCTCAAGTGCAAGTGGATCAAAGACCTCCACATAAAACCAGGTACACTGAAACTAGTAGAAGAGATAGTGTGAAAGAGCTTAGAACACCTATGCACAGGTAAATTTCCTTAACAGAACACCAATGGCTTATGCTCTCCTACATATGTGTAATAAACTTTCTTTTCCACTATAACTAGGAGCCGTCATGTCCTTACCTTTCCTCTTTCTCTCTGTTCTTCTTCCTTCCTTCCTTCCTTTCTTTCTTTCTTTCTTTCTTTCTTTTCCAGGATCTTCAAAGGCACTATGTGTTTCAAACACATGATGCAGGGAACCCATGCTAAATATGAACTGAATGTCTCCTACTAAGGAACTAGCCCATCTTGGGGAATCATGTTTCTACAGGATTAGGCACATCCTTTCCCACTGAGGACAGACAAGGCAGCCTTCTACTACATATGTGCCATTGAAAGTAGAACAGCATTGAATACAGATGTACATGTATCTCTGTAATAGCATATAAACTGGGTGTATATCAAGAACTGGTGAAATCAGGTCCTATACTAGTGCTGTTGCAGATGTGCAGTTTGGTCTTCATGTAGATCCCCTAATATTGGAATGTGGTCTGTCCGTTAGCACTACTGCTTGCCTTGGATGCTCATTCTCCTTGCTGGACTGCCTTGTAGAGTCTCAATGGGAGAAGAAGCTGTGACTTGATATGTCAGTGTGGGTGGGATACCAAGCAGGACTTTCCTTCTCTGATACCTAATCCCACTCCCACCCTCACCCAGTTCCTTCCCTCCATCTACCTCCTATATCTACTTTATTCCCCCTTCTGAGTGAGATTCACATATCTTCACTTGGGTCCTCCTAATTACTTAGTCTGATAGATATTTGAAGTTTCTCATTCTTTGAGAATCATTCAGACTGACTGATTATTTTAAAACCTCCTCAGACAGGTAAAAATGTCTTCAATTCCATCATCACTTGTTGCCAGTTGTATTTTATTTTTGCTTGTTGTTTGTTTGTTTAAATTAGATTTCTATTCAATATATTAGTCTATAGTTTTCTCTCCCCAAACTCCTTCCACTTCCTTTCCATCAAAATCCACATTTTCACTAGCCCCTCCCTCTTTTTCATGTTTGTTTTTCTAATGTTGTGTGTGTGTTGTGCCCCTGTATTTCTGCTCAGTATTATTCAGCATACAAGGTATGCAGGGTAAAATGGAATCTTAAATATACTTTATTCTGCATGTACATATATGCTAAGGACATAAACACATTTTATATGTTTTTACTCATTTATTGATTTTATTTTCCTGTGAGATTTCTTCAAATACATGTGGCCCATTTTAACTGTGTAGGTCCTATGCTCACTGCTTCAATTTCTGTGAGTTTATAGAAGCTTTGCTCAGTTGATTTAGATGTTCTTCTTCTAGTTTCCTCTAAACTCTCTGACTCTCATTTTTTTACACCTTTTATTCCATGTGGTTCCCTGAGCTCTGAGGAAAGAGATTACATGGAGTTATCCCATTTAGAGATGCATGTTTCAATCCTTCCACCTCCTCCTTCTCTGCATGAGTGCATATGTCTTACTCCCTCTCTTAATTTTTCTCTCTCTCTCTCCCTCCCTCCCTCTCTCCTTCCCCCTCCTCAACTTCATCCCCCCCCCCAATTCTTCCCTTGACCTCATGTCCACTTCCCTTCCATACCTGATTCTTATGCCTTATCCTCCATCCCCAGTCCACTCATAAAATCTATTCAATTTCTCTTTCTAGAGAGATCCGTTTGTCTCCACTAGCCCATTCCTCTATACCTGACCTCCTTGAGACTTAGGATTGTGGGGTTTTTTATCATTAACTTAATAGCTAACAAATACCTTTAAATGAATATATACCATGTATATCTTTCTGATAAATTACCTCACTCAGTACAATCTTTTATAGTTTCATCCATTTTCCTAATACTTCTATGATGTCATGTTTTAAAAACTTAGTACACTATTGTGTGAATATATCACATTTTCTCTATCTATTCTTCAGGTGAGGGGCATCTAGGTCATTTCCTGTTTGGGGCTATTATGAATAGATCAGGAAAGTTCATGGTTGAGCAAGTGTTCTTGTGATAGGATAAAGTATCCTTTTAAAAGTGGTGGGTGATCCCATCCCTGAACGGGGGGTCATACCTATCCACTGGATACGGTCTCTATGGTTCTCTCTCCCCTTTTTAGCTATTTCAAATAATATTATAAATGTTGGGTCTTGGGAATCTCTTGCTGCCCTGGCACCTGGGACCTTCTAGTGGTTACCTCCACTTCCTCATCCCTCACTGAAACATACCTCTATTCAATTTCCTGACCCTCTGTTCTTCTCCCCTGCCTCCTCCCATACAGGATCCTGTCCTCTTTTCCCTCACCTCCTCTCTCCCTCCCAAATCCATCCCTTCTTCACTCTACCTCCCATGATTATTTTGTTCCACCTTTTAAGACTGAAGCATCCAAACTTCAGTCTTTCCTCTTCTTGAGCTACTTATGATCTATGATGTGTATCATGGGTATCCCAAGCTTTGGGGCTAATATCCACTTATCATTGAGTACATGCCATGTGTGCTCTTTTTTGACTGGGTTACCTCACTCAGGACAATATTTTCTAATTCCATCCTTGTGCCTGCAAATTTCCTAAAGTCATTGGTTTTAATACCTGAATAGTACTACATTGTATAAATGTACCATATTTTTGTATATGTGTTGATTTTAATCACTATTGCTCTGTAGTAGAGCTTGAGGTCAGGAATGGCGATTCCTCTAAAAGTTCTCTTATTGTTGATAATAGTTTTCAGTATCCCAGGATATTTCTTATTTCAAAGGAATTTAAAAATTGTTCTTTCTATCTCTGTGAAGAATTGAGTTGGAATGTTGATGGGGTAATGAATTGAACTTGTAGATTGCTTTTGGTAAGGTAGCCATTTTTACTATGTTAATCCTGCCGATCTATGAGCATGTGAAATCTGTACATTTTCTGAGTTCTTCAATTTTTTTCTTCAGAAACTTGAACTTCTTGTCACACAGATCTTTCACTCCCTTAGTTAGAGTCACACCAAGATATTTTATATTATTTGTGACTATTATAAAGGGCATTGTTTCCCTAATTTCTTTGTCAGCCTGTTTATTCTTTGAAAAGAAGGCTACTAATTTGTTTGAGTTAACTTTATACCCAGCTGCTTTGCTAAACTTGTTTATCAGCTGTAATAGTTTTCTGGTGGAATTTTTGGGGTCAGTTAAGTATTCTATCATATCATCTGTAAATAGTAATATTTTGACTTCTTCCTTTCCAATTTGTATCCTTTTGACCTCTTTTTTGATATATAACTGCTCTGGCTAGAATTATAAGTATTATTTTGAATAGATAGGTAGAGTGGGGGCAGCCTTTTCTTATTCCTAATTTTAGTGAGATTGCCTCAAGCTTCTCTCCATTTAGTTTGATGCTGGCTATTGGTATTGCTTTTGTTATATTAAGATATGGTCCTTGCATTTCTTATCTTTCCAATACTTTTAACATAAATGTGTGCTGTATTTTAATGAAGACTGTTCAGCATCTAATGAGATGATTATGTGGTTTTATTCTTTGAGGTTGTTTATATAATAGATTATGACAATGAATTTCCATATAGTGAGCCTTCTCTGCATCCCTGGGATGAAGTTTACTTGACCATGGTAAATGGTGTCACCTCTTTAACTTTTTAAATGTCAAACCTGGATCAACCTAGAAGAAAATCTGAAAGCGATCAAGGCCACCAAGAGAACACAGTCCATAAACTCAACTAATTAGGCCTCACGTGGGCTCACGGAGACAATCAAAGAGCCTGGATTGGTCTATAGTAGGTCCTCTGCAAATAAGTTATGGCTGTTAAATCTGTGTTCTTGTGGTAGACTAACAGTGGAAGTGGAATATGTCTGCCTCTTTTGCCTACTCTTGGGACCCTTTTCCTACTACTTTGTTGCGTCACATTATGTGAATGTGTCTTATTGTAACTTGTTAGGTCATGTTCAGTTGATATCCCTGGGGGCATGCTCTTTTATGAAGGGAAAGAGAGAAGGAATGGCATGAGTGAGAAGGGAGGTGAGAGCTGAACTGGGAGGAGAAGAGGGAGAGAAAACTGTAGTTAGGACGTATTGTATGAGACAAGAATTAATTCTTAGAAGGTGGAATGCTCTTGAAACCATTGAACTTTTATCTCATGCTTATGCAACACTTACTGGAAGATGATCTGAAGTAATAAGATAATAAAAACAACATGACAACAACAAAGGATGGTTATTTTGCAAAAATGTTTGGGGTAACATGCAGATGTACTACATATTCTGGATTTACTTCAGAAGCCAGGAAATTAAAATGCACCCTTGTAGGGAGGAGAGATAAACATGGAGGGGGAATAATAGGGTTCAGTTTATCTGATGAGAGAAATAGGAATGTTAAGTGTTTAATTAAGGAGGGAAAGGGACTATTATATAAAAGTATCAAGTTGGATAAAATAACGATAAGAATGGTTGAAAAAGTCAAAAAGACCCATACTATTAACTATCTACCTAAAATTACCAATGATGTATGCAAATTGATATGTAAATATATGCAAATAATTTAAATGAAAATTACTCATGGGAGATAATAATACTACACCGAAAAGCTATTGACAATCTAGCAGAATAACCAATACTAGGCATAAAAAGCCTGCTGTTGAGTGTTTGTGCCTCCAAGAGACTCCCAAAAGTTTAAGGTTGTTTCTATTGCTCTGGGTTTCCCTCAAGAGATGGAAAGTTAATCTCTATTGCTAAAGATGCCACACATTTCTCATGCAGGGCTCACAGACCGATAGGCTCAAAGTGACGTGGGTCCTTTCATCCTTGTACCAGAAAGAGCCGTGCAGCTTCCAAAGAAGGGAAGCAAACATTTTCTACCCAGCTATGATGCCTGTGAAATACTTCAACAACACAGTACCCTCAGGGTGCAGTAGTGGTGGTAATCTACAGCTTTTCTAATTAGACTACACTTATTAAGAGGAAAAGCATGTGGCATACTAAAAACCTAGCCAACTCTCCAGGGCTAGTAACCTTATGGAGGAGAGACTAGAACTCCCAACCATACTAAACCAGCATGATCCCAAACTTCTACATAATTGGTCTTTGCACTGGCTTCATTTAAATATATGCAAGTCTTTCCTATTCATGTAATGTATACATTTTCCTTTAGATACATTTTTATCCCAATGTTCTTTTTCAAACCAATCTAAGAATTAACCTCTTCCTTCCTTCCTTCCTTCCTTTCTTCCCTCCTTCCCTCCTTCCCTCCCTCCCTCCCTCCCTCCTTTCTTTCTTCCTTTCTTTCTTTTCATTTCTTTCCAACCAGGCTAATTTTATTCACTAGGGCAACAAATTCATCATCATTGACATGATATTCCTGTCAGTAGAACCCAGTATACTGTTTCAGCTTTTTTGTTTTTGTTCTAGTTTGTTCTCTCTTGGAGACTGCAGAGTAATCTGTAAGAAGCACAGTATCCTGGAGGCATTATTCTCACTGTACTCCCCACCTACCTTCTTCCTTTGACTTTGGCAGCCTCCATGATCAGTCTGTGTAACTTATTACATCACTGATGTTGGTGAGTCAAATAGCCAGAGTGGACCTTGCCTTCTAGTCACTGTGTGTTTCTGCTGATGATCTAACCCAATCCCAGCTCTACATGTGGTTACTCACAATTTAGAAATGTAGCCCAGACTGTGACTTCAGAATTCTAAGACTACACAACCTATCACCTAATTGAGTTTTTGTTTTTTTTTTTTTTGGCTGGGGGGGGTTGTGTAGGGGGAGCATCTAAATTTGCCAAACAAACAAGACTATTTTGCACACATTCCCTTCACCAGAGTCGAGGCCTTCTACAGTATTTCTATGGACACACACAGTTTCTCCCCATAGCCAGGTGTGTAAGACAGAGAATTAAGAACTCGTGTATCCTTTTTTTTAAAATTTAATATTAAGTACTATTTTTAAAATTGGAAATCCTCTGTATTTACATTTCAAATGTTACCCCTTTCCCACAACCCCATCCCCCCTCCCCTCCCATTGCCTCCTCTTCCAACCACTGTCTCCCACCTCAGCAACTTGGTGGTCCCCCACACTGGGTAAATGAGCCTTTGCTGGACCAGAGGCCTTTCCTCTCATTGATGTGAGACAATTATATCCTCTGCTGCATATGCACCTGGTGCCATTGGTCTTTTCATGGGAACTCATTGGTTGGTGTTTCAGTCTGTAATCTGTTTGTTCTCAATCCCAGAGTCCTCTTGGTTTCATGTCCATTGTCAATGCCTCACTCAGACTATTGTCATTGATGGCCTGAAGGTCAGTTGTCCCCAAATATAATGTTTGTGCACCTAGCCCTACCCATCACGGATCCAAGATCAGTCTGCACCTAGAATGACTCTGTTAGCAAAGTTAACAAGCCTTAATCTGCCCCAAAAGCCATACATAACTTGGATCTTTTTATCCAGTTTAATCTCGACCATTGTGCCCCAAGATAAGTACTCTGCAGAAACATCATTATTTACACCAAAAGACTTGAAAACTGTTCCTCAGGACATGGTTGCACATCTGGTTTTCTGCACAGGGTCATCTTCCTCACCTACTAAAGCAATTTTCTTCCCAGAAAATTCTTGAGTATGTTCCCTTTCTCTGTTTCCTTCCTTCCTTGGTTTTTATCTTTACTTTTCTTTGTAGGAAGTAGTATTGACAAGTGAGCCTATAGTCTCCCTCAGCATAAAAATACATGTCATTACTAGCTTTGCCCTGCTCTTCTCTCTGGATTCTTAATTTTCTCACAGTACTTTATATTTTTCCTTCCTAAGACCCATAGTAATTTCAATGTTTAATCTTCTTATAACTATGTAATTTTTTATTTCCTCCACTAGAGTAGCAGTTATATCAATGAAGAAAATGTTGTTTTTTCTTATTTTTATTAAATTATTTGATTTATTTATATTCCAAACGTTATCACCCTTCCCAGTCTTTCTTATTGATTCTTCACTCCATCCACCCTCCCCCTGCCACTGAGAGGGTGCTCCCCCACCTGCCCACTCTCTCCCACCACACCCTCACTAGCATCCCTCTTCCCTGGTGCATCAAGTTTCCACAATATTAAGTGTATCCTCTCCTATTAAGGCCTTACAAGGCAGTCCTATTCTACACATATGCCCAGGGACATGAACCAGCCTTAGATTTTGGCTTAACATCTGGGAGTTCTGAGGGGTCCAGGTTAGTTAACAATTTTGTTCATCTTATGGGTTTGTAATCCCCTTTAGCTCCTTCAGTCCTTCCTCTAACTCTTCCATATAGATCCCAGACCTCAATCCAATGGTTGGCTGTGAGTATCTGTATCTGTCTCAGTCAGTTGCTGGTAGAGCCTCTCAGAGGACAGCCATGCTGGCCTCCTGTCTGCATGTGTAGTATGGCCTTGGAAATAGTGTCAGGGTTCAGTATGTGTACATGGCATAGCTTCCCAGTTGGCATGGTCACTGGGATCTCTCTTTGTCTCTGCTCAATTTTTGTCCTGTGTTTCCTTTAAACAGCAACAATTCTGGGTTAAAAATTATGAACATCTGTGTGTGGCCCCTTGCCTCAAATGCTTGCCTTGTCTGTCTAAGGTAGTTGCTATCTTTTGGTTCCACTTTGGAGCATTTTGGCTAATGCCATCCCCGTTGAGTCCTGGTAGACTCTCATATCCCAGGTCTCTGGGACTTTAGAAGTTTTCCCTACCCCATAAATATCATTGCTGTATATTTTGATTCATCCCCCCTGGCTATCTGAGAGTCTCTCCTATTTCTCCCCATACCTAATCCTGCCCCTCTTCCCCCTCCCCTTTCCCCTCTCCCACCTATTTTTCTCCCTCTGTCTACCTCTTATTATTTTGTTCCTCTTCTAAGAGGGTTTCAGGTATCCACACTTGGGCCTTCCTTCTTGATAAGTTTCCTACAGTCTGGGACTAGTATCATAGGTGTTCTGAACTGAAAATGATGGCTCAATGTTACATTTCAGGAGTACAAAACAATTCTTGTCACATAATTGTCATTTCAGCTGTATTTAAAATGCAAAACTTGGGTGAAGACTTATAGAAACATATAACTAGAATCTAAAACATAGATTTCAGAAAGACAGTGTTATAGCTATAACAATTATGATCTTTGATAATATGCTGTATGAGTGAATCTTCTAGAGGATGGGCAAATATGCAGATGAAAAGAAGACAAGAATGGGAGGTGTTTGCGCAGGTCAGAGACTAGGTGGAATCCATGAGCTGGAAGTTTGGAGAAATCCAGGAGCTGTCCAGGCCTAGAAACAAGAAGCCTCTGAATAGAGAAAGTAATGTAGCCTTTCTCTAAGAAAGGAGCTCAGGAAGCTTTGGAAAGTTCTGGTTAGTATGAGATCTTTGCATAAAGATCAATCTGTTGATCTTTGCATAAGGATCACAACAATAGGGGGGTTGCTTAAGATGGTGGTTCAAGTGGATATGACATGTCTGACACCTTTTTCTGATCTTTGATTTCATCTGGTTCTCCATCCTTTTGGTTAGAGTTCAGAGTTAAGTTCACTTAGTTCTCTGATATGGTGTGATTTGAATATAAAATATTTCTTAAAGACATGTGGGTTGAAAGCTTGTCAACTGGGGCATTGAAAGGTTGTTGGATTATGAGAGTTCTGATCTATCTCATGGTTATATATGAACTGGGACCTGAGTGGAGAGGTAGATCAGTATAGAGAGAACATGCATTGAAGAGTCCCATTCCTCACTCACTCTGCTACCTGGCTTCCACGAGGGGAGGTGCTTTACTTAAGTACCTGCTCCCTGCCATCACATGCTGTATCATGAGAACAGATACATCAGAACCATGTGGCTATGGGATGAACTTTAAACTCTTTCTCTACCTTTGTCTTGCTCAGTTTTTCACAGTGACATAATGTAAGTAACACATCCATACACCAATTGTCTTCAAAACTACCCTGACAGTCACACTGCTCTCACACTACTTACAAATTCTCTATCTGTTCCTCAACTTAGTCAAGTCAACAAGGAATATAACTATCACAAATGAACTGAGCACTTTAGGCTCATGAAGGTAAAATTAATTGAAGGAATATTAGAGTCAACTAAATTAAATACCACTGTCAGCATTATTTTGTATTTTCTAGGTAAGGAAGCATACTCAGTATATATACATACATATACATGTATATATATATATATATATATATAAATATATATATATATATATATGTGTGTGTGTGTGTGTGTGTGTGTGTACGTGTGTGTATGTATGTATGTATGTATGTGTGTGTCTATTATCTTGAATATTCACAAATTGTTATGAATTTGAACAAGTATAACTATTAAAGATAATCCAGGCTTTTCTATAAAAGCACTTTAGAAGTACTCACAAATTTTATTTGTATAGGAAAAATAAATAAACCCACAGTGTGCAGAACAGAAAAATGGTCTGCCAGTAAAGAAACCTGCAAATTAACTTCGACTCTGCCCCAGCTATTCAAAATCCTTCTCATTTCTTCTGTCCAGTTTACAAAATAAATTCATAACATCCTCATTCTGTCAACTGCAATGTGATAAACAAGTAAACATGTTCATGCTGGTCCTGGGAACTCTGGTGAGGTCCTGAACCTCTGGGGTTCTGCTAGGTCAGCTGCTTAGAAACTGACTAATGGTGCAAGTGTCTTGTGCCACTTCCTTGAAATTGATTGGATTGGACATTTCAGAGAACTTTTTCCTTTGGTTTATTTTGGTTTAGATTTGTTTGGGTCTTTAATTTTAAAAATCCAATCATGTGATGTAACTCCAATAGGAATGGTTCCAGGGGCTAAAACAATGCTTTTTATTTCTGCTGGCTTAAGTCTGAGAAGACTCTTAAATTCTATTTTGCATCTTCCAGGAAAGATAGTATGGCAGATTCATGTTTGAATGTTCTCTCCCTTGGAAATATATAATGACTAAAAAAACACAAAAAAGAGTTGATTTTAAAGTAACCATGTTCAAACAAAGGACAAACTTGTCTAGGTGTCATAAATAGGAGTGCAAAGAAGTTAAAAGTGAGCCTAAAGCCATAGACTGGTTGAACCCAGAGCTTTGAACCCAGAGCTGTTTGCATTTAAGGCAGGAGACATAGACAGCTCAGAAATATGGCACTTGTCAGGGAGTCAGCTGATAGGAACACTTGTCCTTCTTCCAGAGGCTCTCTCCTTCTCAACATCGATGCCTGGCAGCTCAGAAACACCTGCAAATAAGTTCCAGGGAAGCCGACATTTCCTTCTGGCCCCTACTGGCATTTGGACAAGAATGGAATAAACAGACATGCATGGAAGAATGAAACTTCAAAAAAGAACCAATAAAACCCCCAGATCTTCGATAAGTTCTAAAAATTAAAAAGAAATAATAGGCTGGATCTTTGGTAGTGTTTGAATGTTTCTATGAGTTTTGAGCTTTGAATTTTTAATTTAATGAATTCTTTGATAAGTTGCATATTTGTTCATATCTAGCCGTGACTCCTTTCCCAGGAGCCCCCATCACCTGCTGCCCAGCTCCATGCCCCATGCCCTCCTACCACAGCATTTATAATTCCCAATTTATTGCAGTCCTGGGTCTAGCTGGCCCTGTGCCCATGCACGTGAGCTGGGTTGGTGCTGCAGGGTCACCTTCTTTTGATGTCAGCACTGTGAGGCCACAGTCTTTCTACTTGCCTTTTCATATGACAAATATTTATTGAGTAGTTTTCATCCACATTCATGAAAATAAACTTTTCTTAAAAAGTTTTTATTTTCATGTTTTTTTTATTGGAAATACTTTTCATACTATATTCTAATCATGGTTTCCCATGCATTTCCTCCTGAATTCTATTCACCCCCATCCAATTTCACCTCCCTCCCCCTCCTCTCTCTCTCTCTCTCTCTCTCTCTCTCTCTCTCTCTCTCTCTCTCTCTCTCTCTCTCTGTGTGTGTGTGTGTGTGTGTGTAGGACAAGGCCCACATATGCATACACAAAATAAAATCAAACCCAGAAACCATAATATACAAGCAAAACACCTGTAGGGTCAAAAAAAAAAAATCCACACTGGAACAAAGCATTATAAAAAAAAAAATCTTTAAAAATATTGTTGAATTCATTTTGTGTTAGCCATCTCCTGGGCATGAGTCCTGCCCTTAAGTGTGGTTTACATAGTCAGTAAGACTCCATTGAAGAAAACTTATTTTTTAAGTAGCTATTAATTAGAGAAAGCTTTAGAGATAGGAGCTGGTGTCCACTCATCCCTCTCTCCCTCTGAGTGCTGGAATCCTATCTGGCTTGAAACACTGAAAACCCCGTGCATGCTGCAAGAGTTTCAAGTTGCCTATGTGTTGATGAATATGGAAACAATTTTCTTTGTTAGGAAACCTTTTTAGAATACAGTTTGATAGAATATTTATGTTATCCTGAAATATAAATTTCATCTCACAATCACTAAAAACATGGTATATTCTTATCGAGATATTTCCTAATGTCTTTATTTTAAAAGATACATTTAAGAATTTGCTAATAAGTCCCAAATTAGCTCATTTATTTCTCAAGTATTTTTCTTTCCAAAATTGTCCACCCAACAAATAATAACTATGTATCTCTACCAAACATAATTTTATAAAGGCAAATATTTTAGTTGTTCTTTCCAATTAATTAAAAAAGACTTTAGTTTATAATAACCTCAATTAATATTTGTTGAAAATGCAAATGACTTTCAAAGAGTATTTTAGTTTGGGAACTCAATGATATTTTTATATATCCTATGATAATCACTCAAATCCCACAAAATATGTATTAAATGATTCTTTAAAAATTTTTATGACAATGTAATCAAGAAATAGCTTAGTAGAATTTTTTATCTTTAATTTACCCAAGTAGGAAGATGGGTGGGTCATAAGAGGAAGAGAAGCCATACATGGAATTCAATGGCATGGCATGAAACAAAGAGAAATTTAAAATAAAATAACTAGGTTGAAATCCAAAGTAAATGCATCAGCTGGATGGAAATTAAAAAACGCCTTTAGAAGTGAAGCCATCTAGGACATGGTGAAATGTTGCAAGACCGTCTTTTGTCAGCTCAAATAGTGCATTTCCTAATTCCCTCTCAATGTCAGAGTCTAACTGGTTTCATTGCTTTTATCACTTGAACTCTTGAGTAACTCTTGTCTCCTCAAAGCCATGGAACTCTTCTATACCTCACTCATCTGACACAAACTCAGATACATGCACACATTCATTTGGTATTCAGTGCCACCCACACTGACATCAACCAATATGGTTATATCAGCTGAATAAATCTACTAAAGATAAATAAATGCAATAGCCAGAATGCTCTTATCTGTGAATAAGGGACACACCTAGTGTATACAAGAAGACCAGCATCAGATAACAGAAACATACCTGCACACACACACATACATGTGCATACATAAACAAAATAAAATAAAAATAACTTATAAAAACATCTTCCAATTACTGCATCACAACTGTCTACAGTACCATGAACCAAAGTATTAGAAATTTCATGGTCATTCTTTTACTACTTCAATAGGTTATCTAAAATACTAAATAAGGTTCAGTACTAAAGGAATATTTTATGCCAAAGTTTATTTATTATTTTTTAAAATCCACAAACAATGTAAGGATAATTTATTCCAGGTGTTTGAGATATTAGTTTTGGGCCCACATACAAAGGAAATTTATTTAAATTATTTTATTGGATACTCTCTGTAGTTACATTTCAAATGTTATCCCCTCCTTCCTGCTCCCATCCTGCTCCCCCTCAACTTGTCTCCACGAAGGTGAACCCTTTTCCAATCACAATCTCTACCTCAGTGCCTTGGCATTCCCCATATTAGGAAAACGTGCCCTCCCTGGATCAAATGTTCCTTGTCACTTTGATGCCAGACACTGCTATCCTCTGATACATATAAAACTGGAGTTATGGGTCTCTTTATATGTGCTCAGTGGTTGGTGTTTTAGTCCATGGGATTTCTGTAGGGTTTGGTTGGTTGATGATGTGGTCCTTCCCATGAGGTTGCAAATACCTTTTCTCCTTTAGTCCTTTCTTGAGCACCTTCATTGGGGTCCAATGGTTGGCTGCAAGCATCCTTAAATATTTCTGTATGACTCTGCAGAGCCTCTGATGAGGCAACCATATCTGGGTGCTGCCAGTAAGAACTTCTTGGCATCAGGAATCGTGCTTGGGTTTATTGGGTGCATATGGGGTGGATCCCCACATGAGGCAGTCTCTGGATAATCTTTTCTCTAATCCCTGCTCCTCTAATTATCCCTCTATTACTTCTGTAAACATTTTACTCTTTCTTCTAAGAAAGACTAAGGCATTCATTTTCTGGACTTCCTTCTCTTTGAGATTCCTAAGTTCTGTAGATGGTTCCTTGAGTAGTCCAAGTTTTGTGGGGCTAGTATCCACTTATAAGTGAGTACGTACTATGAATGTTCTATTGTGACTGGGCTACCTCACTCAGAATAATAGCTTCAAGATCAATCCATTTGCCTAGGAATTTGATGAAGTAATTGTTTTTGATGGCTGAATAGTACTCCATTGTGTATATGTACCACAATTTCTGTATCTATTCCTCTTTTGAAGAACATCTAGGTTCTTTCCAGGTTTTGGCTATTATAAATAAGGCTGCTATAAACATGTTGTTCATGTGTCCTTTTTAGATGTTGGAACTTCTTTTGGAAATATGCCCAAGAGTAATATAGCTAGGTCTTCAGGTAGTACTATGTCCAGTTTTCTGAGGAACTGCCAGACTGATTTCCAGAGTGATTGTACCAGCTTACAACCCCACCAGCAGTGGAGAAGTGTTGCTGCTTCTCCACATCCTCACCAGCATCTGCTGTCACCTAAGTTTTTGATCTTAGCCATTCTGATTGGTGTGAGGTGGAATTTTAGGGCTGTTTTGATTTGCATTTCCCTGATGACTAGGGATGTTAAGCATTTCTTTAGGTGCTTCTCAGCCATTAAATATTCCTCAGTTGTGAATTCTTTGTTTAGCTCTATACCCCATATTTAATAGGATATTCTTCTCCCCACACTCCTCTTCCTCCTCTTGCCTCCATGAAGGTAATACCTCTCCCATCCAATCTCTCTTACCTCAGTGCCATGGAGTTCCCTTACACTTGGAAAGGAAGCCTTTACTGGAAAAAAGGTCTCTCCTCCCATTGATGCCAGAGAATGCTATCCTCTGCTACAAATGCAACATGGCATACAGTATTTCATGGTTCTCTCTATACCTACATATTGGTTGGTGTTTTAGTCCCAGGAAGCTGTGGAAGCTTCAGTTGGTTGATAATGTTGTTTTTTCTATGAAAAAGCTAGAGAAAAGAGAATTTTTTAAAAGCCAGTCAGTAGGACTTCTGCAAAGTAACTGCCCTGCTTGCCTGGATTTCTTATTGCACAGCATAGTGTGGAGACTTAGATTAGGCTTTCTTTACACTTGTGTCTGACCTTCCAGAGGAGCATTTTTCTTTCCTGGATTAAACATGCTTATCTTTATGATTCTTAAAGTTCCACGAAGGCTGGGAGCTTACCTGTTAGCATCATTCACCATCAGATCACAGTAGAAGAAGCAGGGTTCCCTCTGCCGTGGAAGGTGCACTTTGATCCCCTACATAGTCCTAAAGAAACAGCTGAGAAGAGGACTAGCCCATTTTCCTCTGTCAACATACTGGTTTTCATGTGATTTAATATGTCTTCAACATAAGGCTGTTTTTGTAGACATTATCATCTTAAAGAAATGGGATACAGGAGATCAGAATCACTGAAAGTCTAGTTTCTGTCTAGCATCAAGTCTCCCTGTTCACCTACGTCTTGTCTACTATTATTCAGGCATTACCCTTTTGAACTTCCAGAATTCAAGATGAACTGAATGATATCTGTACAAGATTGAATGCATTACTGTTCTATCACAGTGTATAGGTTCACATGCCCATACCTCATCTCAAAGACACATAATGATTTAACAGTTCTTGGGAGAGAAGTACCTTTCCTTTGGTGAATTAACTACACTAAATTTGTTCATGCTTTTGTAAGAAACCATTAGCCATGATGCCATCAGTAATGGTTAAACTCATCAGTTCACCAAGCTAGAGAAATTGAAATTATTTTCAGACTGTTGTTGGTGCCCTATCTACAGTGAAAAAATATTTGTTCATCACTATAAGAAATATTCACACAAATGATTATCTATATTATTTTTAGATTTTTATTTTGATAAAAAAACTTTGACTTCTACAGTTTGGGAAGATTTGAGCAGCTTGATATATGGTATATTAACCATATATTAAACATTAACACAGACCCAGAAGAAGTCAATAGTATGTTAAGCACCTAATTAAAACAGTCAGTAAGTGTTTGTACTGAAAACAAAAGAACATAGGTTTACCATCTGGTCTACATATGCATCCTCGAGTTATCCCTGTGGCACAGCCCTCTAAACCCAAATCCCACCTGGAAAGAGCCTGTCTCTCAAAAATATTGACACACATAAGATTACAGTCTCACACGCTCAAGGGAAGGATATAGGTTCCAGTCAGAGACAGCAAGACCAACTAATACCAGAGAATACCAGATGGCAAGAGGCAAGCACAAGAACCTAAGCAACAGAAACCAAGGCTACTTGGCATCATCAGAAACTAGTTGTCCCACTACAGTAAGTCCTGGATACCCCAACACACCAGAAAAGCAGGATTTAGATTTAACATCAAATCTCATGATGATTATAGAGGACTTTAGATAGGACATAGATAATACTCTTAAAGAAATACAGGAGAACATAGGTAAACAGGTAGAAGCCCTTAAAAAGGAAACACAAAAGTCCCTTAAAGAATTACAGGAAAATACAAACAAACAGGTGAAGAAATTGAACAAAACCATCTAGGATCTAATAATAGAAATAAAAACAATAAAGAAAGCACAAAGAGATACAACCCTGGAGATAGTAAACCTAGGAAAGATATCAGGAGTCATAGATGCAAGCACCACTAACAGAATACAAGAGTAGAAGAGAGACTGGGGGGTGGGGAGGGGAGAAAATACCGTAAAAAATTGGCAAAACAGTCAAAGAAAATGCAAAATGCTCCCAACCGAAAACATCCAGGAAATCCAGGACACAATAAGAAGACCATATCAAAGGATAAAAGGTGTAAAAAGAAGCCCTTGGTTCTGTGAAGGCTCATTTCATTAGAGTAGAGGAATGTCAGGGTGGTGGTGTGGGGAGGGGTTGTTGGGAAGGGGAGAATCATCACAGAAGCAGTAGAAAGGGTGATGGCAAAGGGGGAAACTGGGAAAGGGGATAAGATTTGAAATACAAATACATAAAACATCCAATAAAAAATGAAAAAAAAAAAAAAAGAAGAGAGCAAAGATTCCCAACATAAAGGGCCAGTAAATATCTTCAACAAAATTATAGAAGAAAACTTACTTAACCTAAAAAAGAGAGAGATGAGCATGAACATACCAGAAGCCTACAGAACTTCTAATAGACTAGAACAGAAAAGAAATTCCTCCCATCACATAATAATCAAAACACCAAATGCACAAAACAAAGAAATAATATTAAAACAGTAAGGGAAAAGCTCAATGTACTGACTGGTTTTGTGTTAATTGGACACAAGCTGGAGTTATCACAGAGAAAGGAGCCTCAGTTGAGGTAATACCTTCACAAGATCCAGCTGTAAGGTATCTTCTAAACTAGTGATCAAGGGAGAGGGCCTAGCCCATTGTGGGTGGTGCCATCCCTGGGCTGGTAGACCTGAGTTCTATAAGAAAGCAAGCTGATCAAGCCAGGAAAACCAATTTAGTAAGCAGCATCCCTCCATGTCTTCTGCATCAGCTCCTGCTTCCTGACCTGCTTGAGTTCCAGTCCTGATTTCCTTTGGTGATAAACAGCGATAAAGAAGTATAAGCTGAATAAAACCCTTTCCTCCTCAACTTGCTTCTTAGTCATGATGCTTTTTGCAGGAATAAAAATCCTGACTAAGACAGTCAAGTAACATATAAATGCAGACCTATCAAAATTACACCAGACTTCTAACAGCCAGAAGATTCTACACAGATGTCACACAGATCCCAAGAGAACACAAATGCCAGCCCAAGCTACTATACCCAACACAACTCTTAATTATCATAGATGAAGAAATCAAGATATTCCATGACAAAACCAAATTTACACAATATGTTTGTATAAATTCAGCCCTAAAGGATAACTCCAACACAAGAAAAAGCAAGAAAGTAATCTTGCATCAAACCCAAAAGAAGATACCTATACAAACATAATTCTACCTCTAACAACAAAAATAACAGGAGGCAACAATCACGTTTAGTATCTCTTAACATTAATGGACTTAATTCACCAATAAAAAGACACAAACAAACAGAATGGATATTAAACAGGACCGAGTATTTGTTTGCATACAGAAAACTCATCTCAGCAACAAAGACAGACACTCAGAGTAAAAGGCTGGAAAAAAAAAATTCAAGCAAATGGTCCCAAGAATCAAGCTGGTGTACACATTATAAAATCAAATAAAATCGTCTTCCAACCAAAAGTTATCAAAAAAGATAAGGAAGGATGGATACTCCATACTCATCAAAGGAAAAATCCACCAAGATAAACTCTCAATTCTGAATATCCAAATGTAAGGGCACCCACATTCATAAAATAAACTTTACTACAGCTCAAAGCAAACAATGCACCATACACAATAATATTGGGAGAATTCTACACCCCACTTTCATTGGACAGGTCATGGAACCATAAACTAAACAGGAACATAGTGAAACTAAAACTCTCTTTTATTATTCAGGACATAGCCTGAGTGCAGGAAGATCCATCTCTGCCAACAGGAAACTAGCCAAAATCATGGGTCTTTGACCTTTTCCTGAGTGTTCTTCAAAGCCTCTCTCAAGAAGAAATATAAATTTTCTGGGTATCTTAATATCTGTGTATGGTCCACGGTAAAATAAGCATAAAACTCAGTTTATCTCATCAATTTCATACTGAGGAAAATGTTGAACTATTGTAGTTATCAACAAGTACCCGTCTTCCTTGTTGCCAAATATTCTCTCATAAAAATGGCAAGGAATAATCTTTTTTGCCTTATACTTAAATAGATACAGACTGTGATAGGCAAGAGTCACATCCAAGTTCACAAATACAATCTCTTTGATTTTTAAAATCAAGCAAAACTTGAAACCCAATCCTCTATCAAATTTACTTCCCTTGAAGTATGAATCCAGTGCACACACAGGGCACATTCACAGGACAGATGAAAAATTTGGTTAGCTGCCTTCCTTTGCTCACGAACTTTTGTTCATATCTGAAGAGAGGGCATCATACAGCACACGCAACCATGAGACCAAAATTAGAAGAACAGAAAACACCATTCCAAGCTGACAAAATGATTTCTGTCTTCGCAGAGCAGCAAACCAATCTCTTTCGCAATTGTTGTGACTCAGTTCATAGACCAAATAGAACCTCCCCAAAGTCAGTAGAGAGTGAACTCTCTCAAGGGACTGAGACTCAGCTGAACATCAACATTGTCTTGCTGGATTTGAAAAGTGGATATTTGATAACAGATTTGGATGTAGCATAAGATCAGCATTCAGAGTGCACCTACAAAGAGTTACATACTATGTAGTGCTATTAATAGAGTACTGGAAGGTCTGCCTGTGGTATAGTACAAAGGTAAGACTTTCAGAACATTTCTGCAGAGATTCTTTTAAAATTGTTTTCATCATTCTTCTCTGCATTTGTGTGCTGTTATTGTATGTTTCTAGTATGTAGATTTGAAAACAGTGAGTAAAGACTTTAAGTGTAGTATAAAGGAAAACAGGCAGGGGGTATATTTGGGAGGAGCTGAAGACCTGGGATAGGAAGGCTTCCAGGAGTCTAAGAATGTGATGCTAGTTGAGATTCCTAGTGGCTGGGATATGGGGACTGACATGATCACCTCCTGTAGGCAGGTGGGACTTCCAGTAGAGGGAGGAAAACAACTACCCACCCACAAATCTTTCAACTCAAAATTTTCCCTGCCTTAAAAATGGGCAGAGATAAAGATGGACCAGAGATTGAGGGAATGGCCAACCAGTGACTGACCCAACTTGAAATTAATGCCATGAGAAAGCCAACTCCTGACACTATTGATGATACTCTGCTCTACTTACAGACAGGACACTAGCATAACTCCCCTGAGAGGTTTCATCTAGCAGCTGATGGAAACAGATGCAGAGACCCACAGTCAAACATCATGTCTCAGATATTAATAAAGGAGTTGGAGGAAGATCTGAGGTATCTGTAGGTGTCAAAAATAATACAAGAAGACCCACAGAGTCAACTAACTTGGGCCCATGAAGACTCATAGTGACTAAACCATCATCCAAAGTGCATGCATGGGCTGGACCAAGGTCCCCTATATTTGTAGCAGATGTGCAGTTTGCTCTTCTTGTGGGACCCCTAATAATTGGAGCAAAGGCTGTATCTGACTCTGTTTCATGCCTGCTGATTCCCTTTCCCAATTGCTGCCTCGTCTGGAATATATGGGAGAGGATATGGGACTTAATGTCCCAGTGCAGGTCTGTATCCATGAGGGCTTTCTTCTCTGTGAGCAAGAAGGAGAAGGGGAAGAGGTAAAGGGAAAGGGGGTGTGCAAAGATAGAACTGGGAGGAGAAGAGGGAGGTGGCTGCAGTCAGGATGTAAAACAGACAAACTAAGAAGTGAACAGATACAGCAAGGAACATATATGGATTCACTTTCTTACATGTATTAAGCTTTACAATTGTTGGAGAGAAAATTAGTTTATATTAACTTTCCAAATCTTGCTTTTGACCCTGCAAAAAATTTGATCTCTTTACCAGATTCTATTTTGCAATTAGTTTGTTTCTCTAGAGGATTTGCAGATACCTAAGAATTTATTTTTTCATCCCTGCCTGCCAGGACCAAGAAGGAGCATTCCTCATGCTTTTCTCGGCATCAGTGTTAAAAATCACTGCTCACACAGTTACACACTGCTCACACAGGTACCCACTACTCACACAGTTACACACTGCTCACAGTTACACACTGCTCACAGTTACACACTGCTTACACAGTTGCCCACTGCTCACACACTTATGGAAAAAGCTTGCTACTGCTCTAGTCACTGGTAAAGATGACACTTTCCATCCCAGAAATCCACGAAAATGATGTAGATGGAGTAAAAGGAATCTACAGCAAAGCTTCATTTCTAATGTTTTGATAAACAATAGAATAGCCCCAAATAGGTTTTAATTCTTTCCTCTGTATGCACAATTTACCTTATAAAGGCACAAGCCTGTGAAGGAGATGTGACTAATGACATTCATATTAAATTACCATATCTCATAAATCTTTCTTGTTTATGTGAGATAATGTGAGGTATGATCACAGAAGAATGATCAAAACTGCAGTGGATTTGGAGATAATGCTTTCATCTGAGCTTCCATGAAGTATGTAGGCTGGGAAATCCCGATTTTGCCCAGTTCTGTCTGTGTTTGACTTACCTAGGGGAATACAATGCAATAATTTGTGTAATTGCAATCCCTTAACTTTGAGAACCATTTTTACAATCTCAGTAGCACAGTGATGCATGGTTATCTTAGAGCTGCCTTTTTCTTTTTCCTTGCAGTCATGTGGCAGAGGCTCCAACTAGACTTCATGTACCCGCTGCTATCATGGAAGACATGGGTAGTGAACAAGTATTTTGTCCCTCCTTTGGTATGTTGAGACAGAGGTAGCTTTAAGCCAGTATGTGATGACTGCTTCTAGGCATTTATCTCATTCCCCAGAGGACAAATTCTCAAGGTTAAGGGCTGTCAGCAGAGGTGACAACTTGGTTTCACACTCAGTGTTGCAATTTACCCTTCATTTTTTTCTTTATCAATTTCTAATATTTTATACATGAGTCCCTTATATTTATGTAATATCTACCTATCTCTCCCACTTCCATCTCTTCCCCTACATTTTAAGCCCTAACCTGTCTGTAAGATATCTTTGCAGCACCCATACCCTCACTGAATTCTTTCCAATATCTTTTTAGATACACAGACCATGCAGATGTTTGCTTGTGTTCACAGTGACAGATAATCCAGGTAAGACAACCATTCTCTGGTTCACTTGTATTCTGTTCTTCCAGTGTCATGTGGATGATGTGCAAGCCTCTCAACCCCAGTGATTTTCTCAAGACATGAACAGTGTGTTCAGAACCTAATCAGGGAACATCCCTGTCATGAATTGGTACTTAAGGTCATGCAATAGAAGTCTTGTTTCCCCTATTCCTGTGTTTCAGTCTAAGAGTGGTATGATACTAGTCCTCCCTTCTCTCTCTTACACATACACACACATGAGAGGGGGGTATGAATGGAGGCAGGAAGGGAGGAATAGAGGAAGGAAGGGAGGGATGGAGGAAAGAACAGAGGGATGGAGGAAAGAAGGGAGAGGATCCTTACTGCTGAATAATTTTTCTGCTTTTCAGTTTCCAAGGCTTTATTCTTGACATTAAATAGATGTGCATATAAATGTCTGAATATTCAGTCCAATATACATCTAATTCTGCTTTGCTATAACAGATGCAATCATAGCAAAGACAAAAAAAAAACAATGAAAAGCTGCAGTTTTAAGAGTAAAAGCCAGATGATCAGGGATATTTCGGTGAGACTGTGTCACCTGGTCATGTCAGAAACTACCCATGATGTCTTGCCAACATGACTGGCCACATATGAGATGCGGAAGGACGACTCTAATAGACATAATATAATGGATCAAAAAGCCTATGAGTCCACACCAAACATAAGTAGCTATAATTAAGGAATTAAGGAATGCTGACTTCAGAAGAAATAGTATTCCACGAGTTACCCAAGGAAGAACAAAGTCTATCCAAAAGCAAATGATCAGCCTTGAAAATACATGAAACTATAGAGACTGAGTGGGTTATAGTTAGTTAGTTATTTAGTTAATTAGGTAGTTAGTTAGATAAATAGATGATAGATGTGTGTATATACATGCATATACAAATATACATGTAACAATGATTACTGAAAAAGGAGGAAGTCCTTGTAACTCTAAGAAGCTAATACAATTAATGCAGTAAAGTTTCACTTATGAGGAATTGTGTCTGTCCCCATATGAAGATATGCTTCTGTGCTGAGAGGGAAGAAATAGTAAGTTATCTACTGCAGCTCACATTTAAGAAATAAGAAATGTAAAGTTTGGTGGGTGGAATGACTCACTGATAGACTTTGGGTTATGTGGCTAGGAGAAAAGCACTCATTTCATTGTTGTTTTGGGTGTTAGATCACATTGGTTGTCATGTTTAAGCCTCAAGCACTCCTTTTAATTTTGCTATTGCTTTACATTATTGTTGTTATTGTAGGATAATTATAATGTCATTAAGTCATGCATCCTTTTTAATGTAAAAGAAAGAAAGGAAGGATGGAAGGAAAAAAGAAAGAAAGAAAGGAAGGAAGGAAGGAAGGAAGAAAGAAAGAAAGAAAGAAAGAAAGAAAGAAAGAAAGAAAGAAAGAAAGAAAGGGAGAAAGGAGGCCATGGGTTTAAAAAGAAGCAAGAGAGAGGAGTTTATGGAATAGTTTGGAAGAAGAAAAGGAAAGGAGAAAATGATGTGATCATATTTTTATCTAGAAAATAAAATAAATAATAAAGAAGTTCAAAGCTGCTTCCACATCTTATCTCCATCTTTGAGAACTGATGGTACTGGAAACGGCAACTGTATCATACCAAGTTCCCATCACCTGACATTTTCAGGAAGTTAACTTGGGTCCACACCAGTTTAGTGGATTCAGATTCACAAAACACTAACTAATGTTGAATCCAATTTTTAGCCCAACACTTCTGAACATAACCTCTATTGTCTTTCTTACCACCTTCCTTTTCTTGGTTTCATTTCACCACAAATTGGAATAGATAGCCACTAAGCTACAAACATGTCCACTAGAATCATGGCTTTCCACTAAGCTATAAACTTTAAAACTATACAAAAAAAAATGAAATTTCTCTTAACCATCACACAAATTACCAGCACTACAGATCTCTACCAGAAACCTCAGCCTAAATCCTTTTCAAAGCTTCTGGCAAGTTAGGAGAAAAGAAATCTACTAACAGAATATTTCAGAGAAAAGCTTACTACATAACTGGAATAAAGTGCCAAAAGCCATTATCTTTGTTGTAGTCTAGAAGAAAAGCTGTGTTCTTGTTTCAGAACCTGGACATGTGTTCCTGAAGACTTGGGTTTCAACCACTGGAGACCACAGGTCTTATAACTACTATATTTCCTGTACTTTGACCTTCAGCTAAGTTCTAAGTCTCCATACGCATAGTACAGTGTCAGGTGATAGATCTTGAGAAATGTATTTCATTCTTTTGGCCTGTCCCTTCTGTATGGCCACCTCACTTGTGTTTCTCAGCCTTTCATTTTTTATATATTTTTTTTCTCTTACAGAAAATAGACTTTTTCCCATATGGTATATGGCTTCCCCTCCCTCTGCACTCCCAATTCTCTCTTTTGGTAGAAAATAAACAGCTTTCCGAGAGAGTGTAATCAAATATAATAGGACAGAACAAAACCAAACAATAGAATAACCAATAAACAGAATTTGACAAAACAAACATGGGGCGAGGGATCCTGACAAAAGGCACAAGAAATACATATAAATGATGGACACACTTGTTCCCACAGGTATCCCACTAAATCCTAAGACTGGATGACAATAATTTATATGCAAATAGCCTGTAGTATAAAAAATAAGCAACATTAAAAGCAGATAACATAGTTTTCCAAAGAAAAGGACCTGGTCCAAGATTATGAGACAAGGAACCGCTGCAAAGATATCATGAGTTCATTTTCATTCAGCCATCTAATGCTGGGAATGGGACCTAACCTTAAGAGTAGTTTGTCTCCCCAGTGTAACTCCCTAGGAGAAAATTAAATTTTCATTTGCAAGTAGCTATCAACTGGAGGTTGCTGCTGGGTTTGGGATAGGAACATGTGTTCACTTCTCTTTTCAGCTCTGTAATCCCATATGATGCAGGCCTGAGAAGGCCCTGAGCATACTGCTTCAGTCTCTGTAAATTCATGTGTTAATCAGTCCTGCTGTATGTAGAAGGCCTTATTTTCTTGGTGTCCTGAATCCACTCTGGCTTTTGTACTCTTTCTGCCTTCTCCTCTGTAGGATCCCCTGACTCCTACGGAGAAGAATTTTATGGAGACATCTCATTTAGAGATGAGCATTCCAAGTTATTGTGCTCTCTGCATAATGTCTAGTTGTATGTCTCTGTATCTGTTCCCATAGGCAGGAGGAAGCTTCTTATAGGCAGGACAGATTATAGATCAAAGGTCTTATGACTGTGTTGCTGTTTACATTTCTCCTTTGTTAGCACATAGATTACCTTCTGGTATCTAAGAACTGTATAGAATTCTTGTATGAAAGAAGAACAATAATTTAAATGAAATAAATTTGTGGTTTCATAAATCACACCTAACGGTCATATTATTTTTATGTCTCTAGCTTGCTATAGTGCAGCCAACAACTGAGCACCAGAGCACATAGAGTGGATCAACAGGTAGAAATTATCATTGCTAATATCATTTGCAAAGTTATCATCTAAGATTAAGATCATTGTAATTAGAGCCAATATTTGTGTCATCTCAGATCCAAACAGTTTTCCACAGAAATACCCACAACTCAGGATCTAGCTATGCTGAGAAAGAAGAGTAGATTCATGTTACAGTTATTCAAGTTTTTGATCAGCACTCCAAAAAGTCTTATGTAAATGCATTAGACAAAAAAAAAAAGTTTTGAGGACAGGGGCCTTGTGATATTTGGAGTAGCTTTAGAATCTCTTGCTACTGAATGATTCCTTGGGTACCTATCAAGATATGTTTCAAAGTAAACCGCATAGCACTATGAGACTGAAATAGCTGCATAAGAACACCTAGTTCATCGGTGTAATGGCCTAAACAAACACACCGAGATTGGGTTAGTGGAGACCCACTTAAATATATGTCTTGCTTATTGGGAATTAACTCGTTGACTTCTTCTGGAGACTGTTAGAATGTAAGTGTCGACATTTTGTCTGTTACTCAATTTAGTCAGCTGTCTGTTCAGCCACCTACACATTTTGTCACTTATATGAAAATTAAATGTGAATTGAAGAGTATAATTTTATGTAAATATATATATTTTTTTTACCAAGTAGGAGACTCAAAATCTAAAAGATCAGTTGTACCACACATTAAAATACTCAGACACCTTACTTTTATTCAAGGAAAAAGTCAGTTCCTACACAAATTTCATGCAGCCAATGTTCATTTAAAAACTGAAGTTTATCTCTTGGAATAAATAGGCCACTCCTATTAGAGAAACAGGTATACTGATTATATATCTTGATCTCTCCTCTGTTCTTCCAGATCCAATGCCCCAGTCTTATCCACAGCTCTACAGCAGGCAACCTGAACAGCCTCTATCTCTAGTACATCTCTGTGAGCTTTCCCTTCCCCAGTTCAATAAATGATCCCAGCAACTGTGATCCCCAACTCCAGCAGTCACTCCCAAGAACACATTGCCTACTCTGGCCAGGGGCAGAGAAAGGCTAAGTACAGATGTTCACTTCCTCCTCTGACCCTCCAAATTCAATTCCCAAGCCTTATCCCAAGCTCTGCAGAACACCTGCTATGTCCTCCCCTTCTCCTCTAGCACCTGTCTCCATTGATCCACACAGATCTTCCCCTGCAAGCATTCTTCCCTTACTCAGTGCTTGTTCCCAGGCCCAACTCCAGCAGATACTACTGAAGAACTTACAGAACACTCTGACCAGAGAAGCACGTAGGCTAACTGCCCATCTTCTGCTCTCCCTCCATTCCTTCAAGTCCAGTCTCTGAGTCTGCTCCTTTGTTATGTAACACGTCTTCAGCTGTGAACTTTGCTCATTTTCTGCCCCCATTCCCAATACCCAGAAACATTTTATCTAGACCCCCCAGTATCCATACCTATCAGGATCCCCAAAGATTTTTCTACCAGGCAACACACAGCAATCACACTCTTGTAAGAAACAGAGAAGAAATAAAAACCAAGAATCAAAACATATAACCAACAACAAAACCAGTATCAGTACCTACAAATATAATCTTTCCAATCACAGACACCTAGACACCAGTATAGCTTAAATCATATACCTCATATATTAGTAGTAGGAAACTTCAATACCCAGCTCTTGCTAATAGACAGATCATCCATACAAAAATAGAATAATGAGAATGCTAGCTGAAGGTATAAACCAAGTGGATGTAACTGATATTTACAAAACATTTCACAAATCTCAGCAAGACATGGCACTTACTCCAAAATTATTAACATATTCAGACACAAAGAAAATTTTAGTAAAGACAAGAAAATCAAAATAGCATCATGAATCCTATCTGGCCATCGAAGATTAATGGTACATAGCAACTTCAACAGAGGGTAAAAAAAAAAAAAAAAAATACTCATGGAAACTGATTCTCTACAGAATAAAAAGAGAGTCACTACATACATTAAAAAAATGTACAGCCTTTCTAGAATTGAATGAAAATGAATACACAGGATACCCAAACTTACAGGATATAATAAAAGCTGTTCTAAGAAGAAAGTTCATAGCACTAAGTGGCTACATTTTTAAAAAAAGGGGGAGATCTTATACTATCGACTTAACTGCAGACATGAAACCTCTACAACAAAAACAATAAGTCACACCCAAAAGAAGTAGATGACAACAAAAAAATATCAAAATTGGGGCTAAAATCAATAAGACAAAAGTAAATTAAAAATACAAAGAACCAGTAAAACCAACAGTTGTTCCTTTGGTTTAAAAATATTATTAAGCTAGACCATCCTTTATTCAAATTAAATAAGATGTAGATGGAGAATATCCAGATTAACAAAATTAGAACTAAATAGGGGGACATTACAGCAAACAGCAAGAAAATCCAGAGAATCATAAGGACATACTTTAAAACCTGTACTCCATCAAATTGAAAAATCTAAGAGAAAGAGATAATTTCATCCATATATACTACTTATTAAAGTAAAATGAACAGGCAATCAGTTTAAACACATCTGTAAGCTAATGATATAAAAGCAGTCTTTAAAAGTTTACCAACCAGAAAAATCCCAGAGCCCAACAGTTTTAGCCCAAAATTCTCTCGGACTTTCAAAAAACAGTTAATGCCCATCAAATTATTCAACAAAATTGAAAGAAATAAAATGTTGGCCAATTCATTTTATGAGGCCACAATTTCCCTGCAAACTAAACCACATAAAGACTCAAGACAAGAAAGAGAATTATAAATCAGTTCCCTTATGAGCACCAATGTAAATTTTTTAAATAAAATTCTTGCAAACTAAATTCAAGAACACTCCTAAAAGATCATCCTCGATGATTAAATAGACTTCATTCCAGAAATGGTCCAACATACAAAAATCAGTAAATATTATCTGCCATATAAGTGAACAGAAAGACAAAAATCACATGATTATATGATGAGAAGTAGAAAAGGCTTTAACAAAACCTAACACCTCTCTGTGGTAAAAGTGACATACATCAACATAACAAAGGCAGTGTTTACAACAAGCCTAGAGCCAATATCAACTTAAATTGAGAGAAACTCAAAGCAAGTTCACTAAAATTGGAAATAAGACCAAGGCTGTCCATTTTCTCTATACTTTTTTTATAAACAGACTTAGTTCATTTGTTTTTTTATAAAAATTCTTATGTGGTAGCCACAGCTGGAGCCTGGGTCCTCTGAACAGAGACTCTGGTGTAGGTTTTCACAAGATGATCAGTGAATTCCTGATAAGGAGACTTGGTGAACACAGTTTCTTTCCAGAGCTCGGGGATCAAGTAGCTATAGGTCTCAGAGATGGCATCAAAGGTGGCCTTGGCAAAGTTGCCCAGGGTGGTAGTGCAGCCTCTCGTTGAAGTGTAGCAGTCATCTATACCGGCCATCATCAGAAGCTTCTTGGGCAAAGGAGCAGAGACAATGCCAGTGCCTCTGGGGACAGGAATGAGACGCACCAGCACAGAGCCACAGAGGCCTGTCATCTTGCATGAGGTTTGGTCCAGGCTGAAGCTGTGGTAGAGGCCATGGGACTCCTGGAGGTAAAGCTGAAGACAAGGAGTGGATCACTGTCAGAAAGCTGAGCCAGCTGGTTGAGAACATAAAGATTAAGTCCTTAGAGGAGATCTACCTGTTCTCCCTGTCCATTAAGGAGTCTGAGACTATTGACTTTTTCCTGGGTGCATCTCTAAAGAATGAGGTTCTGAAAATCATGACTGTGCAGAAGAAGACTTCGGCTGGACAGAGAACTAGCTTCAAGGCTTTTGTCTCTATTGAGGACTATAATGGTCACATTTGTTTTGGTGTTAAATACTTCCAGGAGGTTGCCACTGTCATGCAAGTGGCCTTCATCATGGTCAAGCTCTCTATTGTCCCTGTGCAGAGAGGATACTGGGGGAACAAGATTGGCAAGTCCCACATGTTCTCTATACTTATTTAATATACTACATGAAGTCTTATCTAGAGTAATAAAACAACTTAAGGAGATTAAAGGAAAGGAAAAAGTTAAAGTAACAATATGAAGATGAAGTGATAGCATACAGAAGTGAACAAAATGTTCCCCCAGGAAAATTCTACAGCTGAAAAAACATTTTCAGCAAAATGGCCAGAAGTCTTTAAAGAAAAAATTTGATGAAGGCATCAAAGGAAACATTTTCCTTGCTCATGAATCAGTAAGATTAATATATTAGCAATGGTCACCCTACCAAAAACATCTACAAATTTAATGCAATCCCCAACAAAATTCCAACACAGCTCTTCACATATTTTCAATAGTAAAATACCCAGGATAGATTTTTTAAAATCCTGAATAATAAAAAATTGTACTATAAAGGAATAGTAATAAAAACAGCATATATTATGTGCCTATCAAAAGAAACTAAATGAAGAGCCAAACATCAATCTACACACCAATAGAACACACACACCTGATAATTGGTAAAGAAGCCAGAAATACACACTACAACAAAAGAGACATCTTCAACAAGTGGTACTGGACAAACTGAACATCTGTAAGAATAATAATTCAAATAGATCCATACTTGTGATTACTCTGCACAAAACGCAATACCAAATGGATCAAGCATAAAACTCGACTTTAAATGGATCAAGGACCTCAACATAAAACCAAACAAATTGAACCTGATAAAAAAGAAAATATGGATGGCCTTGAACTCATTATCAGAGAAAAAAAACAAGCAGTACAATCAATAATCAAGAAAATATTTTTACCAATTACACATTTTGTAGATAGTTAATATTCAAAATACACAAAGAACTCAAAAAAAAACCAAGAATGCCAATAATCCAATTAAAATAAGTGGTTATAGCTCTAACTGTGGATTTCTTCATAGAGGAAAAACAAATGACTAAGAAACATTTATGAAATGTCCTTCATCCTTAGTCACAGGAGAAATGCAAATTAATACTACTTTGAGATTTCATCTTATACCTGTCAGAATGGTTCAAACCAATAAATCAAGTGACTGCCCTCACTGTCAAGGATTTGGAATCAGGGGAACAGTCATCCATTGTTAGTGGGAGTGCATGAAAATCAGTGTGTTACCCAGGCTTTGATGGTGCCCACATGAAAGATGGGAAGTAATCTACCTCAAGATTCACCTGTACCATTCAGGCAAATAAAAGATGCTTCATCCTACCACAACATACTTGATAAAACATGTCACTGATGCTCGATTCATAATAGCTAAAGTTGGAAACAACTTAAATGCCCCTCAATGGAAAAATGGTTAAAGGAAAGGAAAATTTACAAAATGGAGTATTGCTTAAAGATTTAAAAATATGACATTATTAAACTTTCAGGCAAATTGATGGAAATAGAAAAAATGTTATCTCTGGGGAGGAAAGTCAAATATGGTACCTATGCACTGATGTGTGTATTAGTTGCTAAGTCATCGAATGGAAACCTAATACAGTTTATAATTCCTAAAATATGTACATATATAAATGCAATCTAAATTAAATGACAAAATAATGGGTGAGACCATCCCAGCTGATCATCTCTTGTCACCAAATAAAATCTCTAGTACTGGGATTGGGTTGAAGCCCATAGGAATCCAATGAGAATCTCTAAGCAACCAAGTTAGTTGCTAAGGCTGTGGGTTGCTCTCCACAACCGAGGACAAGACCCATTGCTGAAAATAGCACCTACACAACTCATTGAACATGAAGAAGTCAAACTGGAGCCTATATAGTTCCTTCACCCGCCATGTTCCAGAGACTTAGTATAAAACTGAACTCTGCATACTGCAAAAAGAGAAACATAACATCAATCAAGCCACAAACCCTATAACGTACTCCTTTACAAGATACGTTAGGGCAAAAGTAGCACAAAATTTATGTGAGTAATCCACCAATCACTGATTTGACTTAAAGCCCACTCTACTGCTTGGATGGCCAAGAAGTAGAGATTAGTTACCCCAGGGATCTAGGATAAAAGCAAATATTTAAAAAATACTTATAATAAATGGACTCGTAATGTGATTCTGCTGTAGTCATAGAGCAGCGCCTTGTTCAGTCACCATCAGACAAGCTTCTTCCCACAGCAGAGGGAAGCTAATGTAATAACCCACAGGCAGTGTTCAGAGAGTGAGACTTTGGGACACTCAACTCTGCATGAAAAGTCCCACTAAATCCTTGTTCTCACAACTCAAGAACCCCCAAGGATGAGGAAGTAGAGTATAAGAGGCAGAGCGGGTGGAGGACACCCAGAAAATGAGGCCCTCTAAATCAACATGTGCAAAGCTTTACGAAATCACAGAGACTACAGCAGTGCACCCAGGCTTGCATCTGTCTGCCCCAGTTTCTCTGGGTTTACATTATAGAATCCAGTTTCGTGTTTTATGGAATTCTTGAGTGTGTGAATGATCTGGTCTCAGATTCTTGTGCCTTCTCTTGGGCTCCTGTCCAACCTCAATGTAACATTTATTTTTAGTTCTTTTATTATATTTAAAAATATCAATGAGTAAGTGAGTGAGTGAGTGAGTGAGTGAGTGAGTGAGTGAGTGTGTGAGTAATGAAAACCTTGGTACTAGGGTAATGTTAACAACTGAACAGTCATTTGTACTTGTTAGAAAGGGAATATCAGTTTTCTTCAGTGGATCAATACTGGAGGACAACCACTCCAAGACAAGCCTCATGTTCAGGTACAGTTGAAAAACTTACATTAGACTCCATGTTTTTTGTGTACTCTTATTTTGTTACAATTTGTTGGATTTAGTTTTGCATTTTCCTTTCAGGTGGTTTTTTTTTAACTGTTGTATTGAGTGTTATTTGATTGTTTTAGAAAGAAATTAAAATTGGGTAGAAAGGGAGTGGGGAGAAACAGGAAAAACATTGGGAAGGGAAAGAACATGATCAAAATATATTTAAAGTTAAATTGTTTTAAATAATAAACAATTAAAAATATAAATTATAGACAATATAAAACTCCTATTTTTATCATCTCAGTTTTGGGGGTTGATAGTTTTATTCATATTATAGGATAAATTTTTATTGTATTTATCTCTTAATGTGTACAATACAAGCCTAATATATGTTAAATATAGAAATATGTACACTGGAAAATCAAAAAATAATATTTATAACACAAGTTGTCAGTAAAAGTCATCTAATAGGATAAGAAGAGGATTGTGAAGATAATAATAATTGTATTAAAATTAATAAGAGTTAGATATGGAAGTGTTACTTATCTAAATATATTGAAAGGTGAGCAGGTGGTAGTAAATGTCATTGTTAGCTATGTTAGTGTATTTTCAGATAATAGTCATCATAATTTACCACCTCTAAGACATATCTTTTCCATATAACATAAAGCTAAATATTTCTTTTTGGTACTAAAAAGAGAAATTAAACAGTGTAGTTACATATGAAATGATAGTCAACCAGATACATTGAACCCATTTTTCATTCTTTTATAATTTTAGTAAATTTCTAAATGATTTTAAATACATAGGTAGATAAAACCAATTATAATTAATTCATTCTGCAAACATTTTCTATCCTGTGTCTTATTGGAAGTCATTATATTGACTAAATATAAATATTTTCAATATACTTCATTATATTAAAATTATAAAATATAATCTGAATAAAATGACCAGATAATATTCAGTGATGTATTCTCTTATATTTACATACTTCTTTAACATATTTGTATATAAATATCAAATAACATTCTGGATATGCTTGAAATTTATCATTTTACTTGTCTTTCAGATAGCACACAATTATTACTAAAATAATTCATCGACTATTTAACCTACCCACACTGTGGAAATTTTTGGTTTCTTTAGAGACTCATTTTGTCATACGAGGCTTTTTTTAGAAACAATCTTATGAGTGGATATTCTTGCTGAAGCAATCATGTGGAAAGATGTTTTGCTGAAAAAAGACATGTGGTGTTTTTCTGGAAGCTGCCTAGAACAAGAGCTTGTGATATTTTGCTAGAGAGGATGCTTGAGAGAACATGTGATATTTAGAAAGGATATAAGTATAACCCAACAGACAGCAGATGATGCTGTGTGGCATTGCTTCACCTTATCACTTTTTGCTGGTCTTTACTGGACTTTGCTGTCCCTGGTCTTTATTGATGACACTGGCATTGCTTTGTCTTGACTCCTTAGCTGATCATTATTTTGACATGTTTGTTATGAATTTGTAGAGGGAAACATAGTAAATAAGTTCATGAAAAAAAACCATTAAGGGGTGCTGCTTACTGGCTTGCTCCCCATGGCTTGCTCAGCTGGCTTTTGAATTGAACCCAGAACTACTACCCACCTCCCTGACCTTTTGGTTTCTGAAATACCAACAAACCCTCAAGAAGTAATTCATACTAAAATTTTAGACATTAAAGATGGACTTGGAGGGTTTTCGCCAGCATGGAAACTGCAGAAGAGGTAGAACATCTTCATGTCTCCAGGAAGACCATACGTTTCCCTTGAATGTGCACTGCCCTCTCATCTATCAAAGCACAGGAAAATCTCCTGCCTATATATGTAAGTCCACTGGGTTCCTCAGCAAAGAACGCCATGGTGGTAGGTTTTGATGACCCAATGTTGCCTATGAGGGAGAGATTGAAGTATTAGCTTACCTCTTTGTTTGTAAAGAATGAGTGTTTTTTAATCAGCTACAGTTTAAACAAAAATAAGATCAAAATGCAGAATATAAGACCCCTTGTGGTGCCGAGTTCCAAGTATTACATCTACAGTGTAACTCCTGCACTTAAGGGAGTGGAAAGAAGGATCAAAAAATTTTCTGTGAGGCCATGTCTCCTAGAAATATCAGAGAGGACAGACCCATGAAGTCTCATTAACATGGCTGCTTAAACCAAACCTGAACAACTAAGATCTCAGTTGACATTCTAACGTGGAAAGGGGGAAACCTCTGGGTGTAACACCAGACAAAGAACTAGTGGTAACTGGAGAGTTCTGAGGTAAGAGAAATGATCTTCCCAGCGAAGAGTCCCTCAATTGGTTACCTAAAATCAAGTGTTCAGTCCTGGAGTTAGATTAGATTCATAAAACTAATGTTTTATGGACAGAATAGGTTTTATATAAGTCAACAATTAAAAAGAGGCCATAAATTTGACAAAGAGAGGGAGATACATGGTAGGCATTGGAAGGAGTAGGGAAATTATATAATTATAATCTCACAAAATTAAAACTAAATGATGACATTAAAACTTAAAAGAATTTTGTGAAAGATTTATGGAACAAACTTTCACTGTTAGTGGGTTTAAATTTGCATAAAGTTTCTGTTTTTAGCCTTTGAGCAAACCACCTTTTCGCATCCAAACATAAATTCATCATGAGCACTATTGTTCAGTTGGCTAATAATAATCTGTCTCTATGATATTTTTGGAAATAGACAAAAAAAAAGTCAAACCCTAGTAGTGTAATTTTTCCACTGTGTTATAAAAACTCAAGAAGCATAATGGTCCACACCTTTAATCCCAACACTCAGAAATCAAAGGTAAGCAAATGGGCCGAACTATCGTAACACCCTATTTTTAAACAAATCATACTTGAGGCTTGTTTTCTAAATATAAGGATTATTGGATGTTCTCCCTATATTAATTAAGCAATTGATATACCTTAACTGTCAACATTTTATTGTGCTGATTATTGCAAAAATTATTGAATTCCTTGTATTAATCAAACAATTGGTATATCTTATAACTCAAGGTTTTACTATGCTGATATTCATAATAATTTAAGATTCACATTTTCCAGAAAATTATCAATTTGGCAAAAATAATTTATAGAAAGAATTAATCTCCTGCATGTTCTGTTTATAAAACTGGACTGTAAAAACCAGCTCATGTGCATGGGTTTCTGTTTTTACATGCTAGATGCACACAGTACACTTGAAACTCTCTAGTAAAGTACGTGTGGTTCTTCCCTTGTGCGCTTCCTTTGCCTTAGCATCTTTACCAGGAAATCTTTCCTCTGTCAAGATTGCATGTTGTTATGTTATCTCTCTTAATGAGCTTGTCCTACATACATAGATTAAAGCAACCCCCACTGAAATGTTCTGAGTCATTAGCACGGAATCAGGTTCACTCGGCATCAGTGGCCATGTGAGTTTACTGAGACTTTTATCAAATGGATTTATCACTTACATATAGACAGCAAAAGCATCAGAAGCCAAAGATTCTTTGCGAGACAGTCCTCTGTGGCTGAGGAAAACTGTCCAGAATAGTCTTACCTGCAAGGGCCCTGAGGGGACAGCTTGCCCTGGGATACATGCTGCGGAGAATGCTAACATCAGTGTGCTAAAGAACTGAAGATAGCTCATTTGCAATGGGAGCTACAACAGACCCCAGACTGCCCTGTCTAGCTCTTCTTCATCTCAGACAACTGTTCATCATGCTAGAACTACTGTCAGGAAAATGTGGAGAGATGTCTTCAAGTTAATGGAATATAAACTTTCATTACTGTATTAGTGATGCAAAGAGAACTTAATTCTTTTATAAGAAAATAAAGTCCTCAATCCCAACATCCTCTGCTGATGGCTGTAGTAATTTAGTGGGCTTCATTACTGCTTGTGATTGCTACCATTGTTGCATGCAGTATACCAGCAACAGACCAAGGGAAGACTGTCACATAGGATCACAACCTTTAGCATAAATCAATCCAGCTGAGAAAGATTCGGAAGGATTGCAAAGAGTGCTTTTGGAATCTGTTCAAAATTCAATCAGATCTGTAACATCCTGGTTCGCTGTGTCTCCTGTCGGCTACTCTCACTGAAATGACCCGTGCTTCATTTCCAAAGCCAATGCTGGAAATATTTCAGCAAGCAGATGACATTGAACAGGAAGGAAGACATAAACAAAACCCAAATGGGTATTTGACAGCCTTAATGCCCAAGTACTGGGGTCAAAGTTCACAGAGTTATTTAATCAAGCCTTGCAAATTAAATTATGTTATGTCTAACATAAATGAGACTACACCTAGTAAGAACTGGACAGCACCTCTTAAGAAAATCTAAATGCTCTCTCTCTCTCTCTCTCTCTCTCTCTCTCTCTCTCTCTCTCTCTCTCTCTCTCTCTCTCTCTCTCTCTCTCTACCTCCCTCCCTCCCTCCCTCCCTCACTCCCTCTCTCTCTCTCTCTTCATGAAACACTTCATTTATTAATGTTAGAGACAATTTGAACATGAACATTAACTTTCATTCTAAATCAATTATACAACCTGGAACTAGAAACAGAAGGGAATTGTGCAATAGCTAATTGTTTGGTAGGATACCATGAATAAGATCCATCAGAAAATTTTCAGGAGAAAGGAGAGTCTATCCCCAGAACAGGATATAGCACTGCTGTTTCCACAGACAGAAGTAAATTAGAAAACAAACCTAAGAAGAAAATTATATTAGCATAGTTAGGTTCTGATGTTCAAACTTCAGATAAACATTCAAACAAGGTAGGAGGAGTTCTAAACCGAGTTTCAAATAGATCAGTGGTTGGGGGGGGGGGCAGTTTGAACTTCAGTAACCAGAAAAAGAGAATAGGCTTGACTCAAGTTTCCCTCCATTGGAAATTATTTAGGCAGGTCATAACAAATCTCATTTGCATTCCATTAAAATGGCAGGATTTCTTCCAAATGGCAGGCTTTCCTCACAGTTCTGGTGCCTGTGACTAATGGCCAAGGATTTGCTATGAGTGGTTTTCACCATGTGAGAATCCAGCCTGGCTGGTCTCTACAATTCTTTTCTATCTTTGTCATGGTTGACTTCAAACCCTAAGATGAATTAAAGGCCACAAGTCATGACGCAAATCTGATATTCTGTGGACACTCAACTTTTCTATCTATCACTGAACTGTCAATAACCCAATAAAAGCTGAATTCAGATGCAAGTCCACCATGATGCTTCATATAATATCATTTCATAAGGTCTTCAAGCACTCTAAAAATAAACCAAACTGTAGCCTGTAGGAGATATTTAGCAAAGCTTTGAGTAAATGAGCTTTTGTTTTTACTTCTCTGTTTTCAATTTCATTGTCATTTTTCTTTCTATATTAAAACCATTTTATTTTCACAAAATGAAATGCATGAGAAGAAGACTTCACATAAGAAAGGTACGCCGCACTCAGAGATGATGACAGAAAAACCTTTAAGCCTTCTGTTACAACATGATGTGAATGAACCCCAGGGCCGAACTCCCCACAGCAAAGGCACACCTGAAAACAAGAGGAACAAATAGAAGTCTTCCAGAGATTGATGTGCTCAATAATGCAGAAATTGGGATTTGGAGATATAGGTAAAGCACTTGGCGAAAAAGATTGAAAACCTGAAGTCAGATCCTCAGCACCCGTTTAAAACCTGCACAACATTACAAAATAATAAAAGGCTTACCAGGTGAAGACAGGCAGTCTAGCTGAGACTGTGAGCTCCAAGTTCCGGGAGAGACCCTGTCTCAAAGAATAAGGTGAAGAGTCATTGTGGGGTTGATTTCGATTTTCCTGATGATTACTGGTTTCCAGCATTTTATCACATCCTTGGAGGCAGTGATGTAATATATTTTGAGAAGTGGCTGTTTGGAACATTTGTCTGGTTTGTCATCAGAATATTTGGATTTTTCTATCCAGTTTTCTGGGTTCCTTCTATATCCAGAATATAATGCTATGTCAGATATATAGTTTATAAATACATTATTTCACTCCACAGTTGTTTCTACTATGGGGATTGTTTCTTCTTCCATACAGAAGCTTTGTAGTTGATGCTATCCCATTTTTCTGTTTAATAATCTTGTTGACAGTGCTTTTTGCAGGTCACTCCCCAAAATTATTACCCTGCACAACATCCAGAATTGTTTTGTCTCATGTTTCCTCTGTCTTTACATTTTCAATTTTAGTTTATTTTTATTTATGGTATGAGAAAAAAGGTCCAATTTATATTTTAAAAAAACATTATTTCTTCTTTATTTACCCACTTTGATGATTGAGAATAGATGTGTTCAGTTACTCAGCAGGCTCTGTTCCATTCTATTGTCATGTGCCTGTCCTTATGCCAATACCTTGCTGGTGTGTTCGCTGTAGCTTTGTACTGTACTAGGTATACAGTGAAGTCAGATTACAGTGCTTGTAATTTGGCTTCTTTTTCTGCTTAATATTGTTCTAATACTCTAAGGATATTATTTGTGAATCCTTCTGAATTGTCAGATTATTTTTCTATTTCTCTTGGAAGCATCATCCATGCTGAAGGGATGGCACTGACTCTGCAGATGACTTTGATGACCATGGGCATTTTACCACTGTTCCCCACTCTGTTCGTGACCATGAGATGCCATTGAAATTCCTTTGTCAACATTTTATAGTTTTTCATGCTAGACCTTCTACTTTCTCATTTAAATTCATTCCTACTTTTTTATGTTATAAAATCTAATCTTTTCTCGATTTCATGTTCACACTGTGGCTCATATAGGGGAAATGATGTTGCTTTGGTATGCTGGTTGTGTGGAACTTCAACAGAGTGGAAAGATGGCTGTGTTTACAGTGCAGAACTAGAGCATGAGTCAGAAAAGCTAGTCTGATACCAAAGGTTACTGGGGTGCATTTGTCCTGGCATCTGTGACAAAGAGTAGGTTTCTTCTTCTCCTCCCACAAGAAGCAGAGCCCATCACCCATTTTCTGCTGCTGAGGTTGGGTGAGGATGACAGAGAACATGCAGCTGTCTTTTCTAGCCTCCCAGTTCACCTTTGACTTGTCTGTGTTCCTTGAAATATCTATAATATCGCACCATGGATTTCTTAAACTTTGTTATTTAAATATCTTACACAAATAAAGTCATACACTAAAATTAACGAGACCACAAGACAAGGAAATCTTCGCAAGAGGGAGGTAATTAATGGTTGGATAGTAGTAATTGTTCTTGTTGATGTTTCTGTCCCGGAAAACTAGACACCCTTCTCTGATCACCTTGTAGACACATCTTTTGTTGCCCTCTTAAAATCATTGTGTTCACTCACTGAGGATGCTAGGCTCAGTAAATACTAAGAAGTTTCATATCTTGAATCCCAAGGTTAGGCTAAACATAATAACTGTATTGAAGCTTCTTCAATTACCCACAGGAAACCTGATATTTCTTCTAAGTCTTCTCCTTTGCATAAGGTAGTATAGTATAATAGTTATATGAACACTGTAGGCAGTAATGAGTTTATCATTGTTGGTAAAATTGCATAGCGCTTACCTTGGGTGATTGGTCATGGCTTATATTATCATTAAATAAAATCGTTGAAGTGTTTAGGACATTTTGGACACATCAAAACCCCATTATAATATTAATGCCCATTACTAAAATGAAGAGAAAAGCATATTTTACATAGGAATCACAGAAGATTTTTTTAAAAAATAATATGTGGATAAAATTCATATTTTATAGGTGAATTGTACCCAAATCAGAAAAACATGCTGAATCTATGTCTTCATTCCACTTAAAATTCACTTGACTGTGTATTAAAAAGGACGATGGGTGGTGGGATGTGGACCACCTCCTGCCCTAGAGCCAAGAAAAGGCTGTGTTCACACAAATGGCAACACCCTGCTCAGACTGGAATTGCTTTTTTTTTAATGCCTGGGAGTTTAATGGACTGAAATGAGCTTTTGAAAGTTATGTTTTTGAAAGCAGTTCACAAATGCTTTGCTCAATGATCACCAGAAGAGCTAGTACATAGCAAATGTCCCCAGAGAGCCTGATAATTTTTCCAGTTGATGCTCCGGAGCTGAGGGGAGGAGAACACTACAAAAAATTCCGAGGAAGCCCCAAGCATAGTCAGTGACAGTTGAGGCTGATGACACACCAAAGCCACAAACAAACATCATTTCACCTCCCATAGCTCAGATTCCCAGGACTAACTTCAAAAATACGGAAATATTTTTAAAGATGTACCCGAGATATAAATATACAAAACCAGTAGTGATCTCAACTTTTTATATATCTATTTGACATTCATATCAGAAAGGAAAGTATGACTGGATGTCTGTGCCCTGTATGTCTTTGGTGCCTGCAGAGGTCAAGAAAGGCAGCCATATTCCTTGCAATTGGAGTTACACAAATGGTTTTACACTGCCAGTTGGATGCTGGGAACTGGGCCCAGGTTCTCTGGAAAAGAAACATGTGCTCTTAACCACTGAACCATCTCCAACAAAAATTAATTTACATGAGGCTCCAAGTAAACTATTTTCTTCCTTGTTATGCTTTGTTGGTAATGTTTTACTAATTAAACATACATATTTTATGATAATATTAAGGTTTTTACATCAACTTCACAAGTAAATAAAGGCAGTGTTTACTTAAAGATTTCTTTCATTCAGGAACAATGTGCTCCCAGATTTGATTTCTTTTCTTCCCTTGATTTTCATACCTACATCATATACTTTATGATAGGTAATTTTGTGTCAGCTTCACCAAACAATGAGGTAACCAGAAATTTAGCTAAGGATTAATGTGGGTGCCTCTGTATGATTGTTTCTGGATAAAATAACATTTTTAATCTGTATACAAAGTTTGTCCTTGTGTAGGTGAGCACTAACCCATTTATTGAGGAAATAAAACATAATAAATAAATAGATAACAAATTATAAGTAGATAGATAGATAGAGAGAGAGAGAGAGAGAGAGAGAGAGAGAGAGAGAGAGAGAGAGAGAGAGAGAGATGATAGATAAGTTGTCCAAGGAAGACTATGCCGCCTTAGCCTGTCTCCTGCCTGCCGCCAACACCTGACATATTCAGGTCTCGGCCTTGCCAGGAGAAGACCTCTGGTCTTTTTTATCCTCTCCAACATTTGAGATGAGGTGGAGAAGGAAGCATGAATGAGAAAAGAGAAGAGAAGGAGCAGGAGAATATCAACACATTTGGAATAAGGCAAATTCCACAACGAGAAAGGCAATGATTCATTCTTCTGTAATTTATCTGAGTGTTCACTGATACCTGTCTAGAATTCTGCTCTCAGAAAAAAGAAGGAAGCAAAAAATAGCAGTCCTCCAGGAGGGCTGAGCAAGTGGGCAGTACGGTGAGCAGCTAGAAAATACAAGTGGGCACAGAACAGTAGAAGTAGGTCTGAGAGAAGGAAGAAGCAGGGAGAAGAAGAGAAAGGAATCTCAGCAGATAGGTTCCTCATTCCTCTGATGAAATAAATGGGAAGTGTATGGGGGTTAGAAAGTCTGTCACTGCAGAGAACACAAGCAGGGTTTTCTTTCCTTTTCTACTGGTTCCAGTAAATAAGAGAAGTCAGGCTATAGAAATGTCTGATGAGGGAATAACAAAGAATGTACACTCCCATTGGCAAATGAGAAGATCACTTGGGCACTGAATAGGAGTTTATTCCCGCAAGAGCCATGTAAATATGTGTTATGCTTGTGCACACATGTATATGTGTGTCTGTGAACAGAAGGAAAGTAGGTAAAATGGTCAATGCAAGTCATTTAAAAAAATTAGAAAGATATCATCCTGAGTGAGGTGACCCAGTCACAAAAGAACACTCATAGTATATACTCACTGATAAGTGAGTTCTAGCCCCCCAAAAAAGGTTAGAATACCCAAGAAACAATTCAAAGAATTTATGAAGCTCAAAGAGAAGGAAGGCCAGAAGATGGATGCCTCAGTCCTTCTTAGAAGGGAGAACAAAACACTCGTGGGAGAAAATAATGGGACAGGAAAATGAGCAGGGATTGGAGAAAAGATCATCCAAAAAGAGATCCATCCCACGTGTAGCCACTAAACCCACGCACTATTGCTGATGCCAAGTAGTGCTTCCTGGCAGGAATATGATATGGATGCCTCCTCAGAGGATCTGCTAAATCCATACTGATACAAAGGAAGATGCTTGCAGCTAACCATCTGCATGAACACGGGTACACCAATAAATGAGCTAGAGAAGGGACTGAAGGGGCTGAAACGGTTTGCAACCCCATGGGAAGAACAAAATTATCAACTAACCAAACCCATCACAGCTCACAGGGACTAAAACACCAACCAATGAGTTGTTAGGGAGAGACCCACGGCTCCAGGTGCATATGCAACAGAAGATATCGATCGTTCTCTGGCATCAATGAAAGGAGAGGACTTTGGTAGAGCAAAGGCTCGTTTTCCCAGTGTAGGAGAATGCTGAGGTAGGAGAGGGAGGTTGGGAGAGGGAGCACCTTCATGGAGGCAATGGGCGGGGGAGGGAGAGAGGACTAGTTAAAAGGGAATAACACCTGAATTGTAAATACAGAGAATATCCAATATAAATATAATTTTAAAAGAAAAATAAAAAGAAGACAAAAGAAAGGGACAATCATCAAAGTAAGCAAGCAAACAATACAGATGACAAGTGTGAAGGGAAAAGAACAGGAACCTGACTAGAACCAGCAGGACAGAGGAGAGGTATTAGAGAGAAAGAAAAAGGGTAAAGCAAGCACGTTCATGAGGGAATCTACATGTATTTAACAGATAAAGAGAGTGAGCTGTATTAATACAGATGAAGCAAAGACAGGGATAAAGTGAGCCCCTCTGATGGAGCAAGCATCCCTGCCTCAAGCTCAGCAGCTGCTAAGGGGTTGAGCTGGATCCTCAGAGTTCTACATTCCTGTTCAGTGAGTGGGAACAACAAGAGTTATGAAAATCCACAGATGTACAAATTGCAAAAGCATATTTTTAGATTTCAACATGTGAAAATATTCTGAAATAAAGGATGTCGTATTTAAACATTTGACAACATGGTGTCAAGTTCAAACTCATAGGTGTTATTTTCCTATTCTGGCTGCTCATTTTTCAACTGTATGTCATTTGAAAAGCTCTCTTCTTCCAGCTTTCTCTCCTCAGAGTAGCAACAGTGACATTTTTAATTCAATAACTGTGTCCATTGTGGTAGCACAATGCCCTCCTACATTTTAAGGTAGGGGAAAAAGAAGAATAATTGTTTTCATGGCTAACCCACAACAAGAATATGTTAAATGTTAGAGTGCTATTTAGCACACACATATGGTAGTCACAACAGCCATTGCATTACACATAGAAATTCACTTCATGGGCCCAAGGAACTAGACCTTTGCCATTTTGAATTTCTACCAAATCTTTAGCCTTACTAAGCTTCACATCTACTAACAGTGTTAGTGACAACTACTGCTGGAGTTTGCTAGTTGAATTGAATTGAATTGAATCTCAATGCAAGCGTATTGAGATTCCCTGCTTCCTCCTAGACCTTCCAGTTTAGAGCCAAAAGTTCATCCCTGGCATTGCCTGCTGCTCCAAGGCTTCAGAGTTGCAACAAGATTTCCTTTGCTCCCCCATTAAAGGCAAGATGATAATCATGGAGGAGAAATTTGAGGAAGAATGATACCGTTTTAGTGAATTTCCAGGACACCTTAAAGACCATGCATCTATTGATGGACATCAAAGCTGGTTCTATTTCCAAGCAGTAGCAGAGAATTGCAGCAGTGGACCTTTGCTCGAAAGCATGTTGTGGTGTGTTGACTCAGAATCCTTTGGATTGATATAGTTGGGAAGCGTGGTCATTTCCTTTGCCCTTACTTTTTAAGGACTATACCTACTGATTTTCATGGTGGCTACAGCCGTTCGCACTCCCATCAAGCATAAACAGGGTTTCTTTTTCACTATACCCACCACATCATTTTTTGATCTTTTTCTTTGTTTAGGAGCCATTCTAGGTAAATGGGATCTCTAAAAAGTTCAAATGTGCATTTTTTCCCCTAATGGATAAGGATGTTGAAAACATTTTGAGATTTATCGGCCAGTGTGTTTCTTCTTTCTTTTGAGAAACACATGTTCAGAGCACTAACCACCTTTCAATTAGGTTTTCTTTTTTTTTGAAGATAACTTCTTTAATCTTTTGCCTGCAGGCACACATGAACCTATGAATATATCACATATAAATATGTGCATACACATATGCATGCATATGAATACACAGGCAAACATACACACAAATAAAGGATATGTAAGGATAGATTATTTCCTGTACATCACTCTCATAAGGAATACAATAAAATTTATGGATCAGAGAATGGATACTAGAGTATTTAACATAATTTACCAAGCTAATATCATTTTGTTTTATATATACATGTTTATGATTACAGTAGGAGATTACCTATTTTAACCACTTTATTTTAAAAAACAAAGATAAATGTACAAATTTTAAGCATTTTTGCATAAAAGTATGCAAATACATTTTTGTCAGTGCTTGATTTTTTTAAAGGTTTGATAGTGTGCATTAAGATGTTACAATGTTTTATTTTTGATGTTTCATTTCTTCAGTTTGTTATATGTGCCCAGTTTTAAGCCACCTGATTTATACTTTGCAAAGTTTATTTTTCTGTTCTCTTCACTCTCTCTTCACACTAGCACAGGGGCTTTTTAACTACATGTGACCCCATCTGTGAATTCTTGAGACTGATTCCAGAACCCATAGAGTTCTCTCTGCGGGAAGTTCCTGCCTGTCATCTTGAAGTGTTTTTCAAGAGCCCACATGATTTAGCAGATAACAACTCTACAGGGCCACCCTTAAAACACCCTCTCTTTGAGGGAGACTAGACAGGAACTAGAAGAACAATTCCTTCCATGAATAAAAAGCGGAGTTTCCCAAGGACATGGGCTGAGAGTTCTGTGTTGAAGAATTCTGAGGGAGGGGTGCCTGTTGGCAAAGAAAACTCCTGGCTAGGGTGACATTGAGGACATAAGAAGTAAGCATGTGGTATACCGTTCCTATGGTTACTAATCATAATGTATCAGCTGAATTTCCAACATTGAAAGGGACTGTGATGAAACAACATATAAATATGGAAAGATGTGCCAGAACTAATATTTCCATCAGCACTGTTTCTGTCAGAGAAAGCTCTGTAACCTCTTAATCTAATGTTCAGTTATGTCAACAGGTGCCGTGGAGACTCTTCCCACATAAGGTCAAAAAAAAAGGCTTCCACTGCAGCCTTGAAACCCTGAACTAAGGAGTGCGTTATTTGTTATTAGAACAAAAGTTATATAAGAAAAGCATATTGATAATTTAGGACAGTTTAAAATTATACCTAAAATACTTTCAGTATAGTAACATGGTTTGACAATAGTAAAAAAATCATAATTATTAGAACTGTGTAATTAATAATGATATAAAATGAAACAGACAAATAGATGCAGGTGGACATATGCATTCTAACAGAAATTTTTATACATAGTATAATATAGTCCCAGCTATTAAAATTCATAGTAAAAATAATTAAATGTAACATATATTAGTCACATTCTGTGTGTTACTTCTGATGGTCATTTTTTTTCTACTTTATTTTGCTAAATCTCTTTTCCTTGGGTACAAAGTCTTGGGGTAATGGTAACAGTCAAGGAGCACTGTCCATGGAAAGTCACTAGGACCATTCATCTCCCAGACCAACTATGAAGGCACCAAGAAAGTGACATCTGCAATTTCTTTCCTGTGGTTTTTCTACAAATGTACTTGAGCCAAGGAAACTCTTTCTCCTCCAGGCAGGAAAAGCATCAATAAACTATTGATGCCTCGGAAACCCCTTCACAGTGTGAATAAACACTGGCTAGCTAGTTTTTGGTTAGTATCACAAAGTCTTTCCAATGTCTTCCGTAATCATCTCTTCATGGTAGAACTAATGGATGATAGTAACCCCAAGACTTGTTTGCACTATATATAAACTAATATGGAGAGAAATTGCTTGCTACTGTGGTGGGGTTGGACATTTACAGTTTTCAATAAAGAGTTATTTGTAGAAACAGCAGTCACTAAACACACCAAACTACATTTCCTGTTTAGTATCCCCTAAAGTCTGGAAGACCTAGGAGACATTCCTAGATATCTTCCCTAATACATTTGTTTCTAGTCACTCCTTTTCTGCCTTCGCCATCTCTCATGATTATTTTAAATTAAATATCTAAAGTCTTGTTCATTCTGACTGAAAAGTCATGGATACACACATAGTGGAGGAGTAAAACCGAGGTGACCACTTGCAGGATGATAGAATAAACAGAAACAAAAAATTGTCTCGATTTGTTCATTTTACCTACATTCCTACTAAGTATGTGAGTGTGTGTGGGAGGGTGTGGGTGTATTTGTGTGCATTTGTGTCTGCAGCTATGTGTGTATGTGTGTATGCATGTATGTATACATGTATAGTGAGTGCACTATGTAACTGTAATTGTATGGTTCCAAGTGTGTAGGTATATTTGTGTATTTAAACATATGTATATATATATATATATGTATATTTATATATATATATATATATATATATATATATATATATGTTTAATGGCTGAAGTTGATGCCACTTGTCTTCCTCAATCTCTCTTCCACCTTATATAGTTTCCTTTTTATGATAAATTCAAAGCCATTCTCATCATTTCTATATTAAATTTTAGGTAGATGCCTGATGGAGAGATGGACTCGTAGTTAAGAGTACATAGTACTGCTGCAGAGGACCAGAGTTCAGTTTTCAGAACTCACAATCAGGTGGTTCACAACTGCCTGCAATCTCAGCTTCAGGAGAGAGCTTCTCCTGGCCTTCCGGAGTACACATGCATATGTTCACATAATTTTAAAAAATCTTTCAAAAACTAAATGTAAGCAGATGATGTAAAAGTAGTCCATCTGAACTTTGGGTAGTCTGTCATTCTTTCCCTAGCTTTATTGGTCAACATGTTCCATACACACATACATTTGCCTGCACGAGCTTTCCAAGCACCTAGACAGGTTTCATATACTGTGAATTTTCAAATCAGTCTGAATTCTCTGGAGATTTCACAGTGCCGTAAGCGTACGCTCCAGTTGCTTTGCTGGAGTTTACAAGCATATCACTCACTGCACTGAATAACTCTTGGAATTCCTACATGTTTATCAGGGAATAAACTCACTGTAATGGAACAAATATCAGGTGGCACATTCTACTTAGTATTCTAAAGATGCTCAGAGACGTGAAGCTCTGTAGAACAGCTATAGTACAGTGCCTATCATGGAAGAGTTTGAAAGCTAATTACATTTCCATCTATGCTTAGTAACTGAGCCATAGAAACACCTAAATAAGCAATTTGTAGCTATCCAGTGTGAAATGGTTGTCCTATTAGCACTTAATTTGAAACATGGGGAAAACCTTTCTGTGAACTGAAGGCAAAATAAAAGCCAGTACTTATCTTGATAGCTAAAGGAACTGAATGTAGTTAAGCTAACACTGTGTGTTCTCTCGGCTGACTCTTGGTTTTGTCCCCACTCACCTGAAGATTATGCATAAAATTGCATAAATAACTGCCAGCAATTAAACAGCCACCTACCTTTATTTAAAATATTTTCCTTGCATTTTTATATTTTCCATCATCATATTGAAACATACACATTTCTTGTTATGCCACTCAGAAACTTGGAATCAACACACCTGAGGATTTTAATTTTGTACTTCTTACTCTTTTGGAGGATGGTTGGGAATTTTCATGCACCTAAGAATATTCATAATAAAATACTGCTGATGATATTTTTCATATAGAGGTCTCTACCCTTGGTGTCTTCATGAAACCTTTTAATTTAGTGTGTCATAGTCTAAAACCAAAGGACATGTCCCATTATTACCAACTGCTAGATAGAATATGTTACTTTAAGTTAATTGTTTAGAATCTAGGCATTGATGCTGATACACATGTTTCGCCGGTCAACCATTTCTGTTTTCCTAAGACTACAGGACAGTAGCAACAGCACCTTTTGGATACAGTGGCTATGGAAATGCAGGCAGTGCAGACAGATCATTTGAGTTTATGCCCCGGCATCATCATTTGTCAGCCACACTGCGCATGCCTCGAGATCCTCAGACAGACAAGGAACTTCTTTAGCCTCAGGGGCTCATTTTTATTTTATGTACTGATGTTCCTTTGAAAAACAATGAAAGGTCAGTTGTTACTATTTCGGGACCACAATTTCATTTTCTCCATCTTGGCTTCTTTGAGCCACTGAACACACTTTGGTTGTGTTCAGTCTGCTCAGTACCCAGCAGTGCTGAGAAGTTAATGTCTAACACGTGGGGGAGATACGGACATGTGGATGTCGAAATCCTGTGGAACTCAGTTTTCTAAAGAGGAAAGTGAAGGTAGTGGGAAATTTGTTGAAGAAAACAGTTATATCTGTATTTTTTTTAACACGATGTTCTCTAGTGTCTTCTTCGTCCTCATCTCATACAAGCACCAAACAGAGGAAATGATGAATAGTCGGCAGACGTATCAAGGTTGGAAGCAGATTTACACTGTCCTGCAACAACAGCGACCCTTCATTTCATGGGAATGTTGTTATCTTTGTCAAATGTCTACAAACCTTGGGTAGTAGAAACAAATGGCTACTTTCAATCTTTCCAAACTGGAAATATAAGCCAGCCTTCAGGATATGTACGAGAAATAGGCTTTAGGCTCACCAACATACCCAACTCTAAGGAGGCTCAGCTGCCGAGCTTAGAATGCATGCAACCTCTGTTGAGACTCTCCCTTACATTGTAAATCACATCTTGATTACTTATGATACCAGCACAATATAAATGCTATGTGAGTGACATTATGCTGTGTTATGGAAGATAATGACAAGAACAAGTCTAGGGTGTTCCGCCCACATGCTTTTTTCAAATATTTCCATCGGTAATTGGTTGAATTCATGAAGGCAGAGCCTATATATATATGAAGAAACAATTACACTGGCCTGATAAAATAATTTAAATAAGACTTTTGCATAAAATATCCAAGCTCCCAGATTTTATCTTTCCTTCTACCTCATGAAGGTCTGTAGTTAATGGGACCTCATAGCAAAAACAAAATAAATAAATAATTTTTTTAAAAGGGAAATAAATCTTGAAACCAAGTATTGTCCTCAGAGTCTGGTTTCCATAGTGATGCTCATTGTTGTAGCTCAACCTGCTGAAATAATTCTGCCAGCCTGCATGACTCTTTGCTCGTGTTTTCCTGTCTTCATTAGAGTCTAATAGCCTCACACAATGAGATTTCACCCATCTGCACTGCAGAACCCAGGCTTTATCTTAATTCCCACATATCTTAATTCTCAGCAAGTCTGAATAAATCAACATTTTTTACATTTATAAGTGTTATCTAGTCTTAGGCTACTTTGAGACTTTCAATGTGCATACAAAATATTTAGATGTAAAGGTTCTACATAGGCACCAGCTCAATTTCGAGAGTTATCTTCAGCAATGGAGTCTTGCCAGCATTTTGTGAGAGCAACCTATAGTCTTAAGATAGTCTTGTTTGTTTGGTAGTTCCTGTGAAGACACTTTGGCCAAAAAAAAAAAAAAAAAAAAAAAAAAAAAAAAAAAAAAAAAAAACATATAGATAAAACCCAATCTTAGTCCTAGAATCTAAATTTGATGATGAGAAACAGCCCATTGGGCCTCAGTCTCTCCCATTATTTCCCAATTTTATTTAGATCACTTTCCTGAATGGATACATTATAGGAAGCTTCTACTGAATTAGGTTTCCATACTATTCCTCTATGTCACTTAATTTTAATTATCTTTCCCTGTTTTTCCTATATATTCCATCTTACCCTCCCAGTCTCCATTTGATTCTCCCATTCCTCTCTTCTCCCATCCTTCCATAACTAGGGGTCCAATTTCTATTTTCTAAGGAGATCTATCTCCCCTACATATCCTACACTTATTCTATACCTAAACTCTGTGGTTCTGCAGGTTTTAGTTTTGTTACTATTGACTTAAAAGCTAATATCACATACAAACAAATACATTCCACATTTGTCTTTCTGAATTACTCAGAATTTTTTTTCTAGTCCCATCAATTTACCTAAAATTTCATGTTATTTCTTGTTATTTACTGGTTGAGTAATACTCCAGTATGTAAATTACAATTTTAAGGTATAACTCCCTTTATTTTTCCTACTATGCCTTCTTTTTCATAATGTATTCTATTTATTCATATTGCATACCAGTTGCAGCCCCTCTTCCTCCAGTGCTCCAAGTTCCACCTTCACAAATCCCTCTCCACACTGCCCTTCCTCAGAGAAAGGGAAGTCCCCAATGGGTACTGCTCTACTTTTGGACATATAGTCCCAACAGAACTAAGCATCTTCTCTCTCACTGAGTCCCAACCATATAGTCCAGGTGTGGAAGGGTATCCAGTGCCAGCCAAAAGCCAGAGACAGCCCCTGCTCCAATTTATAAGGGACCCACATAAAGACCAAGCTACATGTCTGCTACAAATGTGTGTATGGCCTAGGTGCAGCTTCTGAATATTTTTGGTTGGTGTATTTTTAAGAAATAAACAAAATAGAGAAACTAACTAAAAGACAGAGAGACAGTACCCAAAGTTAACAAAACCAGAAATCAATAGAGGGCTAAAACAATAGAAAGTTAAGATATCCATAGAATTGGATTATTTGGTTTATTGATGCATAGTTTCTTAAATTCTTTATATATTTTGGAAATTGGACATCTGTCAGCTATGAAGTTGGTGAAAGTCTTTTCCAATTCTGTAGACTGTCATATTGATTATATGTTTACAGAAGCTTTGCAGTTTCAAGAGATCCCATTTACTGATTATTGTTCTTGATGCCTGTATTCTCAGTACATTGTTTAGGAAGTTGCCTCCTGAGCTAATGAGTTCAAGACTATTCCCCATATTATTTTAAAGTGTATCTGGCTTTATGTTGAGATATCTTATTCACTTACATTTGCATTTGGTGCAGGGTCATAAATCTAGATCAACTTGCATTCTTCTATATGCAGCCATCCAGTTAGACCTGTACCATTTGTAGAAGATGCTTTTTGTTTTCTATTTGTGTATTTCTGGCTTCAAAAGTCAGGTATCCAAAGGTGTGTGAATTTATTTTGGGATCTTTGCTTTGATGTGATTGTTCAGTGTCATCTATTTTATATCAATACCATTTATTGCAGTAGCACTATAGTACAGCTTGAAATCAGGAATGGTGATACTTTTAGAAGTTCTTTTATTGTTCAGGTATATATTATCCTGTGATTTTTATTTTCCCATTTAAAGTTGAGTATTGTCATTTCAAGTTCTGTAACGTATTTTGTTGCACTTTTGATGGAGATTGCATTGAATCTGTAGATTGCTTTGGTAGGATAGCCACTTTTTTACTGTAAATCCTACCAATAGATGAACATGGAAAATATTTCCATCTTGATATCTTCTTCAATCTTTGTCTTCAAAGACTTGAAATTTTTCCCATTCAAATTTTTTGATTGCTTGAGTAGAATTAATCTAATATATTCTATGTTATGTGTGAGTATTATAAAGGATATTGCTTCCCTAATTTCTTTTTCACTCTGTTTATTATTTGTGATCATGAGGGTAAGTGATTTATACTTTGCTTGTATCCAGCCACTTTGCTGAAGATATTTCTCAGTTGTAGGAGTTTCCTGGAAGGATTTTGGGGGTCATTTTTACATACTATCACATTATCTGCAAATAATAAGAGTTTTCCCTTTCCAATTTTTATTCCCTTGATCTCCTTCATTTGGCTTACTGCTTTTGCTAGAACCTTAATTGCTATATTGAATAGATGTATAGAGAGTGGACAGTCTTATCTTATTACTGATTGTAGTAAAATTGCTTTCCATTTCTTTCCATTTAATTTAATGACAGGCTCGCTATAAATTGCCTATATTACATTTAGGTATGTCCCTGGTATCCCTAAACAATCCAAAATTTTTATCATGAAAGAGTGTTGGATTTTGTCAAAGAAATTTTCATCATTCAGTGAAATGATAGTGTGGGATATTTTTCCAGTTTGTTTAGATGGTGGATGACATTGACAGATATTTTCGTGGAATCATTTCTCTATTTCTGACATGATCATAATTGATAATCTTTGTGTGTTTCTGCATCTGGTTTGTGTGAACTTTATTGAGTATTTTTGTATCTATGTTTATGAATGAAAGGAACTGTAATCAGTTTCTTGTATGAATATTTGTGTGCTTTGGGTATTCACATGACTGTGGCCTCATAAAATGAGTTTGGCAATTTTTTCTTCAGTTTCTATTTTGCTAGTATGAGAACTCTCCAATTTCTTCATGAAGGCCCTTAGTACTATGAACTCTCCTCTTAGTACCACGTTCATTGTGTTCAATAAATTGGGGTATGTCATGCATTTATTTTTCAATGTATTTTGGGAAGATTTTAATTTCTTTATTTCTGATTGATCTAGTAGTCATTCAGTAGAGAGCTGTTCAGTTCTGATAAGTTTGTAGGCTCTCTGTTGTTTTTGTTGTTGTTGAAATCAGGTTTTAATCTGTGATTTTCTGATAAAATGCAGAGGGTTAATTAAATTTTCAGACATCTATTGAGACTTGCTTTGTGATCAACTAAGTGGTAAATTTTGGATAATGTTTTGTAAGATGCTGAGAGAAAGGCATATTCTTTTATGTTTAGGTAAAATGTTCTATAGATTCATTTCATTCAGTTTTTATCTCTTTGGTTTCTGTCTAGATAAGTTGCCTGTTGGTGAGACTGGGATTTTGAAGTCTCTCACTACCAGTGTATGAGGATTGATGTATGATTAAAGCTTTAATATTCTTTTTTCTTTACACAATGGATGCCTCTGCATTTGGAGCATAGATGTTCATCTTGATGAATCTTTACATTGATAAGTATAAAGTATTCTTCCCTGCCTTTTTTGATTAATTTTTGTTTGAAGTTCATTTTGTTAGATATTATATTGGCTACCTCAGCTTGTTTTTTATGCTCATTTGCTTGAAAATTCTTTTTAAATCCCTTTACTCTGAGGTAATGTCTATCTTTGATGTTGATGTATGTTTCTTATATGTAGCAGATGACTGGATCCTGTTTTTCATACAATCTATTAGTATGTGTCTTCTTATTGAAGAATTTAGTCTATTGATTTTGAGAGATATCAATGGCCAATAATTTCTATTTCATTACTTTTTTGTTGGTGGTGATGGTGGGGGTGTGTGCATGTGTGTGCATGTATGTTTTTATGTGTTTCCTTTCTTCGAGTTTTGCTGATAAGATTATGTATTTCCTTTGTTTTCATGAATTTTTTAAAAAGCAAAGTTGAACTTTATTGAATATTTTAGTATATTATTTTATTTTTTTCAAATGCACTTTAACCATATTTACTGCTCTAGCCTTCCAATTCCTCAAAGATTTTCCCTAGCCTCCATCTCAACTCCCGGTTTTTTTAACCCTTAGAACCCACTACATCCAATCAACACTGCTCATGTCTGCATAGGCATGCAGACAGGACTGAAGCGTGGTTGACCTATCAGGAGCTACACCTAAGAAAAGTAACGCACGTTTTCTCCTAACAGCCAACATCCATCAATAGCTTTTGTTCTAGGTTTGGGGTTAACAATGCTTGTGTCCCCATGTTGGAATGCTGGAAGGCTTTATCATGTGCAGTTCCTGTGCAGACAAACACAGTGCTGTGAATTCATAAGTCTATCAATTCAGTTGTGTAAAGAGGACATTGCTTTCTTCCTGTCCTCCTATCTCTTACTCATAGAATCTTTTTACCTCTTTTTTTCACAATGTTCCCTGAGCCTTAACAGGAAAGTGGGAAAGAGACTTGATAAAACATTCCTATTCAAAATTGAGCACTTGCTCATTTATCCTCAAAGCTTTGATGAATTGTGTGTCTCTATATTTACTGCTGCCTACTGCAAAAAACAAGGAGCTTCTCTGAGCAAGGTTGGGAATAACACCAATGCAACATTTTTCTTTTGTCTTAAGTAACTCACTGAACTCAACTAGTACTGTAGGTATGGTTACTTCCATTAGAGTATAGGAAGTGTACGAGTGGGAGAAACAACTTAAATACTTATGACTCTTCCTCTCCTGCAGTTGTCCATGGCCAATGGTCCACTCTCATCTATGCAGTAATTATGACTGCCTTTATCTTATGCAGGTGAGGTTTTTAGTAGAATAGCCAAATTGTATTTTAAATTCTATTTTACAGCACTCCCCCAAATCCTACATCTTTCACAATTCTTCTGCAAAGGTCTCTGAGCCTTGGAAAGAAATCAGAGAGGGGCTTGGTAAAGCTGTCTGATTTGGAGCTGAGCACTCTATCTTTTATTCTCAAAACTTTGACTAATTTTGTGTCTCTGAATTGACTGCTACATACTGCAATGAAGGAGTTTGTTTGACCAAGGATCAGAATTTCACTAATATAAGAATATAAACATAAATATTTAAAAGTCAGTGTGACAACATAGGCACACAGAAGCCCAAAGCAGCTTATTCTACACTATGCCCATGACCTCCTTAACCATGAGATGTAGATCAGGATTACAGAATGAGGTGTTAAATTTTATCCTGCAAAGAAGGCCTTAAATTTTATCAGAAAGAGGTGAGTTACACATGTGTGCACTCTCTTGTGCATATGTTCTTCTCCCTCCCTCCGTCCTTCCCTCCTCCTCCCCTCTCTCATTCTCTTATTCTCTTTTCTTTCTCCTCCTCCTCCTTAGTCTGCTTTCTGTGCAAGCTTTCCATTCTGAGTGTCTTAGCTCACTGCTTTGCTTTTGCGTTTGTTAACTCAAACATTAATTCATCTCTTAATGTCTCCTTCTCCCTTCCCAGTTTATTTTTTGCTCCACATTAAATATAAATTCAAACACTTTAAAGAAGGAATCTAAATATACCAGAGAAAACAACATTTGCCTTTCTTGGTCTAAGATGCTGTTCAGTATAATTTTTCCATTTGCCTGCAATGTGATTTCATTCACCTTCCGTAACTGAGAAATATTCTGTTGCATATATGTATTTTTTATTCACTCTTCTGTTGTTGAACATCTGGGCTGATTCCAATGCCTAGCTATGAAGAGAGTAACAAGAAACATAGATATACAAGTATACTGTAGTAGGATATAAAGTCTCTTCAGTACAAGCCCAGACAGGGTATAACTGGGTCATATAACAGTTCTATTTCTAGTCATTTGACAAATTTCCTAATTGATGTCAAGAAGAGTCACACTTACTTACACTTCTACCATCTATGCCAGAATTTGTCATTTAAATGCCAGATATCGACCATTTTGAATGTAAAAAGATAGTATTTCATCTAGCAAGGTAGTATTTTAAGCTACAATTCTTTAATGACTAAAGATATTGAGTACTTTTAAGAGTTTCCTGGCTGCTTATATTTCTTCTTTTGAGAATTTTCTGTTCAGCTCCATGGCCTTTTACAAATTGAGTTATTTAACTTTTTAGTGTTAATTTTGAAAGTTCCTTGTGTGGTCTAAACACTAATTCTCTGTCTGGTAAGAAACAAGTCAAGATTTTCTCCCAATCTACCCACTGCCAGTTCATTCCCTTCACTCTTTCCATTGCTGGACTTTATGAAAAGAGTTTGGTCTCATGAGATCTTGTTGGTTGACAGTTGGGCTTGCTTCTTGGTTTGCTGGATTTTTGTCCAGAAAATCTTTATCTGTAGCTATAAAACAAAAGATGCTCTTCAATTTTTTCCTGTATAGATATTAAGTCTGTTGTTGAGGACCTGGATGTGCTTAGATTTGATCAAGGTACAAAGTAAGAGATAAAAATCTAGTTCCATTTTAGATCCATGCTGTATCCCAGTCTTTAATACTATTTGTTAAAGATTCTACTTCTTTGGGATCTTTTGTGTATAGAACTACTGTATTATCTATGTAGGTGAATAGTTTGACTTCTCCATTTCCTATTTGTTTCCCTTTTATTTCTTTATTGTGTTACATTACGCTAGTTAAGACTTCACTTACTATATTGCCCTAGGGATGGAGAGAATGGTGATCTTCATTAGGCTTCTGATCTCAGTGGGAACACTAAGTTTTTCTCTATTCAGTGGGATGTTAAATATAAGCTGCAAAATGTCTTCTTGAAGAGTGCTTATTTTATTGTTCAACAATTTTGTTTCCCAGAATCTTTTTTGTGGCCAAAATCATGTTATTTCTCCCAGAGATAGGATAATTCCCAGGAGAATGAGCAGAGGCAGCTTATGGGAGACCCAGGAATGCTGCCATTTGTAGCCCAAGGTCTCAGATTATTAGCATCTCTCTACTGATTGAGTTAGAGCTGACTGACTACTGCATCTGACTTGAGTGAATGCACACACATTGCACCTCATAAAAAAACCAGAGAATTATTACAGATCAGAGACACATGTTCAAGAGACCTACCCATTAATTTCAGTCTCTCCTTGCCAGGATAAAATTTTTGAGAAGCCTCTCTATGAACACTTCAGTCATTCTTAGATCCTTTATTTTTTCAGTTTAATAAATAGTTTTGAAATGCAGAAAGACTTAAAATGGTTAAATTTACTTACTGTTACTGTTAAGATTGTAGAAGAAATCCAAGCTTCTCTAAACTCAATCCAATCCTATACAGACTTCTTGTCAATTTAATGAATTGTTTTGAAATATAGAATGGTTTAAACTGGTTAGTTTGCTCATTGTAAGTGTTAAGATCTGTCCTGTTCTTTGTTCCTAAACTGTCTGTGCGTGTGATGTTATGTGCATGACCAGAGAGGTATGTGCATCATTTTGGAGAATGCTACTGGATCTCACTGTCTACCATATCTTTATTTAATACAAGAAATGCTGAGAAATAAGTTTTGTGCAAAGCCCAATCACATCCACAAGTGTTAATTCTTTGTCAATATCTATATGTTAACATCATCTTAGGTCACCTAGGCCATCTACAAAAAAAATTAATATTTGAAAGCAGCTCATTATATTCCAGTGCTTAAGTGCATATTTCCAACTACCAAAATATGCAGCATGTCTTTGTCAGTGCTTTTAGTGCCTTTGCTTATTGGTTAATTTAATTGTCAAAAGAATTTGACATTAGTTACTATTACCTGATACCAGCTTAGCTCTATATCTTAGAAAACATAGATAAAGAAATTTCTTTTGGCTGTTCTTAATTTAAATACTAACTGAATTATTTAATTCAATTTATTGGACTTTTTATTTAATGCCCACATTATGTTTAGAAAGCTATATCCCATATGTAGTAGAGAAAGGTGAATTTTAGGGGAAAGTGGGCACTTATAAAGAAAATTAATGCAGCCATAAGCAGCCATTTTTATATTGTGCATGCACCCTAAGAAATCACCTCTTTGCCTATATCTCCCTTCATTTAATGAGAATTTTGCCTAGGTGAATAATGTACTCCACAATGATGGCTGAGAACAAGATTCAGCATTCTGATTCATGTCTTTTGTATCTGGGGTTATCTTTTGTATCTGGAGTTTCCGTGTCTCCATGGTGATGAGAACCCTGCATCTCCAGTGTGTGTAAAATATGCTATTACCTAGATCCTAGACCCAAACTTTTCTCCTATGCACAAAGCTGAGGCCAATTAGCAGGAGCCCGAAACTGAACAGCGTAGAAAAGTTTTAGCAAATGTTTTGATTGCTTTCTCGATGTCTAAGCTGTGTCAATGATTTTCTGACTATAATTAAGAAGCTTTGACTTTGTGCCCTTTAAAACAGATGAATGCTCTCTCTCTGATGATTAAAAGAAGCTGTTATATATGTGTTAGACAAGTATCAGCAGATTCTAATTTAGAACATATCACCCTATTCTCACGAATCATCAGGTTCTGGAAATTTTCTTTTGAGTTTAACTAACTAAAAGCTCCTTGAGAGAAATATAGATTGTATATTTGAAAATATTGGGCATCAAGTAGGGAAGATTCCAACTGAGTGGAAAAGATGTATGCAACACTTTCATGAGAAGTACTGAGTGAGACGTTGCTGTGGGCGAAGGACAGAGGACACAGGGTGACAGAAAAGGGAGATCTTGTCCCTAACGGGAAATGCATCACAAAGGAGTCATAAGTAAATTATGTAAGAAGGTGATTCAAACATTCACATATTTTACACTTTCCCTTAGTAGCAACCATGCCTTTCTGCCTGCCAGTGAACTCTAAATGAGGTGGTTTTATCCTCTAAAGCTGGCTGCTGAGCATTCTCAATAATTGCCCTAAATGACTAATGCAAAGAGAACAATTGTTTCGCAAAATGCATCAAAACATTGGCTACAGTTACATCACTTTCCTATCCTTCTCTCCATGCAAGGAAAATGGAAAATTATCTCACAGCACTACAAAATAAACACACCAACAGTGAGCTTGTCACTGTTCCTATGGGGCCTGCCATCCTCTGTCTATTGATTCCCCCAGTGTTTGACCATAAAAAGAAAGGAAAACGAGTTTGCAATGTACATGCATCTAAAATATATAATAGACTCTGGTATTTCTATAAGTCCTATGTCAGTAAAGGAATGAGTAACGTGGCCTGTAAATAGGAACAAGACCGTAAAAATTGGGTTTTCCCTACTTTCAGTAACTAACTCAACTTGGACCTCTGATTAATATCCAAGGTTAGGTTCTTTCACTCTCTAGTTTCCTAACTTTACTATTGATGCTTAAACATATAGGAAGCGTATGCTTTTCCTGTAGTCCTTTAATAAGCTGATGGGATATTTATTTGTTTCTGTGGTCATGTGATATAAATGGAGTTCCTGGCTGATATCAATCATTGTTCCATGATCATTACTCCCTGATACTTCAGAGTCATTTGGAGAGTCATACTGTCCAGTGCTGGCAACCCCTCTTCTTCTTTGGTGGGTTTACCTGAGAGCCTCTCACTCAGTGTTCCTCATCTGAAGCTCATGTGTACACTTGATCCTAGCCTTCATCACCTTCAACTTCTCCCATCATTTTGAGAACCTCCAGCACTCGTGGGGAATGGCCATCAGCCAGCCTGGCCCCACAGGTGATCAACAGTTTTATACACAACAGCATGTCCCTTTGACCTTCTTTCTTTTCTTTGTCTGCCATGTTTTTCACTCCTCTGTGTTCCTTTTTTTTCCCTCCATACCAACTCTGGCTCCAAAACATTGTTTTCTGAACATAAAAGTTTTAATATAAGCTTATGTTCTGTGTGATTTCTAGAATTCCACTCTCTCTCAAGATAGGAAACACATATTGGCTATGATTTGAACAACTGAATAAATACTTTGATCAAATAAAAATGAAAGATCCAGTAGCCCTGGTACAAAAGAACACAGTGTTACAATCATGTGTCTTCCTCTGTTGAATTGAGCCCTCTGATCCTGCTGTGAACCTGGTCTTGAGATAGTGTGCTGTCCAGGTGTGTTTAGATAAAAATGCAGCAACCTGAAAACACCTTGAAATCCAGGAATGGGAGCCCACAGTAGAGACAGTGGACCCAAACAGAATGAGAAAGAGGTCCCTGATAATTCATTAGCTACAACCAAACTTTTACTGAAAACATTTGAAGGACATTTTATCACCAAGGAGACCAAAAAAAGTATCAGGGCACAGTCCACCTCTATATAGTTAGCAAGCACACATCTTTCCTTGACCAGCTGATTTAGGAGTAACTACAAATGCAGGTTGAACTGAACCAGGGCTGTGGGAGAAATGCTGCTCAATGGTGTCTGGAGGCTTCCTATCTGGGTGAAGCAAATACATTGGTGGTGAACTTCAGACCCTCCCTAAAGTCTCTAAAATATCTATTAACTGGTCAGGTGAACTTATGGTCCTGCTCAAAATTCATAAGCATAAATTTCTTTCTTCGTTTCAGCAAAAGTGTTATCCTTCATCTCACAAAGTTGCTAAAGGATTAAACTAGATAAAGTCACTTCCAATGTGAAGTGTCTGACTTGACTACTCACGAATCTGTTATAAACTTCACACCACATTGAAGGGATCTCTGGTGTCACTGTTCCCTTAAGAATCCATGATGAACTTTTTCAAGGAGAATTAATGTCTTATCTATAAACTGCAATGACTTAAAGTGAAGTAGTGCTCAATAATTGTTTATAAACATCTGTATGAATGAATGATTAGGGCTTTGGCAATATGAGCACTAGCTAATTATTTCAATGAATATTTATGAAGCACTCACTATAAGCCACTTATTATTCTCTGTACTGGCAATGTATCCATGAACAAAGCAGGTAATGATCACTGCCCTGTGGAGTTTATAAATTTTGCATCATAAAAGAGGGAAATGTATCAGCAACAGTGGAATGTCAATCAAATGCCCCTTCAAAGAGTGCACGCCACAAATACCTGCCAACGGGAGGAAAAATAAATCTGTTGCATTAATGGGAGAAGGATTGAAACCACTAGAGATGGGCAATTCCAGCATATGAGAGCCTCGCCAAATGTCTAATTGTTCTGGGTTTTCTTGCTTGTTTGTTTGTTTGTTTGTTATCTTTTTCCACAAAGCTTGTGGCCAGTGAGTTCACAGAACCATGCTGTCATCTGAGGCTCTTTCCATTTGTATCCTTCCTATTCTCTTACTTTTGTTACGTGCAGAAATCAGTCCTACTGTGTGGCTGATGGCTCTCCCTTCTTATTCTAATTTTAATTCATTCTTACTCTAAACCTTTGCGCTTTAGCTTCCATCTTGGGTTGTTCTTGCTGAAGGCTTGGAGTAGTCCAGATTTCCTCTCTTCCATACTTCAAACATAAAACGGGCTTTGGCACTTATCCGAATGTTGATCCTGTTTTTGACTCTGCCCATGTCTTAAGAAGCTCACAGAATGAAAGAAAAAAAAAGTGTTTCCAGTGCAGTGTGATCCAACTATTCTGTGGACTTGTGCCAGAAAGCAAAACCATCAGTACCTCAGATAACAGAGACTAGAGAATACTCCACAGATTTCTTCTAAATCCTGCAATCGATTGAATCACTCTGGTAGCCAGAAATAGTCTTTGGTGATCTTTTTTTTTTTATATAAGTTAAACAACAGCACAAATCACAGTAGTTGTTATCAATGTTGTTGTTGTCGGTGGTGTTGTTATGCACGAATGTGAGGGCATGCATGGTTGTTATCAATGTTGTTGTCTGTGGTGGTGTTATGCATGCATGTGAGGGTCTATCCTCCATTAATACCATGGACTTTGTGTCACTTTAAACAGCAGTCTCAAGAGAAAATATTTTTAAATGACATTACCAAAAATGTTGTTGAAAACAGACACACTTGGTACAGTAGCATATGCCTGGGATCCTGTCAAGTCAAAGGCTGAAGTATTAAGCTCGAGGTTCAAGATCAATCTCAGATTTGCTTCAGATAAAGCCAGGATAGGTTATATGAAACCCTTTCTCAAAAAGTTAATCAAGTCTGGGTAAGTAGAGTCTGATGATATTCCTGTCTCGTACATTCCATCTTCTCTTCCCTCGTCACTCTTGTTACCACTAAAGCATTATTTCAGGGTATTTTGCAGGAGGATTCTTACTGCTATTTTAGTCCTTTTATCTTGAGCTAATGCTAAAACTCTATTGTACAATCCTAAGAACATACTATAGGAATAAAGATTTTATTCATTCTTTACAAATAAATGCACTCCATTACTCCTAGTTTGTACATTAGCAGAACTCAATTTAAAAATACATAAACAATTTTCAGAAATGCTAGAACACAGCCCTGCTACCTGTGTAATTAAAGAATATTAATTAGCTAACATTGGTCTTTCTTCAAATTTTATGCCCTATGTTATGTTAATTTTTTTGTTATTCCCTGGTTGTGATTGACACACTTCTCCTTTACCATGCTTATCTGACATGAAATACTTCTTGTTAGACTCGATGCCTCAGTGTAGGAGAACGCCAGGGCAGGAAGGTGGGAAAGGTGGGTGGGGAGTAACTTCATAGAAGCAGGAGGAGGGGAGATGGGATAGGAAGTTTATGGGGGGCAGTGACTGGGGAAGGGGATAACATTTGAAATGCAAATACAATGTATCCAATAAAAAAATTTAAAGAGAAATGCATGTCATTGATGTTACAACACATGATATGCTCACTTCCCTCCCATTTGTCTTTTTCCTCTGTGTTTGATATTTAACTCATTTTGTGAGTGTGTATTCACATGTCTGCAGTGTATGTACATCTGTGACTATGGGTGCACACACCTGTCTATGCCTGTGCATAGAACAATGGTATCCTGTTCTATCACACTCTATTTCATTTATTTGAGATGGTCTTTCACTGACTCTGGAGTGAGACTGGCGATCACCAAGGCCCAGCATCCTCCTTTCTTACCCTGCCACATATGAAATTACAAGGTTACAATTTTGGCCATGTTTGGTTTTTGTTGGTGATGGTGGTGGTGGTGACGGTGGTGGTTCTAGGATCCAAACTTAGGTCTTCACCCCTATGCAACAAGTGTTCTAATTTACTGAGCTATCTCCCAAACTCTTGTTTTGGATTTTAGTGGTTTGTCATGTTCCCTTAGAGCTTCAAAAAAGAAAAAGTCCTAGTTTTCTCATTTCTGTGGTCCTAACAAAATAATTACATAGATACTAATAAGGAAAAGGAATGTACATGTTTTATGACATTTGAAATGGTATATAGGAACCCATCATTTTCAAGCTATCCTGAGTATCCTCAACAGAACAATAGAACTCATTGAATTTAATTTTTTATTTGTAAGGAGGGTGACATGGGAAGACATGTCTTGTCATGTGTATTTGTCAGAGGACAACTTTGGGGGGTCAGTTATCTTATTTCGCTTTACTTGGATTCCAGGGATTGAATCTGGATCACCAAGCCCACAAAACAAGCACCCAGTAAGCCAGCAACTTCCCTGGCCAAGAAGTTATTTTCTCACTTCTTCCCCTTTTAGTGGTTCTAAGAATTTGGGAACACAGGTTCCACAATTTCTTTGACAAACATCAAGTGGTTTTGTGTTAGATTATGGAAACAGAAGGTAAGTTGTGAACATAATGATTTTGTGCACCGCATAATGATTATCCTTGTTCTTTTCAAATGCTGACTTCTGTCCTGCCCTCCTATCTTGCTGAAATCTGGGCATGGCATTATAATGTTCATTCCAAATATCTCTATTTTCAAGTTTGTGGAAACAATGTTTACAATTTATTTTCTGTCATGTCAGTAAAAGCTGATCAATCGATGGCTGGGAAGAGGAGATATTAGGCAAGACTTCTCTCTGCTTTAAGTAGAAGAGAGAGAAGGGCAATGGGAATTCAGCCATGAGGATGGTGAGAGAAAACATCATGGGTAAACATATCTGAAATCCAGAAAGCCAGACCAATACCAAAATGTGAGAGTATCTCGGGGATTTGGGTTGGGCGGTAACCTGATAACCTGAAAGCACACAGGGCAGAGTAGCTCAGTTCATGGCTGTTGGGGGATACCACAGAAGATGTTCTCATCATGCTCCACTGGGAAGTATGGCAGGAACCAACACCCAACCGAAACTAAGGACAAAGCCCTCTGAACTAGTAGCTACCAGCTGCAGAACACACATTCAGACCATGCGGCCATGGAGAACATTCAGCTTCAAATAACAACATATACTTAAAACAAGATATGCAGGGATGAGAAGCCACGAGTTTGGGCTAAATATCAAGTTTAACTTTTTATTTGTAACAATAGCTAAAATAACATAAAATAACATATAATCTCTTGCCTCTGTTTTTTTTTTTTTTTTAATTTGCAAGTAAGAATGAAATCTACCTTATTTAGGAAGTTATATCAACGTGGTTAAAACACAAATTTTTAGATATTGTTCAGGTTGAAATTCATCTTCAGTCACTCACTTTACAATCATAGGCAAGTATTTCAGGGACTTTGGCCAATAAATCATCTTTGTTTCCTCATTAACATACAACATATCAAGTATATAAAGCAGTTGGTGAGATTACAATAGTAAAGTTTGACAAGGATAGCTGAAATCATGTATGAAAGAATAGAACACTAGGTATCATTCAGATACAAGTTGTATGACTATGTAGGGTGCATATATTTTATGCATATATTAGATATATGGTTCAATAGTTATATGAAACTGTCACCCAATATAAGAGCACACTTCAGATGATTACATGTCAAATACTATACTGTGTACAGCAATTGAATTTTATGTTTAACATAGTACTTATTCCCACAAAACCAATAATCACTTATCACATATAATTGAAAAACTAGAAGGCTAGGGTACATATGTTGTGCATTTATTGACCAAGAAAGTTAAATATTTTTATGTCCCACAGAATGCAGAATATAGATGCTATAATTTGCTGAGTATCACAATCTTATGACTTATCAGTGTCTCTAGATCTTCCAGGAACCCCACTTTTCCTTCACTTCCCCTTTCTTGTCTAACTTGTCTAACCAAGGTTGCTTTTGCTTAGATGTTTTGTCTCAAGAAAGATTAACCTGTACCCATTGTCTCTGCCTCTGACCTCCACATATATCTCACCATATTTGAAGTGTTTTCTCTTAAAAAGCCAGAAGGTTGCTGGTCTGCCACCTCTGCAGCCCCTGCAATTCATCACTTTTCAATTTCCGTTCAACAGACCAGGAGCTACTTCAAAGCCTCAGCATTCTGTCAAAGTCATCTCTTGCTCCCCTGGCTCCGTTACAGCAAAACACTGGGAGTATTGAGAATGCGCAGAGACGTGGCCTTTGAGACAATGTGGCCAGGCACCTGTGGAGCCTTCTTGTGTTTCTCTATATTAGAAGTTTAAAAGCACCCTAGTAATATGAATGAGAAGCTGACTAATAGATCCAGGGCCAAAGTTTGTTAGGCCATAGTTTATTGTATGTAGTTCACACCAATCATTCCCTGTGAAAATTCAAGGGTTATTACTTGCACTTGGCTTCCTGCACCATTCCATGGCAGGGTCAATCTTTGTAACCTGTGTTTTTAGGGCATAGTACAGTGTCATTCTTGCAGTGTCATGATGGGACATTGAATAATGACACTGGACTAAATCACAAATCACTTGTGCATTTGTTCAACATTTATGAACTAGTTGAAAACCCATGGAAAATAAAAATGGACCAGATAAAAGCATGTTTATTGCCAAGGTCTTTTTCGCACTCCTGATACTTCATACAAACTGAAAATCACCCCAAAAACCAACTTGGTAGGAAAAAACCAACTCTTACAAGTTATCTTGTGAAATGTGCATGCTCACACATACATACATACAGAGAGAGAGAGATAGACAGACACACACACACACATCTATAAAAATATCTGAAGATAAATAAGATTCTTAACACAAAAAGGCTTAAACATAAGGTGGGAGAGATCCATAAACTAACAATTACATTAACAATAACAAATTGCTCTAACACATTTATTTATGTATGAAAGATTCTGAAATTATGTGTGGTATATGCTGATTCACAAGCTTTTCCTGGGAGCGTGGAGGAGTTGAGCTACGACAATGTAGTAAAAGGATCTGAGCTGAGAGGAGGGAAGTAATAATGCCATAGGAGCAGAAATAAAAATATTTAACTATTAATATTTAACAAACATGCATCGCAGGATATATCAATTCTGTTGTAAGCCATACACACACTTGATATGTATAACATTCTATAAAACTGACAACTTCCATAAATGAAATCTGAAGCACTGGACTCTTCTATAATTTAGCAAAAATGAAAATCCACATAGGTAAAGGGGAGGTTTGAACCATAGTTGCCATGCTCAGTAACACTACACAGGACTAACTGAGGATGCCCGTAAACTGACAATGGCCCTTTGGGGCACAATAGGGAACACCAGGGTGAGGATGTGGGAATGAGTGGCTGGGATTCAGTGGGAGCAGTAGCTTCAAAATGTACATAAAAGAGAAATGTCTGGCTGAAATAGAGGATGTGAATATCATGTGATCATCCAGGTTTTAATGTCCCCCTTTTGTTGTGTTTGTTTGAACATTTAATGAAAAGTTGGTAAAGATTTTAGAAATGAGTTATTTTTTATATGAGAATCAGAGAAAGAGCAGAAGGTATTATTTTGTCATTCTAAAAAGTCCTCTCTGTTGTGACAACTTTGGTCATCTTGCTGGCTGACATCTCAAATCCTGTAATTGTAGCCATTACAGCATTAAACTAGCTGGTTACAGTTTAGGCTTTGTTTATTCCATACACAGTCCCATCTGATATTCAGTGGCAACTCCAGATGACAGGGAGACAATATGAGAAAAGAGATAAATGAAGAAGAGCCCTTTCTTCAAACTAGTTACCCGTTTTGGGGGTATAGTTGGTCTTTTGATGAGATCTCACAGAGAGCCTCTGCCCCTTGAGTGCTGAGATTAAAGGCTTGCTTCACCATGCCTAGCTGAACAAAACAAAACAAAACAAAAAACCTGTTATTTCTTAAAATTGAAAATAAATTCTTAATCAATTTTCCATTATGTGAAAATCAGAGATGTTAAAACATGTACTGCTTGTTGAGAATGGGAAACCTGACGGATCGACCTAGGAAACTGTTCATGACGACATTGGTTAGGGCCTTTCATAAACAGGTTGTCTGGATTCTTGTGTGTCACTGGTAAATCAGGACCATTGGCCTCTGGGACTCTGTAACAGGAGCTGTACCCTGGGTCGATGTCATTGGAAAGGCAGCACATTTCAAACCATCAAGGGAAATGTGTGCTACTCTGGCCCTGGAGGCATTCACTGATTTGGCAAATCATTGATTAAATGACAGGAAGGTAGACTTCCTATGTATTATATGTTAGAGGAAAATGATTGTCTAGGGTGAAGGCTAGCTCACAGAGGTGCAGCACATGTGTAGAGAGGAACATATGGGGCCTCGAACCACATGGGGGGCAGTGGCTCATGCTTCATCTACAACATTAAATTTCTAGCTATTTCTCCATATGGCCATGTGTTTTTATTAAATTAATGCTTCACAGCTTGAAACAAAAATGCTGGCCTGCTGTCAGGATGCTTCCGGCTCTTTATAATAAAAGCTTTAATAAGAAGACTGCAGAATAATTGTAAAATCGAAGCTATTCATCTAATTACATGGGGGAAAGAATACAAATTTAACGGGAAAGAAAAACAAAAGCTAGTATTAAATGTTACTTCATGAAACTAGGTCAAATTTACTCGAGTGTGCAGGTCTATAAACTTAAGTGGCAGGGAAATGGATGGAACTAGAAAAGCCATTCTAATTGAACTGAAAATACTGCTCACCATATCTGTCTAATTTTGTTACTGTTTATGAGATACCAGAATTGGGCCACTTTCAAGTTTGTTTGGGCTCCTGATTCTGTACAGGAGGTATGGAACTCATCTGTAAATACTGTCTGGAAGATAGAGTGCAGAGTAATGGGGAATGTGGTTCGCACTTTGGGAGTCTGGCTGTGGTTCCTTGTCCTCTTCTTCCTCCCTCTTAGGATGTCCAGATGTTAGGGCACACCAGGATGGAAGGATGAAGCAGAGTCTGGAATCAGTGAGGTTCTGCAGGATCCTAGTCTGGCTGGAAGTGTGTGCCGGGGGAGGGGTGAGAGCTTGTATGAGGATTTTAGTGTTCTTTTACATAAAGGTTTTCTCTGGAAGTATTCAATGAAATACCAATCTTAGCTTGTGTAAATACATTAATTGAAGTGGTGTTGTATGCATATACTTTACTGGGGTGAATATGAACTCTGGAGACTGGGAAGGAGTTTTTACGGTAAATGAAAATAATAGGCTAGAATTAAAAGCACTGTGGATGCTTCATTTGAGTGGAGAGGTGGTCCACGAATCCAAGGTTCTTGCTGGGTGGTTTCTTGGGGAAAGGAAATGAAGCCAAACTTGTACCCTGGTCATTTTGTTTTTTCTTATTTTGTTTTGCGGGTTGAGTGACTTTTCATGACGGCTTTCATTTCACTCAGGATTTTTGATTTGTTTAAATGGCTTATATGATCTTGATTTAATCTCAATGAGTGTTACATAGTGAGAAAATTGTCCATTTCTTTTACATTCTCCAGTTAACTGGCATCCTCCAAACTATCTCACCTCTTCCAAGCTAAAGAGAACAGGCACAGCCAGAAAAAAAAAAATCCTGGTTATCTCCAGAAGGATGAGCAAGGCCAGTTGCTGTGTGGCAAAATACAGCAGGATGGGAAAATTCTACTTATAACAATATACCAGTTGAAATTAGCTGGGGGTGGGAGGAAGCAACAGGTAGGGATAAGAGTTGCCTTTGAAAGGGATTAGGGTTGCTTTTTATAATAACGTATACCTATCTTGACTTTAAGCTACTCTGAGGCCAGAACCTACAGGCCTCTGGACCTATTGACACTTACTGCTCACAGAAGGACAGAGAAAGAAAGGGATTAGGTAAGGATTTATTACTAAGGCCCCCTTCTCTGTCCGGGCAACCAAGAGCCCCTTACTCACTTGGCTGGTTAATTCTTTGTAATCTAGAAAAGAAAGGAGTTACTCACCCAGAAAAGACACACCATGGATGAAGCAGAAAAAAAATGGATAAACCACCTTTTAATTATTACTTTTAGCTTTTCATAGCTTTAGAAACACATTGATACACACGCACTCTGGCTGAACCATCTATCAACTCCACAAGTGTTCATTGCAAGCTTACATTCATATACATATCCCTTCACACATACATATAAACATTTGGATGGAGGATGGATGGATGGATGGATGGATGGATGGATGGATGGATGGATGGATGGGTGGATGGATGGATGGATGGGTGGGTGGGTGGGTGGGTGGGTGGGTGGGTGGATGGATGGATGGATGGATGGATGGATGGATGGATGGGTTGGTGGATGGGTGGGTGGGTGGATGGATGGATGGATAGATGGGAAGATAGATGGATGGGGCCATGCTCCCACAAGCCACCAACCTTGTTTCCCCCCTTTGGCATTTATATACCTTCTTAGACAAAAATACTCAGAAAATTATCTCAGAGATGAAATGTTATATAAAATGGGAGTTACAGAGCATTGATATTAAATTCAAAGCAGTTTTTTTATTCTGTATACTTGTTATAAGTTCAAAGCAACAGTTTTACATGGTCTTATTATTGTGCACACCTGTGACTTATCCTTGGACCTAAGTGATGTACTTTGACACCAACTTTGTCCCAAGTCTATTTGTTTTTAGTGTGATTAGGAAATTTTATAAGATTTCTTATTATGCAGAATTTACTTATAATAAGAGGAGTGGGCACATTCTATTCTTTATTCTAGCTTGATCACGTCCTTCTTTTATTAGAGGATATTTATTTACATTTTAAATGCTACTCTCTTCCCTGGCTTCTGGAAATGCCCTATCCCATCCTCCCTGCCCCTGCTTCTATGACAGTGCTCACCCACCAACTTCTGCCTCCCTGCCCAGGCATTTCCTACACTGGGGCATCAAGCCTTCCCAGGACCAAGGGCCTCCTCTCTGATTGATGCCCTACAAGGCCATTCTATGCTACATACCCATCTGGAGTCATGGGTCCCTCCATGTGTACTCTTTGATTGGTAGTTTAGTCCCTGGGAGCTCTGGGAGATCTTGTTGGTTGATATTGTTGTTCTTTCTATGGAAGTCTTTTCTCTAACTCCTCTGTTGGGGAGCCCTACTCAGTCCAATAATTGGCTGCAAGCATCTGCCTCTGTTTTTGTCAGACTCCAGTAGAGCCTCTCAGGAGACAGCTGTCTCAGGTTCCTATCAGCAAGCATTTTTTTTGGCATCTGAAATATTGTCTGGGTTTGGTATCTGTATATGGGATGGGTACCCAGGTAGGGCAGTTTCTGGATGGCCTTCCTTCAGTCTCGGTTCCACATTTTGTCTCTGTATTTTCTGCCTTGAGTATTTTGTTCAAACTTTTAAGAAGGTCTGAAGCATCCATGCTTTTTGGTCTTCCTTATTCTTTTGCTTCATGTGTTCTGTGAATTGTATCTTGGATATTTCAAGCTTCAGGACTAACATCCACTTATCAGTGAGCACATACCATGTGTGTTCTTTTGTGAATAGATAACCTCACTCAGGAGGATATAAGGAACATTTTCCTTAAGTGAGGCCCATTTTGGGTGGGTCTATGCAGACAGGCAGCCCCAACTCTCCACTGAGATTGTACACAATGAGAAGTGGCCAAGCTCTAAAGATTACTGCTGGAAATAATGTTCTGCTCTTCCTCTAGAATGTTTCTGTTTGCTGCAGTACTGTGAATGGAGGTGAAGCTAAACCTCAAAAAAAAAAAAAAAAAAAGTAGAGAAGTAGAGACAGGTACTATACTCCATAGTCCCAACACTTGAAAAACTGAGACACAAGATCACTTGAGCCCAAGTCAGACTGGGCAGCATAGAAATGACACTGCAGAAAGATGGCAGTGGTGGAGCTGACAGTTGTGACAACACTGCCTGCAGTTTTAAATGTCTTCATCTAGTTAGCTTCATATGCCCTTTTTAGAGATATTTTCTAGTTCCATCCACTTTCCTAAGAATTTCATAAAGTCATTGTTTTCAATATCTGAGTGGTACTCCATTGTGTAAAAGTACCACAATTTCTGTTTCCAATCCTCTGTTGAAGGACATCTGGGTTCTTTCCAGCTCCTCACTATTATAAATAAGGCAGCTATGAACATTTTAGAGCATGTGTCCTTGTCATATGTTGGAGCATATTTTGGGTATATGCCCAGGAGTGGTGTAGCTGGGTCCTCAGGTAGTACTATGTCCAATTTTCTGGGGAACAACCAGACTGATTTCCACAATGGTTGTAGAAGCTTGCAATCTCACCAACAATGGAGGAGTGTTCCTCTTTCTCCACATCCTTGCCAAGGTTTGCTGTCAACGGAGTTTTTGATCTAAGCCATACTGACTGGTATGAGGTAAATTCTCAGGTTGCTTTGATTTGCATTTCCCTGATGACTGTAAATTTCTTTAGGTGCTTCTCAGTCATTTGGTATTCTTGATATGAGAATTATCTGTTTAGCTATCTACCTCATTTTAATAGGGTTATTTGATTCTCTGGAGTCTACCTTCTTGAGTTCTTTGTATATATTGGATACTAGCCCTCTATCAGATATAGAATTAGTAGATATCTTTTTCCAATCTGTTGGTTGTTATTTTGTCCTATTGACAGTGTCCTTTGCCTTACAGAAGCTTGGAAATCTTATGAGGCCCATTTGTAGCTTCTTGATCTTAGTAGTTAAGACATTGGTATTTTGTTCAGGAAGATTTCCCCTGTGCCTAAGTGTTTGAGGTTCTTCTCCACTTTCTCTTCTATTAATTTCAGTGTATTTGGCATCATGTGGAGTTCCTTGATCCACTTGGACTTGAGTTTTGTACCAGGAGATAAGAATGGATCAATTTGCATTCTTCTACATGCTGACCTTCAGTACAACTAGCACCATTTGTTGAAAATACTGTCTTTTTTTTGCACTGGATGGTTTTAGCTCCTTTGTTAAAAATAAAGTGACTATAGGTGTGTGGATTCATTTCTAGGTCTTCAATTCTATTCTATTGATCTACCTGCCTGTTGTTGAATAGTATGCAGTTTTTCACTATTGCTCTGTAATAACAGCTTGACATTGGAGATACGGATTGCCCTGAGAGTTCTTTTATCGTTGAAACTAGATTCTGCTATCTTGGGGGTTCTTTTTGTTGTTGTTGTTATTACAAATGAATTTTAGAATTGCTTTCTTACTCTATGAAGAATTGAGTTGGAATTTTGATGGGAATTGCATTAAATCTGTAGATTGCTTTTGGCAAGATGGTCATTTTCACTATATTAATCCTGTGAAACCATGATAATGCTAGATCTTTTCATCTTCTGAGGTCTTTTTTGATTTCTTTCTTCAAAGACTTGAAGTTCTTATGGTAAAGATCTTTCACTTGCTTTGTTAGGATCACTAAAAAGATAATTTATATTATTTGTGACTATTATGAAGGGTATCATTTCCCTGATTTCTTTCTCAGCCCATTTATCCTTTGAGTAGAGGAATGTTACTGATTTTTTTTCTTTGTTACTTAATTTTATATCCATCCACTTTGCTGAAGTTTTTATCAGGTTTAGGAGTTCTCTGGTGGAATTTTTGGGATCACCTTAGTATACTATTATATTATCTACAAATAGTGATATTTTGACTTCTTCCTTTTCAATTTGTATCCCTTTGACATCCTTTTGTTGCCTAATTGTTCAAGCTAGAACTTTAAGTACTATATTGAATAGGTAGGGAGAGAGTGGACAGCCTTGTGTAGTTTCTGATTTTAGTGGGGTTGCTTCAAGTTTCTCTTCATTTAGTTTGATATTGGCTACCGGTTTGCTGTATGTTGCTTTTACAATGAATTTATTTCAGCACACCTCTTAAACATTAACAAAAAATCATTTTGGCTCTGTAAAGATAGCAGCAAATACTGAATTTTATTCTAATGTTTTCTAGAAACTAGTCTTGCCTAGAGGTCTAATATAAGTACAAATTGGACTTCTTTTCATTCTCCTTGATGTTTAAACACTGTATAATTACCTGCTGAATATAGCTATATAGGAAATCTTTTCACATATTTCTTTGGCTATAGAGCTTTATTTTAGAAATATTTTGCTATTATCATTTATTATGGAATGTGCTCCTAAGTTCTTCTATCTCTTTAACATATTCATTACATTTGACTCGTTTCCCCCAACAGTTATTCAGTTTTGTATAACTTACATCTTATCTGTGTAGATATATGCCAGTAAATCTTCTGTGTCACAAATTTGAATGTAATACTTCTTATTTACTGCACCTGAAATGCTATCCATACGTGATCTTTGCTTGAATTTCCCTGATCTTATGATCCACTATTATTTGTGTCATTATTTATTTTTATTATTTTGTTCCAATAAAAAATGCTGATGGCTTTGCTTGCAGTAAATTTACTTGTGAGGAATAATCCTTTTGACACAGAACAATGGCTCTTGTTGCTTTTGTTATAGACTTAACAGATCCCTACCATTTTCTGACATCTCTACATTCTGCTGCTTTACTTAAAGTGATTCTTCTACTTCATCAATGTGTTGTCATATGGGAAGCCTCAGATGGCAAAAAAAAAGTCTTCATTTTACCACAGCATTGTATAAATTGTTTAACTATTATACTGTGGAATCAGAAATAAAGTTTTAAGGAGATGTTTTGGGACTACAAATCCAAACTACATTTCATCAATGATACCTTTGGTTTGGGTTTTAATAAAATGTCAGAAAACAACTCATAATCATAACTTGACCAAGTGTCTGTCCATCCCTTTGTTTCCTTTGAATTTGTTTTTTTTTTTTTTTTCTGCCATGCAGCTATGCTTACTCCCATGATGTGTCTAGGGCACAGGTCAATACACAGTAATAGTAATAAGTACTTGCAACAGAAGCCTATGTCCAAAAAATGTTTTATTATCTAGCCCTTTATAACAAATGTTTACAATACATAATTGAAATTCTACAGACCCAATATAAGTAGGACTGTTAAGGAAACCTGACTTTCCTTCCACTTTTACTGTCATCCATAAATAATGTGCCCTCATTCAGTGAGATACCAAAGGATCATAGAGCATCAAAAATTAGTCATTTATATCTTGTCATCAAGGCATCCATGTGAGGGTTGATAGATAAAACCTTGGATATTGAGTTAAATTTTATTTTGGTATAAATAGTATGACATTGAAATGAACTTATATCCTGGATGTTACTCAGCTGAATTGGTCAACTCTATTTCAAAACTACAAAGTGTCATACACAACTATTTACAGATTATATAAAACACTAGGTCTCATGTAGTAAGAGAGTCAAAACAGTTCATTCATAGAGAAACATAAGCAAATATATAACTCTTCTTTAGGCAAGTGAAGAAATGTATCTTTTGTGACATGGATCCCAAGCCAGAAGATATTCTGTCTGAATCCATTGTAACTGCATTTCTATCATTCCTGCTGACCTGACTTCCTCTCTGAGATACATTGATTCCCCAAGGCATAGAGAGTTTCGGAGTCTCGGTCATTGTAACCAAAACTACAATTTCCAGACTTGAGTAATGTCATATCGTCCTTTACAGCAGTCAGCCACCATCATGCAGAACTAGTTCGTGGCTTTGTCTTTTCTACACTTGACCAAGGATATGAGACGGATGATTGCCTTGTTCTTGTCTTGTGATGCATGAAGACCTCCTCTTTCCATCTTCTTGCTAAAACAACATCTACACTTAGATTAGAAAATATTGTCAGCTCCATGAACATTTTCAAATACATTTTGAATAAAACCATAAAGGAATCTTTTTGGTATCCAGATTTGAGTGTCTAGCTTCTGATTTACTTGATATCCTTGGCTTCCAGACACCCATGGCTAACCAGCAATTCCCAAAAAGAGAAAGCAAACAATAGTAGAATCTGCAACTCAAAAACAAAATGGAGAATGAGAAATTGACCACGATTCAGTATAAAATTATATAGGTTCATATATATATATATGCATGTATATATGCCCATATACAGTCAGTCAGTTAGTTAGAAAAAAAATGAGAAAAAGATCAAAACCACAGGCACCCCAGACAGAAGTACATTTCTTAATGCTCCATTCTCACTGCATTATTCTCACCTGAACAAAATAAAATAAAATATAAAAGCCTGCTCTCTTTCCTGAATGTCAGGCCCAACATGAATGGTATGCAGGTAAACCATGTAGAAAAACAATTTAGCTAATTACTTTGAGTTGCTTAAGTTTTTTACCACTGTATTTTCATAGACATGCAATGTTTTCTTAACAGTTAGGCTTAGTGTCTCCTAATCCACAATTAAGGTTTTGATTATATGCGATTTTTAAACATAAAAGTGCACGTTCTTGGTGATATACTTCTGACATTCTCTTTTCTGTTGTTCATAAATCAGTCATTTCTACCTTGAAAACAATTACATTCAGTGAGAGACATCATAAATAATCTGATCCTTTCCTCAAAACTGGCTGGTTCCCAAATAGAATGACTAAGGCCCTTGAATGAATCCCAATATTGAGACCTGAGAATTCTCTGTTCATGTTTGAATCACCTAGAGTTACATAGAGAATTTGACTTTTCTAATTATCACTGAATTTAATTAGAATTGCAAGACATAAATAACTTTCTTTAAAGTCACTTTGTTTCTTTTTTATATAAACAGTTTAGACCAGCAATATTTTTTAAGGATTTGTTCTTATTTATTCATGTATATGGTTGTGTTTACCTGAGTTTATGTGAACCCATGGAGGTCAGAAGGGAAGGGCAAGTTTATTAGAGCCAAATCTGCAAGCTGCAGGTTGCCACGTAGATTCTGAGAACTGAACCTAGGTCTTCTTCTTTTTTTTTTTTTTTAACAACTTTATTTTAAAGAACAAAGATAAATGTACAGATTTTAAGCATTTTTTGCATAAAAGTGTATAATACATTTTTGTCAGTACTTGTTTTTTTTTAAAGTTTGATCGTGTGATCAAGATCCCACCAGTTACAATGAGCAAAAAGTACATGTAAAACAAGATGCAACCTGGAAATAGTCTACAGAGGCGGTATACACTGCTGACTGCTGAGCCATCTCTCCAGTCCAGCCTCTTAAATTTTCACCTATCATCTTCTTTTCATCTAAGAAATGATAATAAGCATCTAAAATAAAAGATCAATCCAACATTTAAGGAAAATAAATCATGAAGAAGTTCATTTTAAGATGAAGGTTTATATGCATAATTTGATCATTCATTAAAAATGAAGCAAACTTACATAGTTACAAGATAGGTGCACTGGTTTATTTTTAAATAAAAAAACTAAATCATGTCTGGTATTTGGTACTGCAGATATAAAAGATCTTCTGTGCTTTAAGAATTGACTGATATTTATATTTTATAATCATCAATGTGGGGAGCATTGCTTGCTATAACTACATCCTACAAAATGGCAGAATTATGTTTAGGATTCTTTCAAAAATCCTTGGAAGTTCTAACCTAATCCCAAGCCAAAATCATTTAAAACTTTTAAAATAAAACTCAAGCCAACATCTCAAACAGCATTTTTTGAGTAAAATATTATAATATAACACAATCCAAAGATATATAAATTTGATAGTTACAGGCTAAGTTATAGTCAGAAAATACTGAGTCATTTTCTGTAATTAAAACATTGTGTTCCTGCAACAGCAGAATCTTTTTTAAGTACACTGAAAACACAAAAATTCACAATATCAGGAAGCTCAAATCTGAGCTGAAATATTTCCAGGACTTTGTTGGCACTGCATGTCAGATGCAGTGTACATATTTTCTAAAAGAAAGTGCTAGATACAGTATGTGCAAACACTATCAAAAACTCCTCCGATTCATTATGTGTTTGATTTTGAATTATTGTTTAGTCACTGGTCATTCAGAAACTTCTATGTCATTTTTTTTTTTTTTTGGTGAGCCTGCATTTAATCTCATGGCCCCATGTATGGTAATAACTCATACTGTCATAAACCACCATCAGCTAAATCTTACCACTTTTCTCTTAGGAATTTAACAAGAGTACCAGGGAGTATCAATTCATCCTAAGATTCCAAAATTGCTCTGTGGTTGAACCACAGTAGCAGCTGAATAGGAATTGGTATCATTTCCAATGGCAAACAAATAAAAGTTTAAATGAATGTTGGCAGCTACTCACTGTAGTCACTCATTTCTTGGGCCAGCAGTAGAGCGAACAGTCAGAGGAGGCAGGTATTAGAAGAGAATTAGGTGGGACAGAGGATGAGGAGGGTGATGGGAGGTTTCAGGATCAGGAGTGGGGATAAAGGGCCAGAGTACCATGAGAAGGAATGGAAATCTGAAGCATATGGTGGGGAGTATCTCCAGGATGAGGCAGTCCTGGGGTAAGGGAGGTCCCCCTGAATCAATGAGGATGTCCTTAGCTGTGTGATTCACAGTACTGGGGATATGGAACCTGAAAGGGTCACCTTCTGTAGCCAAGCAGCAACCCCATTGGAGAAATAGGGACACCAACACATCCACAAAACTTTTGACTCCCAAATTTTTCTGTCTACAAGAAATGCAGGGACTGGGTATGGAAAGACTGGGAAAATATCCAGCTGATTGGCCCATGTTGAGAACCATCCCAAGGGCAAGCACCGATCCCCCTGCCATTATTAATGATACTCTGTTCTGATTGCAAGCATGAGTCTAGCATAACTGTCCCCTGAGAGTCTCCACCCAGCAGCTGACTGAAACAGATGCTGAGACCCACAACCAAACATTGGATAGAGCTCAGGAACTCTTAGGGAAAAGCTGGGGAAAGATTTGAGGGCCCTGAAAGGAATAGGAACTCCAAAGAAAGCCCAACAGAGTCAACTAACATGGACCCTTGCCAGTTCTCAGAAACTGAGCCACCAACCAAATAGCATTCATGGGCTGGACCCGCCCTCTGCCTCCCACCCCCACACACGTAGCAGATGTGCAGCTCAGTCTTCATGTGGTTTGCATACAACTGGAGTTCAGGAAATCCCAAAAGCTCTTGCTGATCTGTGGGATACAGGTCCCCTAACTGAGCTGCCTTGCTTGGTCTCAGTGGAAGACATGCCTAGCCCTGCAGAGACTTGATGTGCCCCCACTATCTTCTGCACCCCTTACTGTGACAGACTACGTTTTTGTGTCCCATTTAAATCAGTTCATATTACCAAATTCCTAATTTCTAATTTCATAGCACTAAAACGAGGCTGTTGGGTGGCTAATTAGGTCATGAGGCAGAGCCTTCAAGACTGAGAGTGAGCTCTTAGGAAGGGACACAAAGGAGTCTCTTATTTTTCTGCACTGTGGGGGAGGGCACAGTGAAGAATTATCTCTCTGCAGCCTGGAAAAGAGTCCTCTCCAAAATCAGCTATGGCATTAGGACCTTGACCCTTGAGACTCCATTTCTGTAAGAATATAATATTTTATATAAATTCCACAATGGACTATACTCTTGCTAGCAACTTATACTGCCTAAGACTTTAAGAAAGCTTCAATATCAAGTAACAGAAATGTTAACCTAACCTCACTTGACAAAAGATATATATATATACATGACATCCCATATAGCCCTAAGTGCAGACATGGTAGCATGGAGTTAGGATGCCTGCAGCAGCTCCTCTTCTGCATCATGCTCTTTGCTACGTGATCTGTTGGCGATGGAAGCTCCGCACATGGGTTTCTTTTCATAGCTTTATGTATTTCTCCTAGAAACTATAATGTTCTCTTACCCAAGAAAAGAGCTTGTTTTCTGTATCCTCAATAAAGATATGCAGAATACCCAGAAAAACTAGCAGTCTTTTCTCTTCTCACTGGTTAGGATTTGGCACACACCTACACCTACATCTGTAACTCAGCCTGAAGGAGAACAAGGGAAATAAGTTTCCTTGAGATGTCTCTTGATGATGTTTATGTAGGGCATCAAAGTGCTGGACTCCATAACAAACTGCTCTCTATAGAGAGATAGGACAAGCTGAGGGGTCCTCTTGCACCCAACTTCACTATCAAAATTATTAGCCTCTTAAAGGATTTTGGAATATGTTCTTCATCCCATAACTTCAATCCCAGGGAATATGACATCATCTTCTGATGTCTACAGACACACATGCAAGCAAAACATATCTATTATATGAATAATTATATATTAAAAATAAAAATAAAATGAAAGGCATTTCCTACAGCTTATTCATTGTAGAAAATCTCATTTTCACTCCTATGACTTTCCATCCTGACCTGTTGAGTAGAAGCTGGAGATGGGGCCAGCGTTAGTACCACTCACACCGCTTTCTAATGAGTCTTTTCAATTTAAAAAGAAAAATCTTATTCAGGAGAACATTCTTGGTGGCGAGATAATGCACTAAAATACTTAAATAGCATTCACAAAAATCTGTCTTTGGAGACTTAGAAAATATAAAGAGATGTTAACTTCAGAAGTTAGCATTTCCAGTGGTAAAGAAAAAAACAGAGGAAACTTTAGAAGTCTTTCTAACTATAAGACTAATTATGTTCCCTAGTAAACAATAATGGCTTCTGTGAGGTTTGTGAGATGCTTCCCTTAAAGTTTGTTCTGGAATTTTCTGGTTGTCAGCTGTCTTCACAGGCCCCTTCACAGTACATATGGCTTAGGACCATCCAGATTATGTGTTCTTAATATGGCAGGCCCTAGGGTCTCCACCTGCAAAGCAAAAGTTTGGAGATTGCATATTCTTAAAGAGAGACAGGTCCCTACATGCTATGAACATTTTTGATGAAGACTAGAAATTTCACATCTCATGCATCTATATTCCCTTTTAACAAGGTGGCACAAATTGAATGGGCATACCACACAATATGTGGAGTAGGGTGATTGGTGTGTTTTATAAACACAGTATTAATTACATACCCACAGAGCTGAATAGATGGCTCGGTGGTTAAGAACGTGCAGAGGAACCATGGTGGTAGCTTCCAGCACCCATGTGGGACTTCTTTTAACATGTGTGACTTCTATCCTGGGGAATATGACATCCTCTTCTGACTTTTGCAGACATACATGCAAGCAAAGCATTCATATGTATCAAAAATAAAATTAAAATTGAATATATACCAAAAGGTATTGTCCTTAGACCTGGTTTATAAACAGAATGCTTTCCATATAACTCCTGCCTTACACAAGTTAATTTCTGTAACTACCGTAACACATTCTGTGAATATTTCACAAGTGTAGTCTACAATATGGTGAAAAGTACGCTATGAAGTCTCAGGAGTGGAAGCATGGGAGAGAAAGATAGTTTTGTTCACAAGGATTGTGATAGAGAAAAGTACATAGTAACAGACAATAACATTGAAAGAAGGCAAGCATACAGTTTTGTGGAGGCCAAAAAAAGCCTTTGGAAGGCAGCAGTTGGAACTGTTCTGTTCCAGTTATACCTGAGCTGGGTGTTGAAGCATGAAAAAGAGTTCCCCTTACCTGTTTGATTCCTTAGAAACCTAAGCCACTCCCATCACAGAACACATACCCTTCATGAGCATATCTGTGCTCAAATCTTCATGAGTAATATATCAAAGGCTGAGAACACAGCTTACCAGATTTATGCACATGGGTTGTTCTGATGCTGAAAAATAAATGTTAAATTTATTAACTTTAGTCTTGAATGCCAACTGAAGTTTTAGCCAACTTACAATGACAATAAAAGCAGTCTCCTATCTGTCTAATTTGCCAGTATCTATCGATAATCTATCTATGTGCTCCTTTTCAAAAAATCTGTGTTGTCACTGAATCTTTCTTCATTTAGTCTTGCTTGTCTCTACCCAATTGCTAAAGGCTTCCATTAATTTCTGTCCATGGCATCTGTCATGCTGGAGGCAGAACCCAACTTGAGCTCACTTCTGATGCAGTGCTTGCTTAAGTAAATTAGATTCTTGAAGCAGTGATAAGACATTCAGAAGTGGTAAAAATTGAATAATGCCAGTGAACAATTTGGGTAGAAACTACCTCCATAGGGATCGTGTTATGGGTTGATCTTTTTCCCCTCATTATTATGATGCTCATAATATGGTTGGATGGTAAGGGACGTAGTAATTGTGAAATTTATTATATTTTATATATTATATTTAATAGTATTCTCATGTTCTGATCTGAATATTAAGTTTATATTTGGGCTAACAAGATTCTGGCTTTTTTAAAATCCTTTCATTCTTAAAATTTTCACATAAACCTTAAGACACTGTATTTTCACAGAAACAAGTTTTAAATGTTCTCCTGGTGGGACGTGAATAACTGGTTAACATGCCTCTGTTAGCCAGTACTCAGCTTCCCTTTGCTACAAAGTTGTATCTGTTTCATACCATTGTGTAACAAATATTCTTCCTTCAGACTCAGTTGTTAGACTAATAATATTAAATCGCGGATGTCCTATATTGATGTAGGCATACTTTTGTGTCTATGATTTAGGGTTCACATGTATTGTATCCCACTCTTCCTCTGGAGACCTGAGGCTTCCCACGAGAACACCTTCTCACTAGAGTTGTAGTTTTTATCTCATTAGTACTTGAGATTGAAAAAGTTGCCATTGACAATTTCATTCTATCTCTCAGGTCATTGCTGGCAACAGTGCACTGGGCTTCTGCATAAATACAGCAGAACAATCTCACATGTCGTAGTCATAGCAACCAAAAGTGAATTTCCCAGTCACACAAAATCTAGTGAAAGTTCCTGCCATTGAAAAGAATTTATCTGGTTTTCATTTAGGTTAATTTATATGCAAAGTTTGTAGGCCCTTGTCTTGTAGTGTGTACACTATGTTGTTGGCCAAAGCAAGTTACATGGAGAATATAAGAGCTGAATAAGGTGACAGAGAAAAAGCCTCTGAGATATGAAACCAGTAAATTCCCTAGATGGATATGTGTTGAGGTTTGGTCTGTTGCTATGTACTGTAATACTAAACATTGGCCCACAAGGTCTGGTTGCCTCAGTAACTAGGAAATCCTCATGTACACCAAGTAATGAAATGAGACCTTGTCCTTAATTTAACACTATTGGTTAAATAAAGATGCCTACAGCTTATAGCTGGACAAGGAGAGATAAGTGGGGCTTGGGTTCCCAGGGCTTGGGGTCTGAGACAGAGACCATGAGGAGGAGAGGAGAGAGGTGAAAACAGGAAAATATAGCATGGGGTAGGTAGTCTGTGAGAACTTGGCCATGAAGGCTGGGCAATTGTAGCAGGAGCAGCCCAAACAGAATGTGGCACATCATATTGACAAGGAAGCAGACAAACTAGCACAGAGGGTTGATACCTGCCCAACTCTAATGCTTAAAGGCTCATTATAATTATAAAGGTTTTGAGTCTTTTATTTGGGAACTGAATGATCAAAGGTGGGGTAGAAAGCCCCAATTAATTACTACTACTACAGTAATGAGTTTAGCAACCTCATTCTGACAAAGGTTCTCTCCCAAGGCAGTAATAATGTTTGCCTAGTTTGTGGTCTTCTGAGAATAAACCTCCAAAATTTAGGATGTGGGCACCATGATATGCTTCTTTTCTATACCTGTTAGACATAACAAGTATGATTGCCAAGGACCAGCCTCAGCTTGGACAGGGTTCTGAGAGAAGGGACATCTGGGAGCAGCAAAAGTAAATGACTAGAAGGCAAAGTGTGGGTCCAAGCTTGCAGACTATGGTCTACTGTAGACATCTTTCCAGCCTTCTTCCTCTCTGTTTTGTATTCTTTCTCTCTGATCTGCTTTCTTTGGAGATCTCTAAACAGCTCCCTGTCTCTGTCTCTCTCTGTATCTGTCTCTGTCTGTCTCTCTCTCTCTCTCTCTCTCTCTCTCTCTCTCTCTCTCTCTCTCTCTCTCTCTCTCTCTCTCTCCCTCTCTCCCTCTCTCTCTCTCTCTCTCTCTCTCTCTCTCTCTCTCTCTCTCTCTCTCTCTCTCTCTCTCTCTGTGTGTGTGTGAGTTCATTTGAGACAGTTCTCCAAGCAGTTCTTTTTTGCTATTTTAAACAAGTTCTCCTCTGGATAGCTCATCTCCTGTAGATCATAAGCCCAGTCATTTATTTTTACATATTAGTCCAGTCATTTACTTCAGGTTTCATCTTGATTATTCTATGAGTCAGCATCCCAAGACCCCTTGCTCCTAATTCATAGGAGACAGCAAGCACACTTTTTTTTAACATTGCAAAAAATTCCAGTGAAACTGTTTGGGATCCATTCCATTATTACTTACTAGGCTCACTGGTCTAAATCATATTAAATTTCCAATATTTACCTGCTTGTTTTAACTTCTAAAAAGAACAATAATTCCAAGCATTTCAGTAATGTCAGCTTCACAATGCTTTAATCTATCAATTTGCATCAATATGGAACTGAATACCACATACACAATGGTATCATTACAATCATAAAATATAGAAACCCATGGAAAAAAAACATAACATATTCTAAACAAAAGCAAGATTGTAGTCTAGAAAGTATCTGCTCATTTTAATAGTTTTGATGAAATTCTAAATTATAAAAATCAAGCCAGAAAACCAAGAGTGCTGCTAGAACAGTGAGAGGCAGAGAGGAGTGGGAAGAAAAAGGGGAAAGATGTATTTCTTAAAGAACAAAGAAAGGAAGGAAAGAAGGAAGGAAGGAAGGAAGGAAGGAAGGAAGGAAGGAAGGACGGACGGAAGGAAAAACTGAGGGAGAGAGGAAAGAAGGAAAGAAGGAAGGAAAAATAAAAAAGAAAGAAAAAAAGAAGGAAAGAAGAAAGAAGGAAAGAATGAATGTAAGAATGAAAGGAAAAAGGATATAGTAAAGAATAAAATTGGAATTTATTATTCAGAAGTATTCCTGTTGGTGGAGATGAACATGTTATTATTTTCTAACTAATATATCAAAGTTTTCTTTGGAGACAACAAAACAAAAAATTAACATAATTTGTTTGGAAGATGAGCAATAAATGAGTCATGCTGTGGCGTGAGTTTCCTAAAAAGAGGTTTTAAAGGGAATGAGGGATTGGGGAGAGAATATGAACACTGGCTTTTTTTTTTATTGAATTCCTCTTTAATTATAGGAGAAAATGGCTCAGCTGTGAGTCAGTTGGCTCGTGTGTGCTATGTTATGATGGTTTTAAAGAGACTAAAATAAACAATACATTTATTTTAACAAAGTAAAGACTAAACACTTCTACACTTAGGTTTTAAACTCCAGTCATTAATTCAATTACTGGACTTATTTCTCAAAAGTAAAACCTAGCCAAGCCACCCTACTCAATAAAGCTATAATCTGGCCTTGGGGATGAAGAATTTTGTGTTGTTCTTGTCATTTAGGTCTGAAAAAAATTGCTTATACTCATACCTTATTGTTCTTTTTCATGTACACAGAAATTATTACTTTTACACAGCAGAACTCGAATTTTTTAAATTCTTTTTTTTGTTTTGACTATTTTCTCATGCAATATATTTTTTATCATATTCTTTCCTCTTCCATCTTCACACTGCTCCTTTTCCATCCAACTTCACTCTTCATGTCCTTCCACTCTTTTAAAGAAACAAAGAAAAAAGCATGTGTATGCACGTGCGCACACACACACACACACACACACAACCTGTTTAGCCTATTTTCTGTTGACCAGCTATTCTTCAGCAGAAGGCCATGTGGTGTGGCTGATATATCAGTGTCACTCCATTGAAGAAAACTGATTTTCAATCTCTCAGAAGCTATCAATTACAAAGAGCTTTGTAGCTAGGGGTAGAACTTTGTGCCCACTTTCCTTTCTCCATCCTGAAAATCTTAGCCAGTCTTGAGCTTTCAAGACTCATCCATGTTGTCACAGTCTCTGTCAGTTCAAAAGCATGTGAGCCCAGTTGTGTCTGGTTTTCAATTTTTTTTGATATACCACCTTTTAACTCTTTTCATATCTTCCACATAGATTCTTGAGATTTGAGGTGAGAGCCGTGATAATGAATCACTTTAGCTCAGATTGTTCCAGTCACTCACTCTCCACAATGTCCAGCTGTAAGCTTCTGTGCTAACTACCATCACTACAAGAAGTTTCTCTGACAAAGGTTGAGCAATGTATTAATATATGGACATAAAAATACATAATTAGGAGTTGTTTTACTGTCATGTTCGCTCAGTAGAATAATAGTAGGCTTTCCTCTAGGGTCTATGACATACCTATTCTACAGTCCTTGGCCCGTTAAATACTGTCAGGTGTGGATTTAATCTCATATCTTAACTCCAGTCAAATTTAGCTGTTTACTATGAGAACAATGGTGCCACGATTGCACCAATGAGTATATTTTGCAGGCAGATGGCTATTGTAATTCACAGGGTTTGCAGTTGAGTGTGATCAATGATCACTTATCCCCTTTGGTTATGCACATAGCATCTTTCAGTGTCCTAGTTGGGTTTTCTGTTGCTGAGAAGAGACATCATGACCAAGGCAACTCTTACAAACAACAACCCCACAGTAACATACTTCCTCCAACAAGGTCACAACTCCTAATATCGCCAGTTCCTGAACCAAACATTTTTAAACCTCTCTGGCCTTGCCTAGTTATAGCATAACATGAAATAGATTTAGTCCACTGTTATAGTCCACAGTCTATAACAGTCTCAACAATGTAAGAGTCCAAATTTCAGAATCTCTTCTGAGATTGATAAAATCTCTTAAATGTAATCCCCTAAGAAATAATTTAAAAACAGATCACATATCTCTAACATTATATATGATATACATTACCATTCCAAAATATCATGGTGAGAAAATACTGGACCAAAGCAAGACAGAAAACCATCTGGGCAAACTCCAAACTCTGCATCTCCATGTCTGATGCACTCAGATCTCCAAATCCTTTCATCTTTGTTGAGTATAACAGCACTTCTTTCTCTTTGGCTTGTTCCACTCTGTTAATAGCTTTCCTAGGCAGATAAACCATAGCTCTTGAATCTCTAATATTTTGGGGACTCCAAGGCAACTTCAACTTTACAGCTTCTTGTTCCAATGTCCGGGATACACACAGATCTTCTGGGATACTCCAATGGACTTATGTCACTTCTCCAGCTCTACCCTCTGTAGCACTCTAAGATCTGGTCGACTCCACTTTGCTGACAAAACCATGGTACTGGCATCTCTAATTTCCTGTAGTCTTAGATTGCAACTAGGCCTCATCAATAACCTTGCACAGGGTCTCTTCAGGGTACCTAATCTCACCTTCTTTGCATGACCCCATCAGTCCTGAACTGTCAATTTCAATTGAGGTTGCGCTTTCACCAATGGTTTTTCCTGGCCTCATACAGTGCAAAGCTACATATGCTGATACTGATCTTTTTCATGCCTTTAAAACCAGTAACTCCTTGGTGATTCTAGTACATTACTAATTCCAGCTGCAGTATGACATACAATCCTGGTTATCTCTTGAACACAGCCTTTTTGTGCTTTTAGAAAATGCTTCCCAGAAGATTTCATCTCAGTGATGCTGGTCTCTTCTTAATCACCACTAATTTCTTAGCTCCAGCTGACCAGCAGCAACTGCCCCGGTTAATCCCTTTATCCTTGACTCTAAAGACAGGGCCATATGGCTGAAGCTGCTAAATTCTGCTGCTTGCTGGAGCTGGAACATGTCTACCTTGTTCTATTATATCCTTCACTACCTAAGCTTGAGTGTCCTAGAACTTGCTCTATACACAATCTGACATCTGCACTCCTCTGTCTGTTAAATTCTGAGATCAAAGAAATGTACTCCCATGCCTGGACCTAAGCCTTCCTTTACCTGGAACTCAATCTGTACCATGCTGGCCTTGAATTCAGAGATATCCTTAACTTTTATCCTGGGATTAGAAATATGTACCCCCATGCCTGGGCCTAAACTGTGGCCACTATGCCTCAAGATTTGTATCAAAAGCCTATGTCTTCCAACGTCAAGATCTGGATCACAGATAGGCCCTCCATTTTCTGAATTCTGCTTCATTTCGGATTAAAATTCCAAATGAAAACAAAGTTAATAATGTGTAACATGCTTTAACTATCCCTTTCTCAACTGCAAACACATAATAAGCTTAGCTGGGTGTGATCTTGCCCTGAGGTCACCACTTTCCTAATCTGTTTATCCCCTTGACCATAGGGTTCAGCTCCACTCTACTTCTTGGTGCCTCTTCATGCTTTAAGTCATTCATTTTGTACTTTTCTTTTCAGAGCTTGCTGGTTCATCAAAATACCCTTCATAAGACTAAACCAGAGAACAAAGTCTCTGCTGGGCTTTTTTGAGATTTCCTTTATCAATGAAATTAACATAAATCTCTTTACCTTAGCCTCTGGTAGACTAAGGGAACTCAAGGGCAAAAATCAGCCAATCTCTTCACCAAAATACCCCCAAAACAGTTTCCTAGCCACAAACTGAAAACTGTCTCCACTGAAATCTCTAGAGACAGGCTTCCAGGGTTCAAATAACCCTCAGCAACAAAGTCTTTCCACATTCCCACTAGGACAACCCATTAAGCCTCACTTTAAAGCATTCTGCTGCTTTCCAAATTCAAAGTCAGAAAATGCACATTCCTCCAAGCAAAAGTATGTTCAGGCCTATCACAGCAATACCACACTCTGGATACCAACTTCTGTCTTAGTTAGGGTTCCATTGCTGTGAAGAGACACCATGATGCTTACTAAGGAAAGCATTTAATTAGGGCTGACTTATAATTTCTGATGTTCAATACAGTTTCATCAATGCAGGAAGCATGACAGCATCCTGGCAGACATTGTACTGAAGGAGCTGAGAGATCTATATCTTGTTCCAAAAGCAATATGGAGAGACTGTCTTTGAGGCAGCTAGGAGGAAGATCTCTCATAGCCCACCACCACAGTGACAACTCTTTCTCCAACAAGGCTATACCTCCTCATCGTGCCATTTTCTCCACCAAGCATATTCAAACTACCAGAACTAGGGTGGAGCTTCTAATTGAGGAACAGCTCAATGTCTCCACATTGGATTATATACGTATATGTTCCCATTAGCAATAGAGTATTATTGTCAGGTTTTGGGGGGTAACCAATAGTATCATCAATAGCTTGGAATATTGAATGGTATATAGGACCCCTTCAGCCAAAATCTCAAAATTATGTAACTTATTTGTGTTACTGAGAATTTTATTTTATAGTATATGATGTCTCCCTGTGGCATTGTATTATATTCTCTATTACATGGTATTATATATTTAACTTTTTTATATGTGTACATTTGAGGAAAGGCTGTGAAGTAAATTTTGATATGGCATCTTAATAGACTGCTGGAATAATGTATCCCTCCCTATATTCCCTGTTATACCATATACCCTAACCTCTTGCCCTCTTTTCTAGCTATCTACTTTTATCTTAGTGTTTCTATTGCTGTGAAAAGAAACCATAACCACGGTGACTGTTATAAAGTAAAACATTTCACTGGAGCGACTTACAGTACAGAGGTTTAGATCATTGTCATTATGGCAGAAAATATGGCGGCACATGGGAAGACATGGTGCTGGGAAAAAATTGAGAGGTTTTCAGGAGAAAGAGAGGAAGACACTGGGCCTGGCTTTAGTATTTGAAACCTCCAAGTCCATCTACAGTGACACACTTTCTCTAAGGAGGCCACATTTACTCAACAAAGCCATACTTCCAAATAGTGTCACTCCCTGTGAACCTATGAGGACCATTTCACTCAGTCAATCATGGTTTCCTTAAGAAGACCCTCTCCTTCCAGATGCTTTACTAGCTATCTAATCTCTGTAGATATTCTGAACAAACCACATATCTCTGAAGTTTAAAAGATAACATCCACCTATAAGTGAAATCTTGCAAATTTGTCTTTCTGGGCCTGAGTTACCTCCTCAGCCTACAAATTTTATAATTTTATTCTTAAGAGCAGAATATCACATTGTTTAAATGTAACAATCACATTTTATTTATCCTTCTATCAATTTATGGGCATCTAGACTGTTCCCAACTTCTGGCTGTTGTGAATGAAGTCATGAACATGGGTAAGCAAATGTCTCTGTACAAGGTTATAGACTCCTTTATGTAGAGAGTCCTTGGGTATATACCCAAGAGTAGTATAGCTGTATCTCGTAGTAGATCAATTTTCTGTCTTTCCAGTTACCTTCATACTGGTTCTCATAGTGGATGTATCCCTTTGTTCTCACATCAGCAATAGAATAGGGTTTTTCTTTCAGCACTTGTTTTCTGTTTCTAATGTCTTTTCTCACTTTGATATTCACTTGCTTTGATCTACTGCCATAATTAAGCAATAATCAACTACTTTACAAAAAAAAAAAAAAAAAAAAAAAAAAAAAAAAAAAAAGGCCAGTTGGTGTCAAGATGTATTTAAGCAAAACACTGTGACAGAAAAAAAAACAATGATAAAAACAAGATGAACTTATATCTTGTGTCTGGATGAACAGGTATTTAATAAACTGTACAATGCTAAGAGCATTCAGTAAGTGTTGCACTGTGAACATTATTTTTACAGGATTAAGATAAAGACTTTGGGAAGTTGCCTGGCTCACAAGAATCATGGGACTTTCTCTGGATTAGAGGACAAGTAGAGAGGAGTGCGTTTGGTAGAGTCTGAAGCAAAGGATGGAAAGATTCTGAGTTTTAAAGGCAAGTTAGCAAGGGGTTTTGGTTTGCTTTGCTTTTTCTTTTATTTTAATTTATTCTTAAAATAGAAAACCTACATCAAAACGCTATCTAGAATTTAAGCCATTTATATTTTTATTTTAATTAACTCCAAATTTGAATAAAAATGACTCTATTTTAGTTGTTGAGGCAAATGTGAAAAAAAAATTAATTCCCAATTTAATTCGCAGAAATCCTACATATAGAACTTTAATGGAACAAAACAAAAATTTTATCAAATACAGGTAAATACTGATTATTGAAGACTTAAAACAGAAAAATAATATAAAGAATCAAAGATGAACAAAAGTGAGAGATATGCTATAGCATATCTAAACAATGCAACAAGTTGAGTTATTAAAAATAATTATTATACAAAATTTTATGATATGAAATATATTCTGCAAAATATTAAATAAAAATAGGAAATATGAAACTTAGAATTATGGAAGTTTTACCTAAAGTGAATAGAGTATAAATAAGCAGTAACTGAACAGGTAACTATATACATGGAAAAATGATCAGAAGGAAAGTGTTTTAAAATACTGTTTTTTAAAAGGCTTTTATTTATAATTTCTAGGCCACAGATTTTTTTCTTAATAAAATTCTAGATCTTTCATTATAAATATTTGTTACAATAAAATAGTCAGGATACAGGTGAACATGTCAAAGAGGAATATATTAATGAAGGAAACACACGGAAAGATGGGACTGGAGATGTAGCTCAATTGGCAGAATGTTTGCTTAATATGCATAGGGCCCTGAGGTTGTTGCATAGTATCATGTAAGCTATGCAGCAACACACTTAAGAAATCCCAGAGCTCTGAATGTAAAGACAGAAGGATAAACACTTACATGCCACCCTTGATTGCACATCAAATTTGAGGCCAGTTTAGGACACATGAGACCCTGACCAAAACAAAGCTGAAGGATAAGGCTTAAAGGTCCAAGAACATTTCTTTGTTATTACCATGAGAAAAATGATGAGAACTGTCTATCTGGCAAGTCAAAAGCTTAACATAAAATATACCTGATAAAATATAATCTGTACCTCTGAAAGGGGGTCAGGAAAGTGTGAAATTAACATCAACAAACACTCCATAAGGTTTATGAAGTGATTTTATCTGATATGGCACAAAGGAGTGGTAACCAGAAAATCCACCATCCTCCCTAGTGTCAGAATGAGCCTCTGGGACACCGACATGTGGGAGTCTAGTTAATGTCCTGAGGCCAGAGAGTGAGAAAGTTGGTGAGAAGAGGGCAGTTTTCAGCCATTAGAGCCAGCCACTGTCTAAAGTTGCAGGATGACAGTTTCTCATTTCAACACACCCTGGCACGAGAAGCACAAGATCAAAGGGAAACACAATCATTCTACCTCCTTAGGGTCAGCACAGGCCAAAGGACAAGTGGTCTTGGCCATGAAATAGTTGCTATCTTGGGAAGAAGAAGAGAGAAATAAGACAGTGGAGATAAAAATAGTCCTAAATGAAAATTCACTGAACAAATATTTGTCATGAAGAGAGACTTTCAAATAAAGCCAATTTCTTTTTAAGTGGCTAAGCTGGCATGTACTTGATTTGAGTCTATTTGGCTATGGACAACTGAACAGGCCCAAGATTCCTTGACCCAACCACTTCTATCACCAGCAGGGATGTAATCATCATGGTATCTGAGCAGCCCATCTACTTCCTCTTAGACACTATGGCCACTTACTCAGTTTGACAGAGGACCCACTTCTCTCTCGCTCATTCTCCTATTGTTGGGGTAGAAGAAAAACTTTACTCATAAGATCCCATTACTTAGTTGCATTTTTAAGGTTGTTCCTTTCACCCATTTCTTTTTGGTAGTGTCAACATGTCATGTTCCCTTACTGTATTAAGATGGGCATTCTTTTGGTAGGAACCCAATTCCTCATTAGAAAAGTAAAAAGGCTGCACGACTAGGCCCTCATAAGTGAGATTCTATGACCCTTTGATTGGCAGTAGTCACAGGACCTTCTTCAAAACTATGAACATCCATCAGTTTTTATGGAGGTGGGAGATGTCTGAATTAATGGAAAACTGTATCCCCCCCCCCATCTAGCATATTCCTGAAATATGAACATAGAAATAGCTACACGGGGGAAGTATAATGTCTTAAAAATATTTAAAATGCTCAAGTAAACTAAATACTTCCTGTAGCTTCTTGTTTAAAATGCACATAGTTGGCTCTACTCCATTGAGCTGCATACTAGAACTCCAGCAGTGTCTGTATAACAAGAAGACACAACTCATCCCCATGCCTTATCACCACTTGGTATCATATTTGATTTTTTGACAAGGCAACAACTCTCCCATGCCTCAATTATTTGCTGCTCTATCTTCCTCCTGACGATGAATCTTTATTATTCTATAATTTAAAATAAAATGGAAGAAAATTGACTAGAAATACTAAGTGGTTTTAAAAGAACTTAGAGACATGTGAATTTTGTGAGTGTGTGAGAATTCGAACATTGACCTCAATCCTCTTTTCTTAATCAATTACTGCAGAGGCTCTTCCCACAGTCATTTAATTAGTGTTTCTATTAATTAACACTTTCCTTTTCTCACATGACACTTAAACACAGAAGTTGGCTGGATACTCTCTACCCCTAGACACCCTTCCTACCTCTCATATGCCTGAGAACTTTCTCTTGTCATTTAGGCTTTATGACATTCAGTCTCAAAATATTCCAGAACTGTTATATGTGAATGATGATCATATTAGTCGAGGAAATGTAAAGTATAAACATGAAAGTGGTAACCCTAGAAAGATCCTTTGAGGAGGACATGCTCAGTGAGTGAGGATGGAGCCCATATGAACACAATTGGCTCTGGTTCTCTAATACATGAAGCTTATAGAATTCCCTTGTCCCTTCTACCATGTGAAGAAACTATGACAAAACCTCATCCAGGTTCCAGGAAGCAGACACCGACCAGATACCACATCTGCCAGTATTTTTGATCTTGCACATTCACAACTTTTAAATTATGACAAGTCAAGTTTGGTTGTGTAAAAGATGCCCAATTGACTATATGTTTTTATATCAGCTCAAGTGGACTTGGAACTTTGACTGAATTGTACTATTGGAATGTAGATTGCATTGTACTATTGAAAGACACCTTTAAGTACAAGGAATGAACTCTACAGAAAATGCCTCCCAACATGAGCTAAGAAGCGTTGTCAACTCCCCCTCCCAAAAAAAAAACAGAAGCTTTGTCTTTATAATTTTGGAGAAAAAAAAAACCTTCACTTAAAATGTATGTTCACCAGTAACAGTGTTAAGGCTTATGCTATATTAACAAATAATCTTTTTTAGTTACTTAATATGATAATAATTTACACATTTTATATACCTAATATAATATACCTAGAAAAAAGGACATGTTGGAACATTAATGGCCATCTCTGAGGAATATGTGATTTCTATTTAGTCGACTGCAAAGTCTGGGGGACACACCCTATGCACTCATATCCTCATTAGTGATACTAATTACTATATAGGAGTATTAGTGAATGGATGGTTTCCAAAAACACCCCTAGATTCAGTATTTCCTGAAAGAAACAGAAATCATCAAATGTTGTGTTGTTCATGGTTAGTCTTTACTTGGTAAAGAGCATAATATCTTGATAATATGCTGTTCAAACAAGTACAAAATATGCTTCTCAGCTGTCAATTGAAATATACTCTTTAATAATAGGATATGCTCTTTGATATGGAGAATAACTCCTGCCTAGTGAGAAAAGTTGTCTAGGTTGTACCCAGTGAACCTTAGAAATAAGACCAGGCAGAAAAGTCTGCCATTCCTACCAAGACAAAAAGACAAGGTATATCTGTGAGAAATGTAATAGACCTTTTGGAGGTAAAGAAAGACTCCCAAGTATGGTAGTAAAAGAAATCTTAGTGTTGGCACTGCAGAAGGTTAACCAAAGTCTGGACTTTTCTCTGTAAACTAAAGACATTTCTGGAAGATTTCAATATGCATGGAATTAAGAAGTTTTACTACTATTTATTCAAACCCCTAAATTGATTAGGAAAGAAAAAATCTACAAACTAAAACAGTATGTTCCTCTTCTTTAAGAGGCTATCAGCCTAACACCATATGGTGTCTTGCACAAACATCTGTAGCAAATTTGAATTGCAAAGACCTAAAACTTTAAAATTTAATTTTTTATATTCCTTCACCATTGTCAGTCTTTATCACAGTATTGAGGAAATATTTCATCACAGAAAGTGTTTTCTCTGTTATTTCAGGAATGAAATATTCCAAATCATCATTGCTTTGCTCTCTTCCTCTTCACATAGGGAAGTCATGGCTAGGAGAAAGAAAAACACTGACCCCCGTACAGCCTCTTAACAAAATATTGTGCTTGTCAATGGCAGTTTTCCTTTTTGATGTCCTGGTCACTAAATGAAGTTGGGCTTCTGTAGTCAATACACTTACACTTATAGATGACATCATTTTTCTACTATAAAAAAAGCATCTGTAACATTTTCTGGCATAATTATTTTGTCTTCAGATCATAATTAGAAACTTTTCTACTCCCATGTGTCTCTTTGAGATAAAAATGTCTCACAATGAGGAGCACAGGGGTCCAGATAACAGAAGCTATTTCAGCAACAATCAGTTAATACTCTGTGCTTTGCTGTCCTGAGTTAATAAGAATTTACCATGGTAGATGTAATCCAGGTATAAACTTTTCTAAGATGCCCTAGAGCCAATCAATGGTTTCTTCCTCCATATGTTCCATATGTCCCACCTAAAATTGCCTCCTACTAGCTGTTCAGTTTATTAATTTTTCCAGGGCAATCAAAAAGTATCCCTTATATAAGTTTATAATTAAATTTTTAAGTAGCATGAAATTTTTCACAATTTTTGATAGTATAAACTTTACTTTCAGAGGGAATAAGAACTATTTAAAATTTTTCCAAAAAGTGTTTTACTGAAAAGCTTATTCTAATTGAAAATTCTGGACATCTAACCATCAGGGTGATTAGACAAGTCAATTTAGGAATCTGTTCTCTAATAACTAGAACCTGAATCTCATTTTGTTATCATTACAAATTTGTGTAAAATGCCTTTTATTATAAAATATCAATAATACCTACACATCTTTATTGAATTGGTGATTAACTTTTATACAAAACTGTTATTAGTACTGTACATACATATGGCACATGTGTTGAGGTATAGCTATATTTTCTAAATTTACATATTCCTGCCTTTAAGGAGACTTTACAAGACTTAGGAAGCAAATGAAGCTTGCAAGGCTCAGGATGTTAAGTAAATTACTGCCAGGAGCCATCATACGGGAAGCTAAAAGCTAGCAGGTGATCTTCCTCATATGGTCTGCCTTGGATCAAAAAACTACAATGGAGCTCTGATAGGCCAGACCCAGGAAAAAATATTTTAGAAAACATTCCTGCTATTACTATGTGTTTGCTATTATTATTCAACATATATAATAATCACTAGGCATTAGCCCACTCTTTTGAGCAGATCTCTGCAGAACAATGAAGACGTACTCTCTTGTAGGAGTGCTATATAGACAAATAGATGATTTCCTAAATCTTGATGATTCTATAAGAATTTGTAAAATTATAATGATATTTATTAAGCTCTTTTAAAGTGGGACTCCTATCAAGTTCTCTCTAATAATCGAAACTGCATTGAAGACTTTGCCAGTCTGTAGTGTCATGAATCAATTGCTTCAGATAGTAAGCAGGCATTCTGCAACTCAGAGCACATTCCAAGAGGTTGTAAACCATTCACCAAAGGTCATAAAAAGAAAACTAATGATTTATTATAGGTGCTACAACATAAGATAAAATAGTGATGGGTTTTATTTACACAAACTTCATTTATACTATGGTTACAGAAGTTTTGTTTGTGAACACTCCAAGAATCTGCAGAGCTGGTGTTGACTGTTTACACAGATAACTACTACTAATGGGTATGCATGTAAATATTCTCCATTTTAATCTTCTTATTCAATTTACGATTTAAATATATGTGTAAACTTGTGGCAAACTTTTTACCATGTTATCCTGTGTCTTAGTCGGGGGTTTCTACTCCTGCACAAAATATCATAACCAAGAAGAAAGTTGGGGAGTAAAGGGTTTATTCAGCTTACACTTCCACATTGCTGTTCATCACCAGAGGAAGTCAGGACTGTAACCCAAGCAGGTCAGGGAGCAGGAGCTGATGCAGATGCCATGGAGGGATATCACTTACTGGTTTCCTTTCCCTGGCTTGCTCAGCCTGTTTTCTTATAGAACCCAGGTCTACCAGCCCAGGGATGGCTCCACCCACAATGGGCTGAGCCCTCCCCCCTTGATCACTAGTTGAGAAAATGCCTTACAGCTGGATCTCATGGAGGCATTTCCTCAGCTGAGGCTCCTTTCTCTGTGATAACTCCAGCTTGTGTCAAGTTGACACAAAACCAGCCAGTACATCATGTATTCTGAAAGATGTATCAATGCTGAGGACAAAGAGAAAATCAGAACAAAGCTTAGGACACTTTTTATAGACAGAGTACCTTTTAGACAGAACGGGGCTGAGAAGAACTTTTTAAACCGAACAGAACTGAAGAAGAACTTAGAAGTAGATGCATAGCATTAGGAAAGATGCTACTGAGAGTAAGGGCAATGTGACATCTGAGCAGGAGAAAGTAAGACTAAAATGGGGATTCAGAGTGGAAGATCTTATAAATTATGAGGCAACTTAAAACAAACAAAGAAATAAATATATAGAATGCAGAGGGGAAGGGAAAAAATAAGCTTCAGAGAGCAGAAGGAAAGACTTCTCCTTACCAGGGGACAGAACAGGTCTTAATACCAAGGCTTTAGTCTTAGTAAGGAGAACAAAGCTTTCTTCTTGCAGACTTGGGTTTAATTCAATTAGCAATAAAAGCATAGAAGCTTTCTCTTTCTCTATGCAATAAACATTGGAACTGATTTTACATCCAAAATTAGTGAATTCTTTCTGCATTAGTGCTCAGTTTTTTTTTCTCCCTATATGTATGTGTTTTAGTATGCAACTGTGAAATAGCATGAAAGTTGGGTATAGCTGGTTCGAATGAAGATTTATGAACTTAAATGTATTCATGTATATAGATATATGCATAAACATATATATGAATTTATATAAATTTAATCCACATTTGCTTGTGAAAAAGTTTTTCCTTCTGTGAGTGTGATTCCCTTATCCTGGTTCAGTAGGAGTTTACTGCTCCAAATTTTCCTCTAGCCTGACAAATGAAAGGTATCTGGATAAAAAGGGAAAAGACTCTAGCAATTAATCATTAAATTAATATTCTGCTCTTTTAGGATGGGATGATAAATGCTAGAGACTGCAGTTTCTGGCCTCAAAGGGACTCAGGCAGGTCAGCAAAACAACTCAGATTTAGATAGGTAAACATTTTTTTTATTATATAGCAACCCTCAATATCTCGTAAGAACAAGTCTTATCCCTGCCAATGCTTTTCATGGTCCACTGTCTCAAGAAGAGCCAAGAACAAGAAAGAAGGTCCACCAGGACTGGCCCCTGACAATTTGCAATGCACTGGAAGCTCCTGAAACTCACAGAATCCCAAAGTTCCCTGTTAAGAAGACACAGTAGTAACAGTTGCTAGGGAAGGAAGAAGGTCTTACTTGGTAGAACCAGATGGGAAGTTAGACAGAGAGCTCCAGGGTTGTACCTTCCATGAGTCCTGAGTTTTGGTGATGCAGATACTTTGGGTTACCTTTGTAACTTACCCTTGTAAGTAATGGCAGTAACCTTACTGGCTCACTGGATTTTGATGGAATCATTTCTTTGGTCTGTCACTGATATAATTGACTGCTCACTTCTTCCCCAGAACTCATACACAGTATTACTCAGTAAAATGGGCTAAATATTTTTAAGAGTGTAGTTTTAACTGCAAACTTTTCAAAAATATCTAAACTGAGCCTTCTTACCCTTCCCATCACTGTGGTCTAGAATCATGCAATCCTTTGTTGTGAATTATATGGTCAGCATCATCATCCCTGGCCTATAAACACTTGATGCCTTGATGCCAAAGTAGCATCAACCTCAAGCAACAGCAGAAGTATCTATAGACGGGACCGATCATCTCCTTGCATGAGCAAAACCACCCCCCACTGAGAACTACTCTATTAGATGGTTGTTTAAAAGCTAACAATTTTAATCTCCCCTTTTCTACCTTTAGGCTTTCTTTTTATGATAAGCCTTAGATTTGAAGATTTTAGTAAATGGCTTGAAAGTTGTCATAAAAGTATTGAAAATCCTAGTTATTAGTCTGATATTATAGTATACCATTTCCTTTTGTACATTTTAAATGTATAACACTACTGAAGGACAGCAGACAAAGCAACACCATAACTTACTCTTTTTGTCTTATTTTGTTTCTCACAACACAAAACTAATCCTATTCCTGTTAGACCAAGCAGTTGATAAAGATGGATCCCACTTAAGATGCCACATGATAAGGCACTGACTATTTTTATTTTAAATTCATTGTAATGACCACACCATACTTAATTGAAAATGTTATCTACCTGCATGCTATTAAACAGCCCATCCACATTTCATGGCTGAACAATACCTCTGCTTAATAACCTAATTTGTACTGCAATAAAAACAAAATCCGTTTCTGAATGTTACAGGTAGTTTACAATTTAATTCTCCAGTAATGTTTCTCCTAATGTAATGTAAGGCTCTCTGCTCACTGCAATATTTTAAATGCAGCTTCCATTCAATAGGTTTGCTTATTGTGTGGCTCACTGATGTTAGGAATTTGATTTTCTTCAAAATAGGATTGTGTTCCAATGATTTATGTAAATATGGCTTTTTAATCTAACCTTTACATTTTTTCCCTTGAAGACGTCTGCTTCTTTAGGTTATTCATCATACTATCATTTAAAACAGATGTTATCTCTACATAACTATAATAAAAATTTTTGAAAATAGGAAAAGCTAAGACCAAGGAGAGAATAATTTTGTTTGTCATACCTGTCATCTAGATCTTAGTCTATTTCATTTTTTCTCAGATCTATGAAATAGGAGAAAGGTGATGTTTACCACAACATTGTTCTGAGAATTGATCACATGGGTTAGTAAATGTCACATGACTATAGAAATTCCTGGTGTGTTTAAAGGATGAAAATAGAGCAGTTAAAGTCATTCCATTAAGGGCACCAAATGGCCAAAACATTAAAGCTAGATTCAGACTAACTCAGAACAGTGACACTCATTTCTGGCTTTCCCTTTAGGCTAGTCCTAAATATCTCAGACATTCATCCACACATTCCTACTGGACAGCACTGTAGTCTTTCAAGATAATCCTTTGCATTCAGATTCTCCAAACTCTCCAGATAACACCAGTGTGAGAACAGTGGTTGGAGTGGAAGATAAACAACATAGACTTGCACATTCTATTTGGGCACCATTAGAAGCCATCAGAAGAAATGGCATTCCACAAGCTTCTCACACTACCAGAAGGACCAGTGGGCAGGCAGCCAAAGGCAGTTTCCTTCTCCTGTTTATACGCATAAATAGTTGTGTACACTTCATAATAGTCTTTCGCATCTGTTCTATTTATAAATAATATATTTTATAGCACTCTTTTATGTTTATTTCACATTTTAAAAGAGAGCTAAAATGGCTAGGGAGATGGCTCTGAATTAGAGTATTTACTGTATGCTGAGGACCAGAGTCTAGTCCCTTGAAACCACATAAACTGAGATGCAGTGGTGCATATGCAGTCTCAGCCCTTCCACTGGGATGGGAGATAAACACCGTGCCTGGGAGCTCATGAGCCACCTACCATGGATGACACAGAGCAAAAGAAACAAGGGAGACACTGCCTCAAAAAATATGGAGGAAGAAAATAGAATCTAGGAGTTGTCTTCCATCTTTTACATACAAATCTTGGCATGGCACACATCCACATTCACACCCAAACATGTGCAACAATACTAAAGGATAATTCAAAACTAGGACGTAACTGTGTCCTAAGTAAGGAGTTCAGAAATGGTTCAGGAAGAAGACATTTCCATTGAACTGATCCCATGGAAGAATCAGAGCATCAATCCTGAGGGTATAGAACTTACTCATATGGATTTCCCACCCGAGTTCCCGGTAAAGATGCTATTGAAGCAAAACAAAAGCTCTTCCATAGAGTTTGATCATCACCAGTACATGAAATGAAAAACCGCTTATAATGAAAAAATAGGACCTTACTACTTAACAAAGGAGTCATAAAACTTCATAGTTTGATGGGTCCATTTTTAAAATTTAAAGAAAACACAATGTTTATGTTTTACCATTGGTCAAAAATCTTAATATCGCTTAGATGACCTAAAAGGGAAACCTCTGAGATTTTCATAAATGCAAATGTCATTCAACCCACTAAATTATTTTCTCATCTCCATTGCCTCATTAGCATCTCCCAAAATTAGCAGTGAAGCATATGCTCCCAAGGGGAAAAGTCAGAGTGGGGCACGGGGTAAATCCCAAGGGGAAAAGTCAGAGTGGGGCACGGGGTAAATCCCAAGGGGAAAAGTCAGAGTGGGGCACGGGGTAAATCCCAAGGGGAAAAGTCAGAGTGGGGCAAGGGGTAAATCCCAAGGGGAAAAGTCAGAGTGGGGCAAGGGGTAAATCCCAAGAGGAAAAGTCAGAGTGGGGCATGGGGTAAATCGAGAGTATGTATGGTTCATCTTTAATAAAAACAGTAAAGCTAAATTTTTAGCCTTCAATAACCAAACATTTAAAGTTTTTCTTTTCAGTACCCTAACTGACAGCACTGTAAGCAACTACTCATGAAACACTGATGTAAAGAGAATGTGTGTTAACTTTCATTGTCATTTGACTAGATTTATAATCATACAAGGTTTTTAGAGCCAATAATACCACCAAGAGCCCCAGATGTCAGGCATGCAGCTGAAGCACTTGATATTCATAGTCTTGGGTTTCTCTTGGCATTAGTTTTCTTGCTGTATCTTATTCCCTCCTTTGTGGATTAAGAATGTATTCCTTATCATCGACTATTAGAAGTATGTTAATTCAAATGGTTTTGACTTAAGGGGCTCTTAGAACCAAACATTAAGTTATGCAATTAGCCTTCTGAGAAACCAAGACTAGATCATAGTGACCTTCATTGTCCATTTGACTTGTGGCTTAGCATCACCCAGGAGACAACCTGAAGGTATGACTGAGAGAGTTTCCAAAGAGGCTAAACTGGGGAGGGAAAACTGACTTTGTGTGTGGTGGCACTAGCCCATGGTCTGAAGTCCAAAACTGGATCAAAAGAAGTGTAACTCAGTGTGAGCAGACATTGCTATCTGCTGCCTACCTGTGGAGGTGCTGGGAGTAGCTGCCTTCTTGCTCTTCCGTCCACTGTTAGACCCATTCTCCCACATGCCTACTCTGCTGTGCTGCTTTATGCCCCTAAACTGTGAGCCCAAATCAATCACTGTTTTCTTAAGTTCCCTTTGTGGGTTAGTCAGAGGACTATACAAGTGACTAATATCACAGAAGAAATACTAATTCTAATAAAATATTCATTGTTATTATAAAGTTTAATGGACTTTTGTTTCATTTTATTTTGTTTTGAAACAGGATATAACTATATAGCTCTGCCTGGCCTAGAACTCACTACATAGACCAAGCTGGCCTTGAACTCACAGAGACAGGTCTGCCTCTTCCTTCTGAGTGCTAAGATTAAATGCATCTACCACCACATTTGGCTAGTATAAACTGATTCATATAACTGTATTACCATATTTTTATGTGACTGACAACGCCATAGATTAATTTAAATCTACATCCACATGGACACATGAGCAATGTTCTACATGAGAACGCCACAGGACCTTCCATCACATACACAGCCTACTGTTGGCCCAGTATGTGGCACATAACTATATAAGTCTTCTTTTCTCTTCTTTTTTTAAAGGTGCTAAAGAAATGTTGGAGTGCAACAGGTTTTGCAGCTTCCTAAATAATTCTACATAATTTTTAGCAGATTATAAGTATTTTAAGTAGCTTTCATACTCCAATGAGGCATAAGCATTTATGCTATTGGAATGCCTTCTTGGTGTGTAACTTAATTGGAATTATATGCTGATTTTCAATACTGGCTTGTGTTTGCTTGAGACATGTAAAAATAGAGCTATTGGGAATTTACTTTGAAATGTTCTTTTATGCACCAAACACATCTAGCAGTTGAAAGGTCAGAGAGAGGACAAATAGGAAGAGGGTCAAGAGTATGTGACCTCTGTGGTTTGGAAGGCATTTGTTAAGGCACAAAAACCCCACTGAGAAAGTGGAAGGCTACACAAAAACACATCCTAGGCAGAGGTTTAGAATCAATTCCAAAGGGAAAGTTCTGAGAATTGCTAACAATGATGGATACCCTGTCAAATCTGGGCCTGTTTCCAGAATCCAACACAAATCCTGATGAAAGTTGCCCAGGATTCAGTGGGGCACAGTGTGAGCACCCCATTGCTGGCATAGAGCAAAGGAAGGGCACATAACCTACTGTGTTCAGTCATGTGCACGTCACCTGGCAGTCGGAATTTTAATGAATTTGAACAAAAACCTTGTTCCTAACATTTTTTTTATTTGTGTTCATTTTGTTTTGTTGTTTTTTTCATTCTCGTTATAGGACAAAGAGTTGTGAGAATCCAATAATAGTCAGATGACTATGGGTCCAAAAGGAGAAAGATCATTTCTTTGTACACTAACCTGTATGATGGGTATTCTAACTACTCATCAAATCAAGTTAAAAAAAAAAATCCTTAACGTGCTGTTTCCAGAGAAAATTAAAAGAGCGAGAATCATCTGCCCCTCCTGTGGGTGATACTACACTCTGGGACATCTTCCTAACCTGAATAAAGAGAGAAAAAGAAAGCCATCTGATGGATGCCATCCTCCTTTCTCCACTTCCTAGTCCACCTAAATGTAGAGGTGAGGAGCTCAGCAACACCAGCCTGCTACAGTGACCGCTCTTACTAACATGGCCTCTGCCCTTAGTGGACCTAACCACCGACTGCTATGAGCCAAAGTAAACCCTTTCTCCTTTCAGCAGATTTTGTCAGGTGTTTGGAAAGGATAATGATAAAAGTCACTGGTGTGACAGGTCTAAAAGCCACAATAAGTCCTTTTAGAAGGAGGGTGGGTCCTGCCTTTTGGACCCAACAATTACCCAACCACACAGAGTCTCTTTCATACTCTTTACCTCTGAAAAAAGGATTGCTCTTATTTTAGATTAGTTCTTTCAAAGTCCTCATTAAACATGATGGCTTTCATTATGATATTTCCATACCCATTCTGCTCTGGCTGGTTCTTCTTCATCACACACTCACTGTCCCCGTGCCTCATTCTTCCTGGTGTGTTTTTAGCTTCCCAATAGCTCCTCTTTGCTATCATGTCACATGTGTCCCATTACACAATAAATAGCTCTTTTAATTGCAGAAACTAAGCAAGTCTGCAGTGTTGTCACCCCTCTGAATGAGTCCCTGTCACTGGAGCCACTGTAACCGGTAAGACAGACAGAAGAGCAAACAGAGGTGGGTGGATGATAGCTGCTGTCTTCCTTCAGGCAGCATTCAAGAATGTAAAAGGGGGCGCAGGACTGACTAAGAAGTGACTCTGTGAAAACATCCATGCAATCATTAAGCTCTGATTATGTGGACAAACTGCTATATTACAATCATTTTTCATCTTTATGTGCAGTGAGCAACAGCAGGTAAAAGTTCAGCCCGCACTCAATATTTCTACATACATGCAGCACTTCTCACTACAGGATTGTTCATGACTGGGAAAATGAACAATAACTTACTGCTGAGAAACCCAAGACTCTATGGCACACACTTCACAGGAAACAGAAGCTCATGTGACCTGCTCAGGGTGACACAGCTTGCTAACTGTCAGGAAGGTTGTGATCCCTGGTGACATGTATCTTTGGGAGACCAGAGGAGTATACTCTCTGCTGTGGCCCTTCTGTTACAGTGTTACACAAAGCCCGAGGTGACTCAGATGTTGTGCAAGCTTAAAAGACATGAGATCTCTGCCAAGAATGGCTGAATTATAAACATACAAAGTAACCACAAAGGGGAAACCCACTTGCATATTGGGAGTCAATTAGTGCCTGATACAAGAACGAGTTCACATGGCCAAACACTAAACTGTATCCAACAGTGCAAAATATTTATAAATAACAGTAGCCTGACCCCTGGATAAAATGAGGGCATTGCATTGCCATTGCAAGATACACTTAGATGTAATCCAAGACTATGCTGTTCCTTTTGAAAGAGTAACTTAGCAACCACTGCAGCATCAGGGGTATTTACCCGCAATGTACTGGGAAAGGGAGGAGTTTAACTCAAGATAAAGACCTATAAATCATCTTCCCCCAAATAAAACGCAGCAAAGCTAATTGACCTGCCAAAGCAAGTCTGCCTGCCAAAGCCGAGAGACTAGCAACAACAAAATGTCAAGCAAACAGACACACTTACAAAAGAAAATTTCCACATGGAAAATACAGGCACAGCGTAGCTCCAGTGGAGCATGAGGAAAGCAGACACAATCAATGGAGAGGGATCGTTAAAGCATGCTTTCAAATCATCAACGATGTCAGCAAACACCTCATAGGCTCATTAGCAAACCTCCAGGTGCCACCCAGTTAATGGAAGCGACTGGCAGCCTTGGTAATATTCTATTTCTGAGAGCTCTCCTGGAGGGGAGGCTTTAGGGGAGAAAAATGAAAAGAAATGCTTAATCAATCTCATTTAAAGACCCTCGCTGCTTACAGAATTACAAGTCAGACTTGCATGCGTTGATTAAGAGTCTAAAACAATAGAAACAGGGAAGGGGATTTTTTTTCCCCTAAGACACACTACTGTTGTTGACTTAAAAACAACAGATCATCAGTGCAGTGTGGACCACTGCAACCAACTGCCATGTTGTTGAGCTCAGTCATATACAATCCAATCCTCATGACTTTAACAATCTTCGTTCTCTCCTGATATTTCAAACCTCTTCTTTGAAGGCTAACTATAAGCTGAAATCATTCTGGGGGTACGGAATGCTTGTACATTCTGACAGAAGGACATCTACACAAAAAGGAGGTATGCTACACAGGGGAGGTGCCTGATTCCCTAAGCATCCTTTGCTCAGGTAGAGCAAGAGCAAGGCCACCCGAGGTGACCAGTCCCTGACAATAGTAGGAAGAGAAAAGCCTAAAATCGAAGCCATGGTAACATAGTTTACATTTGGAGAGCTTTTACTGGATCTCTAGTATGTTTTCTTTCTTTCTGAATCACACCCACGAGATTTAACTCTGGTATATATTCCTGTTTTCTTCTGGAAAAGGCACACAATATAAAACCCAGAAGGAAAAAAACATAACAACTGCAGTAGCTCATAAAAGACAAACAACAGTAACAAAGGGTGGAACATGACAGAGCAAACACACCTCAATGACAAAAGTCAGCATAGTCCAGCATCAATTAATTTTCTGATTTCAAGGCCCTTCTGAAAATACCTGGAGTACAGTTTAAAATAAGGGTGTGCGGCTGTGTACCCTTTAAGAACTTACTGTCTGCTCTGTATTTTTACCCTGGGGTAATACAACTGGGCCATATAATGATTCTAATTTGTTTTTAAGAGGCTACATGGTCATTTGCACAGTGGCTTGCATCAGGTTACACGGCTGTCAGCATTGTATAAGAGTCGTTCTTGTCCCACATTCGTACCAGCATTTGCTGTTGCTTGTATTCTTGATGTGAGTTGTGTGGCTGTGGTGAGATAGAATCTCAAAGTAAATTTAGTTTTTATATCTTTGATGGGTAAGGATGTCAAACACTTAAAATAGGTATTGGCTATTTGTGTTTCTTCTTTGGGGAACTGTCTTTTATTTCAAATAGGCTGCTCGTTGTTGAAAGACTGAGGTGTTTGTTATTGTTTTTGTTTTTACAGCTCTTTATATATTGTAGGTATGACTACTTGGTCTGAAATACAGGTGGGAATTATATTCTCTTATTCTGTCCATGCTGTTGATAGTTTCTTGTTCTGTACCAAAACTATTTGATTTAACATGCCTCATTTGTCATTATTGGTATTATTTCTTATGATATTGAAGTCATAAAATTTGTTTCTAATATTCTGAAATTAAAATTAAGAGGTCACAGATCATTATGTAGTTTATAGTACACATAAAATAGGATATACAAAGGCTTTTTTTATCACAAGCTTTGTATCAAAATCTCTTAAAGAGTATAGCATAAATAAGCTTCTAAAATCACTTAAGTAATTCACATATATGTTTTAAAAAATAACAGATGTAGCCATCCTCAGGTTTCAGAACTAATTTTAATTAAAATAATTTGATCATATGTAAAATGCAAAACAATCTCATTAAATTTCTTATCATATGTAAAATATAAAATAATCTTTTAAAATTTCTTTGCCTTGATTAATTTGATCAAAATTATATATATATATATATATATATATATATATATATATATATATATATATATATATGAAAAAATTTACATTCCATTTTAATACCACTATACTTAAACTACATGATAAAACTTGTGGAAGAGCAAGTTAGTTTTTGGTGCTATGTGATAAGTAATTGATTATAGCTTACAGTGTCACACACTCACCCTCTCTCAGCCTTAGAAGAACTGGGCACAGCCACAGTGGGCCTTCATAGCTGAATGGTGGGGTGAAGTAATTGGAGCCTCTTCTTCACTATCCTTCTCTAATCAAGACAAGCTATCCCCAACACCTTGTTCATTATACTTGAGGGACTGAGGTTCATATTTTCTTATGCACTGTCACCTCCAGGCTAGTGTCTGACATACAACTATCTGCACAAAATGGTAGTCTGCTCTTTCAAAGCCAGAAGAAGAATCTTCTTATGTCAAATAGGAAATGTTCAATTAAGAGATGTCTTACCATAACCACCACCAAACAAACAAACAAACAAACAAACAAACAACCCTGGTTTTTGAGTAATTCAAAGTTAAGTGATAAAAAGCCTTTTGGTGACACATAGGGTGTACACAGATGGGCCTGTTGTGTTAAAAATAGAGTTGCAATAGATGCTCATAAAAATAACATTCAAAACATACTTACTCCTGTATCTTATGCAAGATTAGACTGTTCATCCTTTTTGAAGCAACTAGGCAATTTTAACAGAATTTATTTTCACAAATCAGCATATACTATCCCAGACCTTTACTACAAGTCTTCAGATGGCACATAATTTGGTCAAACTTGCAGCATCTTTCTGTGAAAATGGTTTTGTTAAAAATATGTAGCACACGATGCAGGAAGGAAAAAAATGAGTCAGCTATATTTAGGTCAGCAACTCCTCCTAGTCTGCTGGTCAGTGTGCAGCCCCACTTCTTGTACTGCTTCTTACCATGACCTTTTAATTTAATTATTTATCCTTCATGAAACCTTCTTGAGTGGAAATGCAAATTATAATAGCACACAAGCAGAGACTTCTATGATATCTACTCCAACAGAAAGTCTCAGCTACATATTTTAGATTTACAAAAAACTATGTATTCTGTGTATACAGGTGTGTGTGTGTGTGTGTGTGTGTGTGTGTGTGTGTGTGTGTATGTGTGAGCCAGAGAACAACCTTGATTACTGTTCTTCAGTAGTGCTGTCTACCTTAGTTTTGGCACAGTATTCTGGAGTCACTCACCCAGCAGACTAGGCTGATGACCACTGAGTCTCATATACCCACTAGGCTTCACCTCCCCAGTACAGGTATTACAAATGTTCATCACCACATCTGGATTCTTAACATATGGGTTTTGAGAAATGAACTCAGGTCCTTGTGGTTACAAAATAAGCAGTTTACCAACAGATCTGTTTCCTCAGCCCCAATTTTTATAGAAATTGTTATTCTCCATTTTACTGGTAATAAAACACTGCACCTCAAGGAAGTTTCTCTTTTATACCTTATAAAACAAGAACACTTTACATTAACTAAAATATTTTCAAGTAAAACAAACTGATAAACGCAAAAGTTTTTGTGATGTTTATAAAGAATGAAAAATAGAAACACATGCATTGTTTTATTGCCTAATCTCAAACATGTAACATTACACAGGCTGTTTTCTATCAACATTTACATAAATCCTTCTCCATTTTGAGTCTTCTATTATTAAAATGGGATGAAATGAGACTTTGGGACAAGTAACATATAGAAAAGTTTCTGTACTGTAGAAATAAGCTGAATTCAGCTAACATGGCTTCCCTAGATCCAGTTTCCTACAATCCCATAATTACATCTATGATTTGTTTCAATTTCCTTAGTGATTATGCAATTTTCCTAAAGTATCCCATGCATTCTCTAATCCTTTAAGATTTACTTATAGATAATACAGATTTTCATACATAAATAACAATATTATGTGATAATGCTTTGGGTTTCTTAGAAACATGCAATGACATTTCTTCTTTTTCTTTTATTAAATATTTTTGTAGTTACATTTTAAATGTTATTCTCTTTCATTCTTTTCCCTCTAGAAACCCCCTATCATATCTTCTCTCCCCTTCTGCTATGGGGATGCCCTTCCACCCTTCCACCCTTCTACCCTTCCAACAACTCCCTTCTGCCTCCCCACCATGGCATTCCCCTACACTGGGATAGCAAGCCTTCCAAGGACCAAGGATCCCTCTTCCCACTGATATTCAACAAGGTCAGCCTCTGCCACATATGCACCTGGAGCCATGGGTCCCTCCTTGTGTACTCTTAGGTTGTTGGTTTAGTTGCTGTGAGCTCTGGGGAGTCTGGTTGGTTGGTATTGTTGTTCTTCCTATAGGGTTACAAACCCCTTCAGCTGCTTCAGTCCTTTCTCTAATTCATCCATTGGGGACCCCATGCTCAGTCCAATAGTTGGCTGCAGCATACCATATATTGAACCATTGCTGCATCCCTGGGATGAAGCCTACTTGATCATGATGGATGATCATTTTGATATTTTCTTGAATTCAGTTTTGGAGAACTTTATTGAGTATTTTTGCATCAATGTTCATAAGGGAGATTGGTCTGAAGAAAGATTGTTTTTCCTTTGTTGGATATTTGTGTGGTTTAGGTTTATGCACAATTGTAGCTTTGTGAAACAATATGGGTAGTGTTCCTTCTGTTTCTATTTTGTTGAACAGTTTGAAGAGTATTGGTATTAGGACTTCTTGGAATGTTGGAGTGTTTGATAGACTTCTGCACTAAATCATCTGGTCCTAGGCTTTTTTGGGGGGGGGGGGGGTTGGGAGACTTTTGATAACTGCTTCTATTTTTTTAGGGTTCATAGGACTGTTAAATGGTTTATCTGATCTTGATTTAACTTTGATTCTTTGTATCTGTCTGGAAATTTGTCTATTTTATTCAGATTTTCCAGTTTTGTTAAGTATAGGCTTTTGTAGTAGGATCTGATGTTTTCTTGAATTTCCTCAGTTTCTGCTGTTATTTCTCCATTCTCCTTTCTGATTTTGTTAATTTGGACACTCTCTCTGTGTCCTCTGCTTAGTGTAGCTATGAGTTTATTTATCATGTTGGTTTTCTCAAAAAACTAGCTTCTGGTTTTCTTGGTTCTTTCTATACTTCTTTTTGTTTACTTGGCAGATTTCAGCACCAAATTTGAGTATTTCCTGCCTTCTACTCATCTTTGATTCTTTTTATTCTAGAGCTTTTAAGTGTAATGTCAAGCTGCTAGTATATGCTTTCTATTTGAAGGCACTCAGAGCTATGATTTTTCCTCTTAGCACTGCTTTCATTGTGTTCCATAATTTTAGGTTTATTGGGCCTTCATTTTGATTTAATTTTAAAAACTCTTTAATTTCTTTCTTTACTTCTTCCTTGACCAAGTTATCATTGAGTAGAGCATTGTTCAGCTTCCATGTATATGTGGGATTTCTGTCATTTTGTTGTTATTGAAGACCAGTCTTAGTCCATGGCGATCTGATAGAATTAATGGAATTATTTCAATATTCTTCTATCTGTTGAAGCCTGTTTTCTGGCCTATCATATGGTCAATTTTGAAGAAGGTACCATGAGGTTCTGAGAAATATATATATATATATTGGTATATATGTATATATTCCATTTGATTCACAACTTCTGTTAGTTTTACTGTGCTTCTGTTTAGTTCATATTTCCATGATCTGTCTATTGATGAGAGTATGGTGTTGAAATATCCCACTATTATTGTGTGAGGTTTAATGTGCACTTAATAAGGTTTACTTTATGAATGTGGATGCCCTTGCATTAGGAGCATAGATATTTATAATTGAGATCTAATCTTGGTACATTTTTTCTTTGATGAGTATGAAGTATCTTTCCTTATATTTTTTATATATTTTAATTGAAAGTTGATTTAATTTGATATTAGAATGACTACTCCAGCTTGTTTCTTGGGACCATTGCTTGGGAAAAAAATTCCCATCCTTTTACTCTGAGATAGTGTCTGTCTTTTTTACTGAGGTGTGTTTCCTGTATACAGAAAAATGTTGGGTCCTCTTTATATATCTAGTCTATTAGTCTGTGACATTTTAATTGGGGAATTGAGTCCATTGGTGTTGAAAGATATTAGGAACCAATGATTGCTGTTTCTTTTTATTTTTGTTGTTAGAGGTGAAATTATTTTTGTATTATTGTCTTTTATTTGGGTTGGTTGAAAAAGATTACTTTCTTACTTTTTTAGGGTGTAGTATCCCTTCTTGTTTTAGAGATTTTCATCTATTATCCTTTGGATGGCTGGATTTCTGAAAAATATTGTGTAAATTTGGTTTTATCATGGAATGTCTTGGTTTCTCCATATATGTTAATGGAAAGTTTTGTTGGAAATAGTTGCCTGGGCTGGAATTTGGGTTCTTTTACGGACTATATGACATCTCCCAGGATCTTCTAGTTTTCATAGTCTCTGTTGAAAAGTCTGATGTGATTCTGATGGTCTGCCTTTATATGTTACTTTATCTTTTCCCCTTACTGCTTTTAATATTCTTTCTTTGTTTTGTGCATTTGGTATTTTGACGATTATGTGATAGGGAGAATTTCTTTTCTGTTCCACTCTATTTGGAGTTCTTTAAACCTTTTATATGTTTATGGGCATCTCATTCTTTAGATTAGAAAAGTTTTCTTCTACAATTTTTCGAAGATATTTATTGGCCCTTAAGTTAGGAATCATCTTTCTCTTCTATACCTCTTATTCTTAGATTTAATCTTCTCATTGTGTCCTTGATTTTCTGGATGTTTTGGGCCTAGAATTTTTTTGTGTTTTGCATTTTTTGACTGTTGTGCCAATGTTTTCAATGGTATCTTTTGCCCCTGAGATCCTTTCTTCCATCTCTGGTATTCTGTTGGTGATTCTTAAATCTATGACTCCTGATCTCTTTTCTAGGTTTACTATCTCCAGGGTTGTTTCATTTTGTGATTTTTTTAATTGTTTCTATTTCCATTTTTGGATCGTAAATAGTTTTGTTCAATATTTTCAACTATTTGTTTGTGTTTTCTTGTAATTCTCTAAGTTATTTGTGTGTGTGTGTGTGTGTGTGTGTGTGTGTGTGTTTTCTCTTTCAGAGCTTCTATCTGTTCACCTGTGCTCTCCTGTATTTTTTAAGAGACTTAATTATGTCCTTCTTAAAGTCCTCTAACATCATTATAAAATGTGATTTTAAATCAGAATATTGCTTTTCTAGTGTGTTGGGATACCTAGGGCTTTTTGCAGTAGGAGAACTGGGTTCTTCCCCCCCCCCCGAGAACTGGGTTCTGATGATGCCAAGCCAGCTCTGTTTCTGTTGCTTAGTTTCTTTCACTTGCCTCTCACCCTGTTGTTAGATGGTCTTGCTGCCTCTGACAGTGGCTTGATCCTCCTGTGAGCCTGTGTCTCAACACTCTAGGAAGACTAGTTCTCTCCTGGTGGTATTTGAGTACAGAGAGCTGTGGTACAGGATCAGCACCAGACACAGATGGAAACCAGAAGCCACAATGACATTTCTAAGAGACCCTCATATTTACAGACTTTCAATTTTTGGTGTGTGTGTGTGTGTGTGTGTGTGTGTTTGGATAGAGATTGAAAGACTATTTCAGTGTAATTTGTATTTAATGTCTACAATATATGTACATATGCATGTGCCTGTCTGTGCACTTTTGTCACACACATACAGAGATGGATGGGGAAAAAAAAGGTGTCCTTCTCTTTCCACATCATTGTTTTGAGCCAGGGTGTCTTATTGAACCTCAATCTAGATTGTCACAAGCCCTAGAGATCCTCCTGTGTCCATCTCCATAGTTCAAGTTTTGTAGGCATGTGTGATCATGCTCAGTTTTTTTTTTTTTTTTAATGTCAATGTTGTGGTTTGAAATAAGGTCCTTCCACTAAGCTATACCCTCAACCTTACTGAGCAAATTTAAACATCTCATGGGATAAATGTAAGTTTCTTAACAATATTTTTACTGACCTATATTTTAGTCATTGAGAAAAAATGAGATTCCCAAATTACATTCATAGATTCTATCAAAACTATAAATCTTCCCTGTGACTTTTCATCTGACTATAGTCAAAATTCTTCCATGAGATTAAAAAAAACACATTATTGAAATAAGCTGGAGTAATTCTGTTCTAGTCATTTCTTCTTTCATTCTTCTGTCATTGTTGTTTGAAAACTCTCTAGAAGACTCGTGAAAAACAAAATAATTTGGCCATAGAAACATGTATCTAGAAAATATCTTCAGTGAACACTCAATATTGCATTTCCATAGATACATCTACTTTGGGAACTCTGTTCCTGAATGACAGGAAATTTTGGACCTGGCTGCAGTGTGTGGTTGTATGAACAAATGAAATGCCATGCACAGAGACATAGAAAACTGAGCAAACGTATAGCTAAAGCTGAAGAAGGGAGGCTGGAATACAAAAACTGCATCCTGAGTAAGGAGTAGATAACTAACCTGAAAAAACACACTAAAAATGATAAGGGAAAGATTCCATACAAATAAAAGTATTTCCCTGCTCCTTTAGAGATTTGTCTCTACAACTAAAATATAGACTCCCTTTTCTCTAGAAAGAGAATCTGATGCTCCAAATGAATGTCTCCAGTTCATTAGAAGTGGTACAGGAAAAGTACCATAAGCACCCGTGGGGAGGTTATTGATCAGCATTATGTCAAGCAGAGCCAGGTAGAGAAATGTGTTCTCCCTAGAACACAAATGTATCCACTTTTAGTGATGGTGTTGTGACAAACAGGTCAACAAAGGGCAGTTTAGATGACCTCATTGTCAACAAATCTATCATAATCAACTCAGAAATCCACGAATTTCATCACATCTAGCAGGGAAGAGGAAAGAAATCCAAGGGTAAATGAGCACTGATTTCTGTGACGTTAATAGCATCTCTTCAACTGAAAAGCTTGGAAGATTTCTGTCCACTGACAAGTGTGCCCAGGAATAACTCATACCCCTGGATGGGAAAAGAGAAAAGGTGTAAGCCCATCTCTCAATAGCTTTCATGCAAAACTGAAACAGGCTGTTCATACCAATGATTACTAGCTGAAAACTTGAGGCTGATGGTTATGAAATGTGATCATCTGAAGTCTTCAGTATTCACTAGAATTATTTCAGGCACTGACTCTATTGAAAGAAGATGTTCCAATGTTTATGGTGCTTGATATTATGTGTTATTTTTTGCTATAACAGTAATAATAATAGCCTGTGATGGATGACCTTTTACTCTGAATTTTTTTTAATTCACAAATGTGGGAAAAACCACTCAAGCTAAATAACAGATGTATATAGGTTCTATGTACTTTCATCCATGTTTTATTAAGTTGTAATTTTTAAAACACAACTAATTTTAAAGAAAAACTAACAGTATTTTACAAAACTAGGTAGTCTGAATTAGCAGGGTACAATATCTACACAGTTAAGAAAGAATGGGTCTTATTGCTTACAAGACCAAAGTCGGATTCCCAATGGTCCTTTTTAAAATGATGCAAAGTTCTTATGACATTAAAAGAACTGAGCTATTAAAACTATATTTTAAGACCATAGCCATAAATTTCCAAAGAAATTATACTGCCTTTGCATGAAACGCATTAAGATTTTGAGACCTTTCATTTTTTTAAATGCAAAGTAACTATGCCATCTTGTTCTTTATAAAAATTCAATTACACTGAAAATCAACTAGAGAATATTGTCTCTGAGTTTAAGGTGATTTGGAAGACCACAAACCTATGAAGATTATTAAGGAAGAAATTAGATAGAATGATAACAGCAGTTCTGTTTTTAATTCCCAATAGTGTTTACAAATCACTCTCATGGATTTGAGCTTATTTTTTTCCCTCCAGTGTTCCACCTCCTTGGATCTTGAATTCCCAACCTCCCAAAGATTTTAACATTCTGCAAGTAGATTTTGGAAAGATTATTTAAATGTTAGTAGTAAAGTTCACTTAACACCATATACATTCTTATAGTCCTTGACCATTTCATTAACATGAAGACTGTTATTATCATTCTGTTTTCTGATTCCTCTTACACAAGCAATCAAGGTTAATTCAGAACCTGAGGACTAGTGTTTGGGGTTGCTAACATAGGAGTGTTGGGTCCAACTTCTCTTACCTTTTGCCTCTCTACATAATGACACCATCAAAAACTCACAGAAATAGATATATCTCTCAACTCTACTGGCTTCTTGCCTTAAAAGACATGTGAAAGAACCATGGTAAGTTAAACTTCAGTGACCAGACAAATTGATTATGAAACACTGCACACTTAGTTTACACTTAAGATAAAATTGCTCTTGGTCCCTTTAAGATTCCCTAATGCTCTCTTGGGCTCTTAAGTTCTGATGGGTTATGAAGCATCTCAGTATTACAAGAAAGAATCTACAACGCACATAGAATAGCTTGTGTATTCTTCTGGAAAAATGGCTAAACATGCTAAATGATGCCTCATCAGATTGATTTTGAGACACAGCCCACTTACTTATATAGAAAATAATCATATGTCCACTGTTTTACATAATAATTGAAAAATTATATTCAAGATGCTTGAGAATATGAAATTGTAATCACAAATATTTAAGCCTTTTGCATATCACTAAAGATATAATGACAATATAAAATTTGTGCCCCCATGAGCCAAATGTATGTGTTAGGTGAACTTTCAGAAGGTGCTTCTCTGTGAGTTGTATGGGTGAGTTCAAAATTACAAACCAAAGTAGCACATTATGATATAGCCCATAAATATTAAGCAGGTTTATAAAAAAAATCAGAATGTGTATATGAACTCAGTTCACCTTGAGAAAAGACTCAGAGTAACAAATTAACTCAATATAATTAGTAAGGAAACATCAATTATTTAAAAGGAAGATGAATTGCAAGTAAGAAGTAGACTTAAACAAGACACTGATCTAATGCTTCCATTGTGCATGCAGGATAACAAATCGATGTGGTTCTGTCAATTAAATCCGAAATATTCAAGCAGTGCCACACATAATTACATGATACACATAACAGATGTGGCTTCCCATTAGGAAAGCAAAACAGCAGCAAAGAGAGACTGAGAGATTTGCTGGCCTAAGTGCCCACAAATGAGGAACTAATAGAATTGAAAATAAGGTCACAAACCCAATCTATGATGAGAAGTATGAAGTAAACAGAAATCTGCCTAAGGAAATTCTAACAGCTTGCAAAAAAGTAGTCTAATTTTGTCATCTAATATTCTATTTGGAGATATGTGGAACATCATTTAAGGGTATCACATATGGTATAATTTAAATGTAAGCAGACAGATAATACTTGAAAACAAAGAGCAAGACACATTCTGGTTTGCACTATTGCACTGTCCTTGAGAACTCTTTCAGTCTTTGGTTAGCACGCCTGTGAGATAGGCACAGAGCACATAGGTTTCAACATGCTTTTCTGTAGTCTTAGTCCCTTTTTTTCTGAAGAAGAAAAAGAAAAGAACCTATCACTGCATATCAGCAACCTCATCTTTTAAGAAATGGCTATCAAAGGAACATGGCTCACTCTGGTATTGTTCCCTCTGCTCAGTAATTCATAGCGACCAAGAGGCCCTGAAAGCTCACGTTTTGAGCTTCACAGTGCTCCCTTTTCACAAGAGGACTGATTTTATACTCCAATAGAATCATAAACAATCTTTTATGAAATGTCAGGTGAGTGTATCAGTTAGGGGTCTCTAGATGAACACAGCCAACAATATAGAAAGACGATAGACAGTAGATGACAAACAGACAGGCAGATGATAGGCTAGATAAAAAGATGATATATAGGTGATACAGTTATAGATATAGATAGAAATAGATGGCTCAGATATGCAGATGCATATAGCTATACATACAGTTATGCATACAGATATGAAAAACAAAGAGGGCTTGTTGGATTAGTAGCTGCAACAATGGCCATGGGCATATAGAAGAAGTGGCAAAAGCGATGGCTGCTCAATTCAAGAAGTGAGATGTTTTGAGCCTAGAAAATCCACAGGGATTCACTGGTATGGAGTCCACATTAATAAGCTGGAGAAGCTGGGACTGACTTTCAGCAGACATGGAAGCAATCACATGCACATTCCCTCAGTAAGGAAAAGGCAAATATTCCCATGTTGCCTTCCTCTCAGTCATGTGCACCCAGATTCCCACATTCAGAGCAGGCCTTTCCCCTCTAGTCACTGTCTATATATTATTCCCCTTTAAAGCATCCTTACAGGCACATAGAGGTTTGTTTCACCAGCACCAAACATGTCTGATGACAACCAAGATCAGCTATTCTAGAGGAGAACTAAGAGCACAGGGGCAGACATGACCAATGTGTTATATGCTGCTATAGAAGACGCAATAAAACCCACGATTTTATGTCGTTAATATGCACTAATAAATAAACACAAAACTAGTATAAGGGGTTGTTCTTTTATGTAACCAACTCGTTATCTTGAACTATAAAAAGTCATCAGGCAATTGTTGCCCACACTTTTGGAGGAAACCTACTTGGGAATTTGTGCCCCAACCCTGCCTTCCCAAAACAAGCCTATCCCCCTGGAGATATGAATGGAATGCAAGGTACCCACATATTCAGCATATTCTCTACCATTCGACTATGCCCTCAGATCCCTCTGGAGAGCTTAGCTTCCCCCGGATCCTCTCTTCCTTTTCAGCAAAACTCTACTCCCCCTGTATGGAAAAACATCGAGTGATGCTGTTGTCTCATCTTACACACCCCAAAGCCCTGCCTGCCACCTCATACCAAGTGAAAAGCATATAGAAGCTTTTCTTTGACTAGGTTTTGCTGAGTGTGAGTGGAGGTCATGGGATGCGTGCTCTTGTTCGGGGACAGTGACATATAGATGCCTCCGGTGGAGCTCCTGGAGCTTCAACTCAAGGAGTACCTGTTCAGATGGAATCACTTGGCTCCCGTCTCAGGACCTGATATATCATCCAAGCAATGAGGGCTCCACCTCACTGTGTTCTAGACCTTGCTTTCCTCCTAGACTATTCCTGTGTAAGTTCTCTCTTCTTCCACAGAAAAACACGGTTCTGCCAAAGCCATCAGACCATGCCTAGTGAGGAAACCAAGTGTCTTCTCTCAGATCCTGTATGTGGTCCCCTGTGGTGAGGAGAGAGCATCCATCACGACTCCACGCATAGTGGTAGAGCTTAGATATCCCTTTTCTTCAGCAAGAGAGTGTATTCCTAGAAACTCTCAAGCAAACCTACAGAATTATGGACACCTACATATTTTTATGAGAGATGTTTATGATGGGTCATCTTGGATGTGTTATTAGTAAAATTATTAACTAACCTTAATAACAAATCAATTTTAATAACAAATAATACAAAACAATGCATCTGAAGAAAGAGGAGAAAAAAATCAAGTAGTGCCCTATATTAATGCTATTCAGCTCGTTAATCAAAGTGATTTTATATCAAATCAACTCTTTGTTCCTGAATATTTACTTGTTCATATAAAATATTTTTAAAGGATAGCAACAGCATGGGAAATGGTAGGTAATAAGGAAGAATAGCAAATGCCTATAGCCAGAAAGCTTACTGCACCCCGTTTGTGTTCTCTGCCATCACACCCCATGCTCTCTGCTCATTAATGTCTGTTTAATTGCTCTCCAACGTGAGGCACTAAGTGCAGGAGCTTGAGCCATCAGGAGACAGCTGAGTGCTGACTGAGCTTCTTCATGCAGACACTTGCTGCGTGGAGCCAGGGGACGAACATCCCCTCCCCCCACACCCTCCCCAACCCTTACTATTGACTACTCTAAATTGTTCTAAGGAGCACTGTGGTGTCGGTTTCCAGGTTTCCAGACAGGCAGCTACCCGAGACAAACAAACCAAGAATGATTTCCCTTGTGGCTGTGAACAGTGAGGAAGGCCTTCCATGGGCCTCCATTTCAGTTTGGCCACAGCACAAGTAGTTTCTACGTAAGTTGACAGGGAGAAGAGCAGGCAGTCCCCAGAGAGAACACACCTGGTGGGGTGTCTGAGTGAGGTGGCAAAGGGTTTGCCACTGAGGGCTTTCCTCAACAACAATAATAATAATATAAAAAAATACCAGGGAGACTAAGGGATCTAATGACGACAGAGTGTTTCTTGCTGTCATCAAAATAATTACTTTGGTTGTTCTGGGTATAGAAATGGCGACCTTGTGCTGCTCTCTGCCTGCCATTTGACAAAGGTGGCTGAGCAGCCAGCAACAGGGCACAGAGCAAGAAGAACAGGGCTTCCAGGACATTGCACTTAACCTGGCAAAGGACAAAAGTGTCTAAAAACAAAGCCAATTCTCAGTTCCCTAGACAATACTGCACTTCTGCATCTGCACCAAAGTATCTACAGGACACATAGATTTGATTCAGCTCCACATGATGTGTGTGTGTGTGTGTGTGTGTGTGTGTGTGTGTGTGTGTGTGTGTGTGTATCCCTTATATCCCCTCCTGCCAAGGAAATGCCTAGTTAATAAAATGGTGTGCAGCAAAGAAAGTCCAGTTCTGCCTTCTCTGAAACCGTGAGTCTTTTTTATACCTGCTTGTATTTTTTTCCCATCTTTTAGTGCCTTTCCCGTGCTTTCTCTCTGTTTGCTGACTGATAAAGACTGTGAATCCCATCACCAAAACAACTAGAACGCCACCATGAGAGTATACTCAGAGCCTGGTAGAATTACCCCAATTTGCATTTTCTGCAAAATGAATGTTTCCCAAGGATGATAGTATCCTTAGACCATTTGACATTTAATTCAGCCTTCATGGTTTTTGATGCCAGGGGCAAGCAATGGTGGAAGTTAACAGGTGTTGATGGACAATGTTAGGAAAGACAAGAGAATGCTGAGGACCAAAAGTCTCCCACTATAAGGGACAGGACTTAGGATGGTAGAAAGGACATCTGGGATGATGACCCCCTCACTCCCTTAAACATATTTTACCCCAAACCCCATCCCTGTGTACACATAAAGAAAGCTACTGATGTGTTTATTTTTATTTTGTAGATAAGGGAGGGGGATATGTTCTATAGAGGTATGGTGAGGTGTGGGGGAAAGGGGTGTCTCTGTGGGCCCATGTTGGGAATCAGTTTCCTCTGAGGGACCAGCCACAGGACAGCATAGTATAGAATAGCATTTATTCAGGGCAAGGGAGAGAAGTCAGAGGGTAATAAAGGCAGAGAGAGAAGTAGAGAAGTAGAGGCTAGCCATAAGCATGTGGAGAGAGAGGTATGAAGGGAATGCAGAGAGAAGGAACAAAGGGGGAAAGAGGAAAAGAGCAAGAGAGAGAGGAAAGGGCAAACAGCCCCTATTATAGTGAGTCAGGCACGCCTGGCTGTTGCCAGGTAACTGTGGGGCAGAGCTTAGAGTGTTAACAGCTACCACAATAAGTGTAAACTTTAGGCAAAATCTATTTGAAAGATATATCACTTTGTTTTCCCACAAGCAGAACTCAGTTTCTACTTTCAGCCCCAATCTACTGAATTAGGAGAATCCAATTTAATTCGCAATCTTTTTCCTGTCCTGAGGTGACATATAAATTTCAAAGGGATAATGCAGTGCCATACCCCATGTATAGCCTGGGGAAACGTATGAAATGTCGGTTGGCAATTTCTAATCTCATTAGATCACAGACTATTGGTCTACCAAACATGTCTCATACATACCATTAGGAAAAAGATGAAGAAAGTGTGGGGGTAATATGCTTCATGGAAGTGTGGTGAGGTCTGGGGCAAGGGAGATGCCTCTGGGGGTCCCATGTTGGGAATCTCTTCCCCCCGAGGGACCAACCATATGACATTATAGTACAGAATAGAGTTTATTCAGGGTATGGGGAGGGGAGTTAAGAGGGTAGTAGAAGCAGAGAGAGAGAGAGAGAGAGAGAGAGAGACAGAGAGACAGAGAGACAGAGAGAGAGACAGAGAGAGAGAGAGGAGAGAGAGAGAGAGAGAGAGAAGGAGAGAGAGAGAGAGAGAGAGAGAGAGAGAGAGAGAGAGAGAGAGAGAGAGAGAGAGAGAGAGAGAGAGAGAGAGAGAGGAGAGGAATAGAGAAGCAGAGGCGGGCCATGAGTATGTAGAGAGAGGGAAGGAAGGGAATGGGAAGAGGAGGGACAAGGGGGAAAACAAGAGAGAGCAAGAGGAAGAGAGGCCAAGAGATGAAGATACCAAAAGAGAGAGGAGGGGCAAGAGGCCCCTTTTGTAGGGCCAGGTAACTGGGTCAGAGCATACCTGGTTGTTGCCAGGTAACTGTGGGGTTTACTGAATCCCAACACATACTTCCTGATATCAGGAGTTCTTAGATCCAACCCACCCTCAGATATTCTGTGTTCTTCTGGCCTTGCAGGCTCAGTCTATAGTTTCTCCCCAACAGCAGAGCAGGGGAAATTATGCTACCTGCAGCACTCCCTTCAGTGACAAAACTTTTTGTATTATGTTATCTTGATATGTTCTCTGACATACCAGAGCGCATTTTCCTATACCACTGAGAATATCCTGTCTCTGGTTTTGTTGGCTTTACCTACTTCCTTTCTCACTGTGCCTCTTAGGAAACAGGCTCTTCAGCTGACCTACTTCTCAAGTGAGCCACCTGTGCGCTCCTCACTAAAGTCATACACTAGCCATATTCTTCCCTTTCTGCCTCTGAAGTACAGGCAAAAATGTCAAAGTTCAAAATCTAGAGTGAGTTAGTAAGTTTTCTCTTTATAGATATTTTATCCCTTCTCTGAGAAGGCCATAAACTTAGGGTAACAAAACAGTCACTGAGTGTGTTAGTCAGGGTTTCTATTCCTTCACAAATCATCGAGACCAAGAAGCAGGTTGGAGAGAAAGGGTTTATTCAGCTTACACTTCCACTCTGCTGTTTATCACCAATGGAAGTCAGGACTGGAACTCAAGCAGGTCAGGAAGCAGGAGCTGACTCAGAGACCATGGAAAGATGTTCCTTACTGGCTTGCTCACCCTGGCTTGCTCATTTTGCTTTCTTATAGAACCCAGGTCTACCACCCCAGGGATGGCTCCACCCACAATGGGCTGGGCCCACCCACCTTGATCACTAGTTGAAAAAATGTCTTACAGCTGGATCTCATGGAGGCATTTTCTCAACTGAGGCTCTTTTCTCTGTGATAACTCCAGCTTGTGTCAAGTTGACACAAAACCAGCCAGTACACTAGATAAAAGGAATCATCAGGAAAAAAAAAATCACACATCTACATATCATTCATGGTATATAAGGCATGATGTGTTATAATAAATCGTATATATTAATGTACAATATATGCATATAAAATTTCCACAGTCCTATGTATAAAATCAGAACATTCTTACTAAATCAAAATCAAAAAACTATAGCCTTATAAATCCCCTTGCCCCCTTTCTTAAGCAAATAGCAGCAAGATATACTACAAAATAAAGAAAATTTTATCTACAGTTTTCTTACTTCTTCAAATAAAAATAACTTAGAAATTTGAAAAAAAAAAAAAAAAAGAAAAAGAAAAATCTGGTCCCAGCTCCATTCCCCAAGGAAAATGAATAGGGCTCAACTGAGAGCTTAGAAAATGATGTCTGGAGAAATTGATGTTATATCTGACTCAAGGTTTCCAAATGCCAGTTCACAAATGGCCTTTGATTCTTCCTGATATTTATGCCTGTCTGAATACAGAACATAAAAAGCTTTTATACAGTGTGACATGCCTTATCATTTAAAGGTGACTTTCCTCAGCCTCCTCCCTGGTGCATGCCCTATAGGATTTTATGCCTGCTGTTAAAAATCAGATGTTGCTCTTGGTCCTTAGAAGCAGATTCTGATGTTTCAGGTGCTTCTATGATCCAAGCTCCATGGTTCTGCTTGATTAACTAATTACTTCCCAGAGACTCCTCTCAGCAAACTCACTGGACAGTAATGCTCGTGAAATATCAACCTCCTCTGAGTGAATTCCCATAGGCAAAGCCTGAGTCTGTGCAGTTTATCTCCTGGGGTCTGGCAGAGCAGGTGGCACATGTAAGTCATGAGTAAACACGTTCAATGAGTGAATGGCCCTCTTCCAAGCAGGTGCTCATAGCCTTAGGGCTATGTATTCTCCAGGGTAGCAGCTCTATGAGTCACCACCTTACCTTCTGCTGTGGTTTAAACAGAGGCTGTCCCAACGTGGCCTCAAGGCCTGAAGGTCAGTTAGGCACTGCATTAGAAACTGATGGAAACTTTGTGGAACAGATTCTCTAGGGAGGAAGTAGGTCCTTGGTGTAAACTTTTGACCTTCCCATTTTCTCTTCTTCCTGCCCACTCTGAGCTGAGCACCCTCTGTCATATACTCTTACTTACCGCCATGATGTTCTACCTTGCCACAAGGCCAGAATCATCAAAGCCAGTGACCATAGACGGAAACTTCTCAAACTGTGTAGAAGTGATGCTTGGTTCGTCTTCCCAGCACCCCGCTCCCAGAAATAAAAGACTCAAACTTAAAATATATTTACAAATACCTTGGCCATGTACTAGGCTCTTCTCTGACTAGAATCATAATTTAAAATAGCTCATCTATTTTAATCTATATTCTGTCATGGCTTGTTATCTGTGTTCAGGTACCACACGTATGTCTTCTCACATCTTCCCAGGTGGGTCTTCCCAGATCTGTCTCTATTCCAGAATTCTTCCTACTCCCGGATGCCCCACCTTCTATTTCCTGCCTAAACCACTGACCATAGACTTCTTAATTGACAGCTGATGCATTCATATAATACACAAGAGAGTCTCTCTGCAACTGTGAGAAAATGTGATCCCATCCGCCTCTGGGTTGTCTCAGCTATATTTTAGAGCAATAAAAAAATAATTAATACACTCTCTGAGAGCCTATCTTAGACTTCCTTTTTTTCTCACGAAGCACGTGTTCTCTGGTCTAGAATGAAAGAGAAAAATAATCAAGGGTGTACCTTCATCAATTGCCTTAATCAGGATTTTTTTTTTTCCTATAAGGAAATTGGATTGTGTCCAAGGGAAAAAGGTGTCTCCTGGATGCTAGCCAGCCCTGAGCCCTGCTGTGCTCATCCTCCTTAGATGGCCTTGCGCTTGGTCCTTAGGGAAAAGTGACCTCACTCTAGGAAACCCACAAGCTCCCAGTACTGCCAACCAACTCACCTTTCTCTATTCTTGCGGGTCCCTCCTTTTATGTGGATCCCTAAGTCTAGAAAACTAGGGAAATTTTACCCATTTTTCAAAACACTAATGCACAGAATTTGTCTAGAATACGTTGTTCCAAAGAAATAGACCTTAAAAGGTGTGCTGCTGGCTCCAGTGTTATACTAAACTACCGTGAGAGAAAGAGAGTCTAAAACAGTAACTAAGCAGAGGCAATGTGTCACTTCTCCATCACTTCTCCAGAAGTCATGGCCCCCTCCAAGACATCCTTTTTTTGATGTCTCCTCCTCTCCAGTCATCTGTAACAGAGATTGCGTTGAACAGTTGTGACCAGAGCACAGAGATATTTCTGAGAATCCCTTTGTCACCCCCCCATGTCTATTCAAAATTCTGAGTCTCAGTTCCCAGGTCTGAGAGATCTCATCATCCCTCATTTCAGCAGTGAGAGATTATGTGTTCAACTTTTCTAATTTGAAATGATCAATGAGACACAGAAATCATTGTTAAACCTAAATGGGACTCATTATAACATAGACTGTTGAATGCAGAAATAATTTTAGTAATCACTTACGATAATCAAATATTTACCTTCCATTAAATCACAAAAACACAGTCATATTTGCTTTCTGATCTACATCATTTGTTTATGCGCAGCCACTTCAACTTCCTGGAGGCGCCAATTTTCTTTCCTTTTTATACAGCTTTTTATTCATATCTGCCCCTTTTTTCATGCCTTCTCATTTATCTGTATAAAACTCTGTTAGCCTAAGCCATTTTATTACAGATCTTTCTGAGGCATATGGTTCTCTTGTAGCTATAAGAAGCAAGTCTTCTGTCTCCATTTGCCTGCCTCTCCTTTGCAGTTATTGCCTAGGAAACCCCCAAATTATTTTTCTTAATTCCAAAGTATCAGAGTTCCTGTTTCCATGAAATATTCATAAATGCAGACTGAGTTATAGCATTAATATAGTATGCTTCTGAAATACATTAGCTCACAGTGAGTCATAAGTTTCTCTAAACCACAAACAAACAAAAACGACTCACCACTCCCTTTTCAACTTGTTTTAGCAGCTACTTAAGACTCTTCTTCTGTGTAGACTTTTTCTTCTTTCTTCATATGAGAAACATCTCTTGTTTCTCAGTGTCTCTGTCTTGGTCTTCCACATACTAGCCTGAAGTCACTAAAAATTCATGTTCTGATCCTTGACAGATAAAATGTACAGCCCTTTATTTTCATATATTTAGTCCCTAAACATGGTATCTAAATATTTGCTGTGCATTCAATTATGAAATACTGACAAATTCTTAATCTCTCTGACCATATTTTGATTCATTTTCCACACATGAATTATTTAAGTCTCCTGGGAGGGACAAATGTAGTAAGACCATGAGAATGTAGATAATAGCTTAGGAATAACATTAGTTCAAATCTAAGCTGTACCTTATTTATGGACTTGCCCAATGTGTTTGCTGTTCTGAGACTTGTGTGTTCACTGAGATTGTTAAGTAGAAGTAGAACGTAACCCTCCATTGGAAACAGCTTATTGTTAATTGCTGGATGACTTCATGACTGTTATGGTTAAAATATGTCCCCCAGATATGTATAGTTGATTCCTCAGATTTATATGTTAATTGTAATTGCATGTGGATACTATTGAATGATTATGATTAGATACATTTATGAGAGTGGAGCTCCCTCGATAAACATCATATAAAGGACACAGCTCAAGCTAGCATGGTTGCTGTGTCACACCCACCACACGACACCATGCCCTTCACCATGTTGTATTGTAGCAAATTGTCCCTGTCAGATCACTGCACCACACACTTGGACTTTCCAACCTCTAAGTTGCAAATATAGGCTAAATAAAGATATATTATATAATATATAATAATAAAGGCTAAACCACTTTCTGTTCTTTATAAGTTTCTCAGTGGGTAGCATCCAGTTATAGCAACAGCAAGTAAGGTAATAAAATCCTGATGGGGTGTTTAAGTGATATTTACTCTTTCTTCTCATTACCACAACCATTTCCTCAGCTAGCTTTCGTGGGTGACTTCCACTCAATGTGTGGGCACAATATAAAACCCTCCAAGAAATCTTTTAGCTCAGGTTTGAAATGTATCCTTGGAAATGTGCAAACAGCAAAAATATAAAGTACCAGGGAAGGGGAGCAAATGGAACAACAGAAATCATGTGCAAGAAGTTAAACAGAAACATTTCCAAGATGGAATAGAATTAAAATCACCCTTTGAGACAAGTGCATTTTATCACTGAAGGTGATTCTTTCTTAACATGGTGAAATTTTGAAATATTTTAAAGAACCTCTGATTGGTGTCTACTTATCACATAACTTTAACTGTACCAACTCCTTGTCTGTGCATACTTTGTATAATTAAATAAGGTGATGCTCCCCAAACCACTTAACTCTTCCCAGGCAAATTTGCTTTTCTTGTATGGAAGAGACGGTTCACATTTCTGACTGTTATAATGAATCAATATAGAATCATAAAGTATTATCTTCTGAAGTGGTCTATAACTGGCTGGGATCTCTAACACCACTCCAAAACCAACAACACATTGTAAGGAAAAGATGATGGGGCACCAATGAAAGAAAAAGTCACAGGGCACCAACGTTGTGAAAAGATCACCTCCCGGGTTTCAGCACCAATGTTAGGGGAAGAATGAATAGAGTGGGGAGCATATGGCCCATGGAGGTGCGGCGAGGCCTGAGGGCAAGGGAGATGCCTCTGGTGGGCCCATGTTGGGAATCCCTTCCCCCTGAGGGACCAGCCACACAACGGTATAGTACAGAATAGAGTTTATTCAGGTCATGGGAGAGTTAAGAGGGTGGCAGAGGCAGAGAGAGAGAGAGAGAGAGAGAGAGAGAGAGAGAGAGAGAGAGAGAGAGAGAGAGAGAGAGAAATAGAGGAGTAGAGGCTGACCATGAGCACATGGGGAGAGAGGGGGGAAGGGAAGGGGAAGAGGAAGGGTAGGAGTGGGAGAGCAAGGCTGCAAGAGCACAAGAGCAAGAGAGAGAGGAGGGGTCAAGCAGCTCCTTTTATAGTGTCAGGCCACTGGGACGGAGCATACCTGGCCACTGCTGGGTAATTGAGGGGTGGGGTATACCTGGCTGTTGCTAAGTAACTGAGGGGTGGGGTTTACAGAATCCCAACACACATCTTTTCAGAAACTCAAAGCTGCCAGATGAATTAACATGATATAAAAGAGGTACATAGGCAAATATAGTCTATCTAAGTAGACAGCAGTCAGTCATAAAGATATTAATAATTGCCTATCTAGGTCTGTCATGTCCAGTATAATTGTTACAGACTAGCCCACATAACTCTTTAGCACTTGACCTGTGGCTTGTTTAAGTTGAGATACGTTTTATCTCAACTTATATATGAGTATATATTAAATTCCAAATACTTGGTTAGAAAAAAATTGCAAGAAAAGTCAATAATTCATTATGATTAATGATCATGTTAACAACTAATAGTTACTAGTTGCTCAACATTTCTGTTAATGTTAATATTTATTATTAATAATTGTTTTGTTGACCACATATCAAAATGCTTTTCAAATTTAAGTTAAATAAATATATTAATGAAATTAAATGTACAAATTTCTTTTTCCCTGCTCTCAACGTGGCTATTGAAACTTTTTAATTACATACGTGCTTGTACTTGTGGCTTTTCTCATAATTTTTGTACAACAGTGATGTAATGACAGTTCAGATGCTAATCATTCCTAGTAAAAAGAAACTTAAGGACCCTGGTCATCTCAAAGCCCCTGATGCTCATCTCTCCTTTCTATTTCTACAGCCCTGTCTTAGAGAAAGCTCCAACCAAGGCCCCCTAAAGGAGACAACAGGTATCTGGGGAACCCTGTCTTTTCTTGGCTGCCCAATTCATGCTTTCTACCACTTTCTAAGTTGGTTTCCTCAATCCATGCATTTTTAACCATACCCCACTGGAGGAAGGTAATTCAGTGTCTTAACACCTCATTCCTAAACTACTACCTAAAAACATTCAATAGCTTTGTGCTACCCCCCAGGTCCACAACATTACTCATGTCTCCTGAACCTCATCACCTCTACCCCTGGGCTTTCACTCCATTTTCTCCCAAGTCCTCTCCATCTCTGCAGGCATTTTCACACTGTCCTTTGAGGCAACCTCATTATGTGTATTTTGTTGCAGCTTCTCAAGACTAACAATACCTTCAGAAGGTGAGTCTCCTCTTTAGGCTCAAGATATTAATCTGCCTAAAAATGCTTGAAGTAAGGCACAAGATTTTCTATGGTGGAAGGTCTCTTCTGCCTGTGATGAAAGCTCTGGCCCAGAGAGTGGAGCTGTGGAAAGTGATTTCTAGGCAACTGCACTGCTGGTCCCCTCTCACTGTCAACTGCACTGCTGGTCCCCTCTCACTGTCAACTGCACTGCTGGTCCCCTCTCACTGTCAACTGCACTGCTGGTTCCCTCTCACTGTCAGTGATGTATGGTAACACAGCTTGAGAGATCTCTACAGAGCATTCATTTTTCATCTTGACTTTTCACTTAAAAAGATTCATTAGTTGAGAACAAGCAATAGAGATCATGACTGGTACGGCCATCCCAGCATCTTTCAATACCTTCTTGTTTACTAGAGCAGATTATGTCACACTTCAAGAACAGACTCATTTGATACATATAGAAAGCAACTGCAGCAAAGAAAGAAATGCTTACAAAGCCCCTCCAAGAAACATCTAACAACAGTTAACTCTGAGGAAGACATCTTGGGTAATGGCACTAGCTTTAGCATAGAGCCAGATTGATCTTGTCTGTGCATGTGGTGTTTTCAGTGGTATGATATACTCCAGGATGCCAAAAGCCCTGCTTCCTATGTTTTTTGATTAGGTATCCATCTCGTTGATGGAATATGTTATAGGGCACAGTTTTTACGAAAAAAAAAAAAAGTATAGTTCTTTAAGGCTACTGATTTTCTGAGAGCAATCAAGGGAACTCATATAAGTGTGGCTAAGTGGATGATTTTTTTAAAAATATCTTTGGTGAAGTATTGAAAATTAAGTATTACATCCCCATCAGTTAAAAGAGAAATATAGTAGTGTTCTAAGAGTTTCTGCAAGGGTGTTTTTTTAATTAGATTAGCATTTTGTTGGTGGGCCAAGAAAGGCAAATTTTTCTCCAAAATGTAGGTAAATCTCATTCAATCAGTTAAAAACCTGAATTAAACAAACCAAGAAAATGGGGGGGGGGGCTTAACCCTCTTCAGTTAAAAATAAATCTTTTTCTTTCTTAAATGCACTAGGGTGGCGACATTGGCTTTATTCACAGACTTGAACTAAGACTTTTGTAGTTTCTGGGCCTTGAGCTAGAAATCTCATGCAGCATCCCTAGTCTTAGGCTTTCAGACATAAATGAGACTGTATCCTCAGCTTCCTTGGCTTTCCAGCCTGCTGACTCATCCCATGGCTATTTGGGAATAGCAACTTATAGTTCCTGATAATAAATCCTTTTATGGACAGAAAGGTACACTTTTGGATATGGCTTCTACTGATTCACTTCCTCTGGAGGACATTTCTTCTTCTATTTCACCAAATTCCATGATTATAGAACATAAACTCAAGTCCTATTGACATTATGCAAAAATTTAATTAAGTAGATCGCCCATGTTTATGTGGTTATAAAGGCTACTCAGAAATTAAACCAAACCTGACTCCAAAGGACTGGTTCTTCAGTTCATGTGTCTTCTAAAGAGTAATTCTGTGTACAATAAATAGATTTAGTCATACAAACATAGAAATGTAATAGATATTATAATAAAAATTGGCTTAAACCATTACATGAATCAAGGCTTTCTGAACATAACTAATCAAATAAATTTATGTAAATATACAAAAAGGAGGTTTAGTGAAGTGGCTCACATGTGTTGTCCAGCTAGTTCAACAATGGCCATTTACCAGTGGAAAGTGAAAAGATAAAGTAGTTGTTCAGACACCAAGAATGGACGTGTCAGATGATCTTCTGTATATTCTGGAATCCAGAAGTATATACTAATGCCAGTCGACTTGCCAGTGAGGTTGAGAGCAAGCAGGCAAAGAGGAAAAGTTTCTTTCTTCCAGGTCCTATATATAGGCTGCCACCTGAAGGTGTGGTCCAAATTAAAGATAGGTCTTTCCACCTCAAAAGATCTGGATTAAAAATGGGTCTTTCCATTTCAAATAATTTAATTAAGAAAAAAGTCCCCTCACAAGTGTACCCAGCCACTTGGGTTTTAATTAATTTCAGATTAACTCAGTTGACCACAAGAATAGCAATTGCAACCACTTAGGGCAATTTCTGTTGCTATAGTGAACTAACTGAGGTTAGATACTTCCTCTTGACTCAGAGCTGTGCTGTGAGACAGTCCAGGTAGCATGATGCTGGTCCTAGGGCACTGTCTGAGTCTCACCATAGCACAGAGATGAAAATGGAAACACAAAGCATAGATATGAGTCCAGGAGGCTGATTGGGAAGAATCCCATTTAACAATCCAGTCTCAGTCATATGAGAACTACATTAATCTCCACAGTTATGGCCCCAATGATTTAAATACTAGCGTCTAACATCTAAAGATTTCTCTCCCACAGTGTGCCATGCTAGCAAACACATTTCCAGACATACTCAAGCCATGACTCTAGACCATAGCATTACTAAGGAAATGAATGACAAGCAGATAATTCAAGAATAGGTGAGCCACTCCCAAGATTAGGTAGCACCAGGTGGAGAGAAAAGGCATTGTGTCACAGAGCTGAAGTCTTGGGAGAGAGTTCACTTGTGACAGAAGGAAAATCCATGAAGACACATGGTGTAACTGTCACAAGATGTTCATTTGGACCAGAGTAAGGTAAAAACAGAATGCAAGCACATGTCTGCAAATCGGTCGTTGAACTGAAGATCACAGCTGAGAGAGAGATCGCTACTTTGAGATCTGGAAATCTAAATAATAGGCATCCACAACAGAGAGCACAATACTGAAGATAAATGCATGGTGCTTCTAGAATGACAAAGGAAAGGGCTGTGATGAAGGAGGGGGGAGGCAGAAACAGGTTTTTCAACCACTTCTCTCTGTGTTGGTGTATAGCATCTGACTGTATATCTTAAATACAGTCCAGCGAGTGTTGGAAGACGTAGTACTCTATAAGCCTTAATTAGGAGTGAGACAAATGTGCCTGAGCAATCTATCCTTAAAGACAGTTAAGAGCAACGACGCAGATTCTAGAAGCTGAGGTAAAATAAACTAGAAAATAGAAATACTAAATAGTAATAATGCCGAGAATCAAAGCTCACAGTAAAACCAACAACAAAACAACAACAACAAAAGGCAGAAGTTCCATGAGGAGCATTTTATTAAATTGTACCAAAATTAAAGATGGATCTTAAACAAGCCTTTCTCTACTTTCCAGACCTGCAATAAAAAGGAGCACGGCCTAAATGACTTAAACAACAAAATGTATTTCCTCTAGAACCTCGAGGCTCTTAGTGTGTGTGTGTGTGTGTGTGTGTGTGAGAGAGAGAGAGAGAGAGAGAGAGAGAGAGAGAGAGAGAGAGAGAGAGAGAGAGAGTTATTACTTACAACTTTATTTTAAAAAGAGAGATACATGTCTCTAGTCATCAGGGAAATACAAATCAAAACAACCCTGAGAACCTCGAATCTCTTATTCTGGCAGTGAACGGTAAAGGTTTCTCTCCTTAACTTGGATGAGTCTTCTCTTCTGTGTTCTCAGCTCAGTGGTCTTCCTACTATGTGTGTTGGCCCTAATTGCCCTGTATAAGAACCTAGCCCCAAAGGCTTCATCTAAATCTAGTGACCACATAAAAGACCCAGTCTCCTGATAAAGTCAAATTTTAAGTCATTGTCCCTTAGGATTTGGTTGGGGGGGGGACCTAATTCATCTCCTTTTTAAAAGCCCTATATTTCAAATGGCTACCTAAATTTCTTCCCATTCCACAGTAACCAAGAGACTTGTCCCCAAAGTCCCAAGAGCTTACATCTTTGATATTGTCCTATTTTCATTATTTTTGTTGTAGAAATAGTTTGAAGGGCAAATAGAGCACAATCCAGAGGTGACTTCATAATTAAGGTAAAAAATATATGGTAGGTGCTGCATAGAATATACGTTTGTCCTTCAAATCTTTACCTCAAGCATCCAGAAAATTTATGTAAAGTGTTTATTATTCATTGTAAGTTTCATGATCCACATTGATGAGTTTTATTCTTTCTTATTCAATTTCAGCTTTTTAAATCACTCACTTCAACCCAAGATACTGATTTTATGAGCCAGTTAAGAGTTTAGAACTACCAGTTAAAGCAACTTTATAGATGATAGGTTCATGAAAGCCATAAATCCAGAGATCCAAATACACACTATTATAGCAATATATCTAATATTGTCAACTTGGCAGAGAATAGATTCACTTATGAAGTAAACCTTTGGGCATGCCTAGAGGGATTATTCAGATAGGTTGCTGAGGTAGAAGGATCACCTAGCAGTAGGTAGTACCATACTGTACACTGCGGTTCTGAATATAATACAAAAGAGAAAGAAAGTGAGACCCAGGGAACGTCACTCTTTGTGAGATGTGTGTGTGTGTGTGTGTGTGTGTGTGTGTGTGTGTGTGTGTGTGCACATAAGATGTAAATTGTACAGAGCTTCTCTGTGTTCCCCAGGTTCCCAAATAATCACATAGATATTTATTTGTTTATGAAATAATGTCTAGGCCTTCAGTTAGGCTTGCTCCTGGTTCTTAACTTACATATAAGAATATGTAGTATTCTGTGTCTGCCACATGACTAGTTAAGTTTCATATGACTCTCCTAAATTTCATATGTCTGACTTCTTCCAAGTCTGGGTGTGAATCCTCCCACCTATTTCCCAGAATTCCTCTTTCTGCAGGATGCCTCACCTTCTAATCATGCCTCACTTTATTGGCCCTCAGATGTTTATTGACAGGTAAAGATTTTACACAGAGCACAAGAGATTATCCCTACAAAATAATATAACAAATTCTGTGGGGATTCTTTGATCGACTGTCTAAAAAGCTTTATAAAAAATCTTCACTTTTCAATTTTCTTTTCATTCTCCTGGTTAGACAAGAGAAATATCCTCTATTATTTATAGCAATTAACTAGTTCCAACTATTTTTTACTAATAATTTTATTTTAAAAGCATAATTATATAACAACCATCCTTCCCTTTTACCCCTCCAACCCCTTCCATTTGTCCTTGCTGTCTCTCAAAATTATAGCCTAATTTTTACTGATATGTATATGTGTTTAAATGCAATCTGCTCAGTAAAACATATGCTTTCTAGGCTGACCACATGGTATTGGATAGATAACTAGGGAGCTCATCTGTGGGCAGATATTTTTCTTAGTCAATGTTCTATTCCATGAAGAGACACCATGACCACAGCAACTCTTATAACAGAAAATATTTAATTAGGACTCAGTTACAGCTTCAGAGGTTTACTCCATTATCAGTATGGCAGGAAGCATGACCTGGTGCAGAAGCAGGAGTTGCGAGTTCTACATCTAGATCTGAAGGCAGCTGGGACAGAGACCACTGTGCCTGTCTTGAGCTACTGAAACTTCAAAGTCCTTGCTCAATGACAAACTTCTACTAACAAGGCAACACCCTCTAATCCTTCTCAAGTACTATCACTTCCTGATGATTATGCATTCAAATATGAGCCTATGGGTTCCATTCCTATTCAAACCATCACACTATTTCTCCCTTACTTGATAATCCTTAAGTGCCTATAGTTCGCTGCCTATGGGTAGGGACCTATGAAATTTCTCATTTTATATGACTATTTGTGGTGTATTTATTTGTGTCTAATTTAGGTAGAGTGTTGTTGGAGGTATCATGAATGAGACCTCCATGTAATTTCTTGAAAACATACCCTTTCAGAATAGAATATTCACTAGCCCTCTGGACTTTACAGTATTTCTGTCCCTCTTTTACCTTATTCACTGAGTCTTAAGTTCAGGGGCTGTGTTGTACATTTATCAGTTGTCCCATTATCATCTGTTCTCTGCATTCTAACTGGTTATAGCCTTCTGTTATTGTCTCCATCTATAAAGAATTTTTTTTGAATGATCAAAAACTGCAATTACATATAGGTATAAGGATACACATTTAGAACACAGCTAGAAATTATTCTGGTTCAATAAAGTGGTGAGAGTTGCCTCTCCTTTGAGATCGATGACCTGATCAGCACAATGAAGCCTAAAGTTCAATAAGAAAGCTCTTCATTGCAGCCATGTTAGCATCTCACTATTAGAACTTTAGGGATAACCTATTGTATTGTTCATCATTGTGATGCATAGCTGGATAGGATTTTTGTCCTTCTTCCCACCTTGAAAGGTTGCATAGTTCCTTCTTGTATTGTAGATGTTAGTCCTCAGGACTGAAGTTTTTAGGTCAAATCCAGCTTAGATCCTCTGGGTATTATGTCCTGAGTATTTTCATCAATAGGATACACTTTTAACCTCTAAGGGGCTGTTGAGGGCCAAAGGCTGTGCCTTACAAGATGGTGCTGGTTTCAGGTGCCATGAATCAGCTAAAGTGTGGTAAATAACCACTGGGCACATGTGCAAAGAGTGGTGCGAGCCAAGTCACCGCCCATCCCGGGGCGTCACGATCAGACCACTGGCGGGCAGCCAATCACACAGCGACACGCCACCCTTGGGGGGTATAAATTAGGGTGCCTTTTCCTGCCCGGGGTCTTCCTCTTCAACATACAATAAAGGTTGTTCACAGAAGAATCCTGTTGTTGCACATCTTTTCCTGCCAGCGGGAAGTGGGGCACTCGACAAGGGGCAATCAAGTGTAATAGCAACAGTTTATATTGTTCTGAGAGTCTCTTGGACAAGAAAAGAGGTTTCTCATAATAGGTATTGAGTTGTTGTTATTGTTGTTGCAGTTATTGTTTTGCTGTTGTTAGTCTATGCTCTTTAGGAAAACATTGTCAGCCCAAGTGGGATATATATATATATATATATATATATATATATATATATATATATATATATATATATATATAATTTTTGTGTAGATTTCTTTGTATTGAGTGTAATTTTTGATAAATAAATAGTAATGTGATTCTTTTCCAAGACATTCTTGTTATTTTACTCACCTTTCTTTTCTTCTGTGTTGGTCTTTCCTCTCCAGATATACTTTTGGCAGTATTCAGTGAAAAGGTTTCTATGGGATTTAAGTCTTCATAGTTGTAGTATAGAAGTATGAGTTAACATTAAAGAGGAAACATTGTTATAATGAAAAATGCTTTCAAACTAATAGGTGACTGAAGCTAACCCAAGACCAATGATATTCTCATCCTTAGAAAAAACTATTAATTACTCACAAAAGAAATAATTCAATGCTCTAAAGGACTGTGTGCTGACCTAGTGTGTTAGGTGTTGCTTCTTTTTTTTCAATATTTTCAACTTTCTATGTTTTCCAGGATGTAATGTCTGGAAATATGACTATTAAGTCTGTGTTTCTCCAGTGGGAAAAAGACAATGAAAAACGCAAAAAGTAATTTAATAGCATATCTTACTCAGAAGACTGGAGAATTTTCACCTTGAGATTTTTCAATACAAAAAAAAAATCCACTTGAGAAAAACATAATCTATATTATGGTTTGAGCAATATTGTTTTACTTACTGCTCATCAATTATAGCTCACATCTCTTTATCACAAACTCTGAAGCCCGTGAACTGATCCATCTTACAACTTTCTTTCTGAGTCATTGCTTTGCCTCCTTTCTCATTCCATGATGTTCTGTGTCCTGAGGTGACCTTTACTGCCTAGATCCCTGAGTCAGGGATGCTTTACTTCTGGCAAAATAGTTTTGATTTCTCTTTAATTGTTACTCATATTGACTTGTGTGTTGTGGTCTGCACTTCTCTACTTACTTGAGACCTGCAAACACATTGTCATTATTCCTTATACTCTCTAGTGAGGTCTCACACTGAATGCTGCAATGTGTGTTGCTAAAAAGTACCTACATTGTGGGAAAGAAAATAGGTCCTGCTTAGACACTGTCTCAACAACCTTTGTTCATTGTCGTATTTATGTTATCTTGTCATACTTTTAAGTGCTCATATTTTCCTGTAATTCTTAGTCAATATTGCTATTACTATTACTACTACTACCAGAGATATTCGTACAAAAGAATTTTATGAGAAGTCATTCTAGAAAAGAATTTTAGAATAATAGGGCTGTACCACCTAATCAATTAATCCATCTTAAATCAGGAGCTTTTGTAGCACTTTACAACTCTCATTGCACTTAATCCACACAATTTCAGGACGTAACAATTGTATAGCATGCTTTCTAAAAAGGAAATGTAGAGAGCAAGCAGGTTATAGATTTTCTAAATAAGTCAAACCTCATACATTGATCAGTTGATGCCAAAGCCTAGTCCCTTAGGTAATCAAATGTGCTTGCAGAGGTTGCCTACAAAACTTGCACACTATATTAAAACACATACACACACAAAATTATATTTAGACATTCACACATATACACATATGCATGAACAGAACACATACACACATCCAAACACATGCATGGACACATACACACATACACAAAAGTATACATAAACACACACACATATATACACACATGCATGAACACATAAACACACATCCATACACATACACACACACACACACACACACACACACACATGTATACACATACTTACACAAAGACACATACACAAATGGGCAGACATATAACACACACATTACATACACATAAATGGAAACATAAACACATACATACACATTACACACATATACACATGAACACACATAAATGCTCACATACACACATAAATACATATACATACACACAATCCACTCAAATGCACATACATATACACATATGCATATACACATGCATACATGCACACACACACATGCACACACACACACACACACAAAACATCACAATGACTTTAATTATCCTGTTATCAATGATTAGAAACTAATGACACCCATGTCTTTGTATACAATTCTCATCTCTTACCAGACCATTTTCTGCATATATCTAAAGAAACAAAATTAACAAAGACAAGGCTTTCCTGTACTTGTGTATTTCTTGTTGTGTTAAAAGCTGATGTTCCTCCTTTTTTTTTACTCCAAATACTTCAGAGAGATATTTACCATTGTCAGAGAACATCCCTATGATTGTGGCCTTTGTGGTCAGTATATGATATTTAGCTGCTCATGAATTGAAGGTACAGCTTCCCACACTGAGAAGAAAACATAAGTCTGACTCTCACAGGAATAGAGGTCAAATGAAAGGTAAGTGCACTGTGCAGGAGTCAGAGATGGATGACGACTGTAGTCTTAATCAGAGTTCCAGAAGAGATTTTGTGTGACTCTCAACCCAGACAGTCAGGAAGAACAATTTACATTTCATGTCTGAGACAGAACAATCTGTCACTTGGAAATATTTGGGTCAGTAATATTAGCTCAGAATAAAATCATGATGAGTACGTGAAAGTAGTCTTAAATAAATTCAACAGCAGGAATATTCTGAGAGCAAAACCACCCCTTCATTTTTTTCTTCAATCCTGTATCTGAAATATTATACCACTATGAGACTAGCTGATGATCATGGTTTATAAATTAACAATTGTTTCCTTTTTAACAAATTAAGAACTTATAAAATGATTTTGCATAGTTTATGAAAAATATATATATAATATATATCTTTGGATTCACATAATGGCCATCATTACAAATGAATATAAATCAATTAAAATTAAAATCATATACATGTAAACATGTGTGGAAAACTGAGGCTACTGGCTGCAGCTCTGTCTCTCTTTGCTGTAGAAAATCCCCCAAATTCATTTGCTCTACAGAGAGTAGCCTGGGAGCTAGGGAGACATCTGAGCGGACAAACATAGGACCTGTGGTTCAAATCCCCAGCTCCCACATAAGAGGCCAGATGGATTACAATCCTGAAATCCTAGTACTGGGGAGGCAAAGACAGAGGGATCTCTGGAATTCAGTGGCAGGCTAATTTTGCCAAATTGGTAAGCCCCTAGTTCAGGGAGAGATCTTGACTCAAAAGATAGGCTGAAGGATGGTTAAAGAAAACGTAAGATTTTCCTCTGGCCTCCACATGTGCAGACAGATATTTATATGCATGCACATATAATCGTGCAACAATGCCTCCCCCCCCATAAACACACACACAAAAGAATTGTTTTTAAGGGATATATTTTTTAGTGTATACTGCAGAGATTTTTAGGCCACACCTTAAACACAGCTGCACTCTGTAAGTGATGCTAAGCTATGTTCCAAAGGGCTCCCTTTGGCAGAAAAGACTGAACTGCCTCACAATGGCTCCTCTTGAAACTGCCTGCTGCCCTGCAGTTATCCATTTACACTCTACAGCCTCTGAGAGGTTGCTAAGCAGCAAGACAGGCCTTTCTGCTCAAAGGACTGCTGTGCTTGGAGAGCTCCTTGTTCTGGATTTTTGTTTCGTGTTAATGAGATTTGAGAAAACAATATTGGCCAAGCTTTTATTTTAATATGGCCAGTGCTGCTGACATTGAGATCATTTGAACAGAACCTCATTTATCTTGAGGCTATAGTACATGTAAGATTTCTAGTGTGGGATATAGTCCAACATCCCCATTTTATATGTGAAGAATATGAGACTAAAAGAAATGTAGCGAATATCTGACTTCTGAGAACATACATGTTTTGTATTTCTCAAAACCCACACACTGGGAGTTTCATTTCTTAAGGTCTTAATCAAATAACTCAAGAGCTTTCTCATTTTTATTTCATTAACTGTTAGTACTAGGCCTGCCCGAGGCTACCTATTGCCTTAGTTTTGTCTAGAACCTTTGCCAATGTTTCTTCAAGGCATGGTAGCACATATTTATAGTCCCAGCACTTGAGGCAGAGATTGCCCATGAGTTCAAAGCCAGACTACTCAGTATAGCAAAACCCTGGCTCAAAAAATTAAATAGAACAAATAAATTAAAGTATAAGGAAGAAGGAAGATATTTCTAACCTTTTCTGAGGCCCAGGCTTGTCACCTGAACAAGAGGCATGACATACCATCCACTCATGGTAAAAGTTACATTAACATACAAAGCACTGATGCTTCCTGGCTGGAAGTATGAGTATGGTTATTACCACTGTTATTAGTTTCATTTATTTGCACAGCACACAACTTATCACTACTGTTTCCCATGTAAGAAATGTAATAAGAAAAGAAAGAAGGAAGGAAGGAAGGAAGAAAGGAAGGAAGGAAGGAAGGAAGGAAGGAAGGAAAGAAGATTCATTTGACATCTGTATTAAATGTTAACTTATAACACAAGACATCTACTTTTAAAGTTGTTTAAAAATGGATAAAGTTACATACTGCATCTGAGTCGCTTGATCATACTCAAACCATCAGAGTTTAGTCTGAAATGTAGTAGTTGTGCTATCTGCTTTTCATTAATGTGGGTTGACTGGCTGATTGGTTAGCTAGGTGGTTCATCTGCTTGGTTTTAAATCTTTCTTGAATGACATATGAATGAATTTAAGAATAAAATCTAGACCAAACTTGAAAAGACTAGCGAATGCCAACTAAGGAGCCTTGCCTCCTTCCATTTTGGATTCTATGCTCCGTTGAGAATTAATTGTCACTGGAATACACCCCTGTGTTTCAGCCTGACTACTTAGGAAGAGAAGGAGCCAACCAGAAGAATGCAGACTGAAGCTTGATGTAAGACAGAGACCCTCAAGGACCAATTCCTCCAGAAATGCAGATCCATAGAAAGAAAGAGCTTTACTTGGTACTTGCAAGTATTAAGTCATTTGGCACAAAACATGACCTGTGTCTACGATGACTTCAGATTGCATGCTTAGAATATTCATTTCATTTCAAAGGTATAATTTAACCTAATGGTAATTTCCACTTGTCACACCATAAATCCAAAATCCACAGGCTCCTGACTCAAATGCTTGTTCCAAGCTGGTGGCCTTGCTTTATGAGGCTGAGAAACATTTAGAAGTTACAGGTGGCTGTCAGGAGAAGGTGACTGGAGACAGCCCCTTAGTCTGTCAGTGTTCTCTGACCCATGGCTTTCCATGCTGGGAACAACTGTCTTCTTTCACACATATCTAATGCCAGATGTTCTGCTCATACACAGCACCACACAACTGTGGACTGAGTCCTCTAAAACTGTGAGCTCAATGCTTTCTTCAAGTTGTTCCTCTAAGATATTTTGTCACGTCAACACAGGGTGACCAAGAGACCACATGAGGAATTGAATGAGTTCACTGTCTTCTGTGGAGCTTTGAAGAGCAAGTTTCTATATTGTGACTACAGTGTGAAAACTGCAGAACTCCAGACAAGGGAATAATATCCTAGCAGCAGCTTTCTGCGACCACAAGATTAATACATACCATCTCTAGTGCCAGGCATGATTCTCTACTGTTAAACCTGTCTTAAAAACAAGGAGAAGTCTACTGCTTACCGTCAAGGTATGTGAGCCACTACTGCACCCTTAGGGTTACAATGCTACACTGACCATTGCTACCTGTTCCACCAGCTTCTTGTCTGGAAATGATTTTCACTGCCTTTCCAGTCTTCAAATGCTCCTATGCGCTTGCTCCAAACACCTTTGCTCTCTTTCAGATTCATGACCACCTTTGATTTGAACATAGATATTTATAATGTTACTTGTTACGATTCCCTTCTTTGGAAGCCTAGTACAGTGCTTCTGGTACCATGAAGGCAAGCCTTCAGGAAGAAGATTTTCAAGTCAAATCCAGCTCAGGAACTTATAGGATCTTTACGCAAAGTGCCCAGAAAGACTAGAGCATGTGCATATTATTAACCTTATACAGACTGAGAAATTGTTTTTAGAAATTTAAGATTTATATATAGACAATTAAAGAAAAAAGAAACCATTAATCTGAAATAGGGTGAGTTAGGGGTGTTACAGGATGGTTTGAAGGGCAGAAGGGGTAGGGGCTGGGGGGACATATGCAGATAAGAAGCTACTGGAAAGAGACAATTCGAGTTGGTAAATGTCCTTTTCCTCCAAATAACATTGTCTAAACTGTCCTACATTTGAACTGTTGCTGTCAGCAGTTCTTGCTTCTTCAATTCTTCATTTTTTTATTATCTCAGGCTTCTGAAAACTGATGTTTGTCTGAACTGAGATGAGTTCCCCTCATATTAAACATTTGAATTTCTATAGAGTAATTCAGAATGTAGGTCATTTCTCTGACATACTGTATAGGCTAGGAGAATCAGAAACAAAGTTCTGGGTAGCTGAGTCATACAACATCAGTCTTTTCATTTCAGGGGCTCTTCCCAGTAAGTCCACTCACTCTTACTAGGTCAAAGATGGGGGGTGAAATACTTTACTTCCTCCAATCTAAGAAGGTAATAACCCAAGAAGCATAAAATGCATTTTTAAATTTATACCTTCTAGGATAAATATTGGTTTAATAGGGAAGAGACTCCTACTCCAAAGCTACCAAAAATCTAACCAGAGCACCAATAACCTGATGCTTCCAGAGGAATGTGTATCAAGCTATAGATAGAGTCTGGATGGACAAGATAAAGAAACATAGATCAATAAATGTTTCAATTTTTAAAAACTCTCTTCTGAAAGGGTCTGCAATACCATGGGAAGAACAAAATTATTAACTAACCAAACCCACCATAGTTCCCAGAGACTAAAACACCAACCAATGAGCTTACATGGAAAAAATCCATGACTCAGGTGCATATGCAGCAGAGGACAGCATTCTCTAGCATCAATGAGAGGAGAGGCCTTTGGTCCAGCAAAGACTCAGTTTCCTAGTGTAGGAGAATGACAAGGCACTGATGTAGGAGAGGAAGGTTGGGAGAGGGAGCACCTTCATGGAAGCAATGTGAGGGGGAGGAGGGATGAGATTGGTAGAAAGGGGATAACACCTGTATTGTAAATACAGAGAATATCCAATACAAAATAAAGACTCTCTTATTTAAAAAATGAATTTGGTGTCAAGATCACTCTGGGAAGATGTGAAGACAATCAGAGGATTCTTACACATAACCATGAAAAAAGAAAAAGAAAGAAAGAAAGAAAGAACGAAAGAAAGAAAGAAAGAAAGAAAGAAAGAAAGAAAGAAAAACAGGCAAAGAGTCCAGATAATAAGGGAAGGGTGGTATGTCAAAATAGAATGCCCATTTTTTTTTTCTTGAATTTGACAATTTGGAAGCTGGCAGGCACTTACAAATTGAAGTTTCATGCTAATAGAAGCCAAATTGTAATGAGTTACCAAGGAAATGGCCGGGAATTGAGACAACAACTGTAGAAAATTCAACTGAGAAAATGTTGCTTGAACGCCACTTTGAATTCCATAAAGAGACAAAGGATGGGAGAAGTATGATTGATAATGTGAAAGACAAAATGAGACATCTGGCATGTTTTAGTTCATCAGCCTCACTGTCTTACAAATTTCCATTCTTTAAACTCTGAAAGCTTGGTACCACAGATTATCACAAACTCCCAACATTTCTTATTTTCTATGCAGACTGACACATTTCTGGTACTGCCTGGTGACTCACCTACCTCTAACCTCACAGCCAAGGAACCTAAGAACTCCTAGCAGGTTTGGTTCTGTTTCCTGCTGTGATGGATGCTGCTGTGTGGAGAACAGTAAGAATAATGACAGGTCATCTAGAGAAACTATCCAAAAAATTCCCTCTAACAAGAAGACTCTATCAGGTTTCCCATCATAACATTTTGCCATTATCGTGTCTCCTACCCATGCCCACTTGACAGTTGCCTCAAGGAAACTTTGCTTGGATCATGGCTTAAACTCAGCCAGATTCCTTTCATTGGCTTCAAGCTATCGGAACTGCTTTAGGACATAGGACTCTAAAATTCACCTGCAGATTTCGAGATCAGAAAAGCTATTTGTACTTCCGTGTTTTACCTGCATCTCACCTCCCTGGATTTTATTGTTCTATTCTTATGTCATTTTACCTCCTAGTGTTGGAGAACCTGGTGCAATGACTTGAGAAATTGATGGTGAATTTGGGAAATTTCCCCTGTGACTCAAGACCTTGACACAATAAGTGAGTTTTTTGTTACTAAGGTAAATACTTCATTAGCTCGTTGTTTGTTTTCCAACAGGTCAGCAAGTTCCTAACACTATTTTTAGCTACTGAACTAGCCAATATCAGTTATTTTGAACTGAAATTAGCAAATCAAGATGTGTATTGGTGAGCACTAGGGGCATGTATGATGTTTCAAATTATGACGCTCAAAACAAAAAACCTTGAGAGAGAGAGAGACAGAGACAGAGAGAGAGAGAGAGAGAGAGAGAGAGAGAGAGAGAGAGAGAGAGAGAGAGAGAGAGTAATGGAGACTGAACATTCATGATCAAAGTAGAAAACATAAGTGCATAAAAGTGTCATAGTGAAACCCATTGTTTTGATTAAATAACATAGTCTAACAAAAATGTCAAAAAGACAAAATATCAGAGAAAGGACATAATATGTATGTTAAAAATTGGTAAATAAGATTTTGTAGCCACACAACACAGGGACTCACCCAAGTAACATAATTTCAGAGAGTGGTGGAAATACTGATATTTCTCACTTGTGGATGTGAACCAGAGAAGGTGACCTAATTTTGTTTGGGCTTTTTAAAAATATTGGTTATTTTATTTATTTTTAAATGCTAGCCTCCTTCCTGGTTTCCCCTATTCCACCCCATCCCCCTGCTTCTATGAGGGTGTTCCCCTACCCATCCACCTACTCCTGCCTCCCTGCCCTAGCATTCCCCTATGCTTGGACATCGAACCTCCATGGGGCCAAGGGCCTCTCCTCCCACTGATGTAAGATAAGGCAATCCTACATCACATATGCAGAAGGAGCCATGGGTCCTTTCATGTATACTCTTTGGTTGGTGGTTTAGTCCCTGGAAGCTGTGGGAAGAAAGTCTCAGATACCAGGAAAGCAAGAGGTTCCCCAGACCCAATGGGGATGACATTAGCTGAAATATCCAACAAAGGGGAGAGAGAACATGTAGAGACCATATCCAGAGGTTAGGCATAGTCCCTGGTTGAGAGATGGGACCATCCACCCTTCTCAAAAATTTAACCCAGAATTGCTCTGTCTAAAGGAAATGTGGGAACCAAGTATGAAGCAGAGACTGAAGGAAAGGCCATCCAGAGACTGCTCCACTTGGTATCCACCCCATATGAAACCACCAAACCCAGTCACTATTGCAGACCCCAAGAAGTGCTTGTTTGGGATTTTCAATGGTTATGCCAAGCAACAAATAAGTGGTGATTATCAGGAGCGATGTACAAGTATAAAATGCAGTTATGCAAAGTTTAACTGATGTAATACAAAGCTTATTTAATCTCTGAAATTCTATTGCTAGAGTTTAAGGGTCATTCTAGGTTCCAGACATTAGGATTAAATCCAGATTGCCTATTTGACATAAGTGATTTGTGTATGTATCCCCTGGCCCAGATACTGTGGCCATCTCTTTGACTAGATTAGGTTTCCACACCATGAGGAATTATCAATACTCTTTCTTTCTTTTTCAGTGGCCTTTCATGTCCCCACCCCCTACATAAATGCAATGATTATGGACCCCTTCCTGATTCCTGTGTCACAATCATTTATGGCCTCTTTTGAGCTTGTGGGGTTTTCTATTTTTTCTCCCCACTGAGACTCAAGAGATTGGCATCTGAAATCAAAGAAGCTGTATTACCTTTGGGAGCATGAACGCTTCCAAAGTCCAGTCAATTAAGACGGCCTCATAGAAGGAGTGTTAAGAGACTTATCAGACTCTCCCTTGGGATAACAGTCATTCATTCTCTTCTGTATCCTGTGTCCATTCATCCTCCCCAAGCTGAAATGTAATCCTGGCCCCATCTGTCTATTTCTCAGGAGGCTCTAGAGTAGTAGTTCCCAACCTGGAAGTCACTACCAGATATCCTACATATCAGATGTTTGTATGAAAATTCATAAGTAGAAAAATTAATTAAAGTAGTTTCAAAGTAGCAAAAACAAAATGAATCTTATGGTTGGGGGTCTCCACAATACAAGGAACTGTATCAAAGGACCACAGTATTAGGTAGGCTGAGAACCATGGATGGTTCTATGGTATGTAAGAGATGGGAGGTTAGCTGAAAGAGGGGCTCTATTGTCACAGATTTAACGAATTGTCACCCATATGCTGGTAGATAATCCTTCCACCTATGCTTTCATAATAAGCCTAACAAATACAGACTCATTAAGCTAGAGCTTATTAGAACCATTTATTTGCTCTGTCACAAGAGATTCCTCTATTATAACACAAAACCAGTGGATGGAAATATGGATGCATGGGTAAAATAACCTGATCTATAGGTATGAGAACCTGAGTTCAGATGCCCTGAATTCGTGTAAAACTTCACATATGGCCATAAGTATTTGTAACACCAGCTATGTTTTACCATGCTGGGGAAAAGGATTGTCCCTAGGCTTGCTGTGTAGCTAGTCCAGAAACAAAACAGAAACAATAAGCTCCAGGTTCTGTGTGACCATATCTGAAGGGAATAAAATTGAAAATGACTGAGAACAAACTTGATGCCCCTGTCTGGCCTCCAAATAAGAGTACAAAGGAACATTTACCCACATCCACATACAGGCACACTCACCAAGCATTTATACACCATACGTGCTCAAAAAAAAAAAAAAAAAAAAAAAAAAAAAAAAAAAAAAAAGAACACACACAGTTTTGTACTACATTTTGCATTCGTCTAGTTTAGCTTATTGATTTAGACTGAATTATATGTTTGTGAGCACTTGTGTGTGTGTGTGTGTACTTGTCTTCATAAAACACAAGACACATTTTAAAAGAGCTTAGTAGCAGACTTCACAAAGAAAATGCAAAGCAATACTTGATGTATACATTACTATGTAAATATTAGTCATAAACGAAAGTGTATTCACCTACTGAATATTTTCTAAAGAATCCCTAAGCATCAAAAGCAATCCAGTATTAGGTAGAGCTGAAGTCCAGCATCCATAGTGAATGAAGAACTACTAGTTAAGAAAAAATTCTTTATGAGCCTTTCTGCCTTAATTCCAAGGAAAAGAGATAGATTACAGGTAATATATCTGTACTTAAAAGTCCACTAACCTCTTTAAGCTGCTAAGCTGTCCTGAATAGAGAAACTCACAAATGACCTTTGGCACCACTGAATTTAATAATAGAGAAGCCTAGGTTCTTGATTATTGCTTTGAAGATAGAAACCAAACCAATTCCTGAATGATACTGCTGTGTGAAAACAAAGTATCAGTGCTCAGCCCTTCATGTGGGTGTTATCTGTGATTGCAACTGGTAACACAATATTATAAGGAAACTTACAGAATTATAAATGTAAGTGATACACACAAAAAAACCACAAACCACTCATATGTGGACTAGGATGGTTGCAATCATTGTCAAAGATGAACCATTAGAAGACAGCAACAGATCTGAAACATATGGCCAAAAAGATGATTCCTGACAAACAAACTGGGGAACGTGACCATTCTACTAAGAAACAAAGAAAGAAAAAGCTCTAAGCAAACTAAAGGAATTTAAAATGTTTCATGATTAATCAAATGATTATGAGCCATTCAAGGAACATTCTTTTCAATGTGCATTTTAGAGGCATTGCTGAAATGCCCTCTGTTCAGAGAACTTGAGGAGAGTAAGAAGGGTTCATAAGACCTACATCATAAGTACCAATACTAATTTTTAAAACTGTGATTATTCTGAAATCAGAAAACAGATTCTTAACTTTTGCTGTATAGATGTTTTATTTCATACTGGGAAATTCTCTGTATAGTTAATATTTTAGCTGCACAAGCTATTACATTAATATAATTGCTATTTTATCTATTTTAGTGGAGACAGAATAGATTAATTCAAACATTCAAGAGCAATGAATTCTATTCAGATAGGTCCATCTTAAAGCATAGTGGCAGTAGTGATGTGTGTGTGTGTGTGTGTGTGTGTGTGTGTGTGTGTGTGTGTGTATGAGGATCGATAAAATCTTATAGGTCTATGGAAATTTAGGGGTTTTTAGAACTACAAAAATTTAGCCATAAATCAGAATAATTCTGTCACTTATTTAACACCTGTCTCCTGAGGACATATCCAATGCCCTTTTTGCAGAACTAGACATAGTAAGAAACAACCGATAAGTGTGATTCACATAATTAAAATCTCAGCTACAGAATGCCTAGGAGAGGTACTATCAAGGTAAACATGGAGATAAAAGATGTAATAACATTCACTGAAGGAAAGCAAGCTCAATAATAAAATTCTAAATCTGAAGGAATATTTTGTAAAGAGAATTCTCCCTGGACCAAAAATTAAGAGTTGCTATCTCTAATGCCTTGCTTCAAAATATTGTCTCATTAGATTATTAATAGTCCTTAAGCAGGATGCAAACTTGGTATGCATATAGACATGTGCTTTTTTGATGTAGAAAATAACTAGAAAATAAACATCCATTTTAGTTTATCTCTCTATGCAACCCCATTGTATGTCAAACACTAAATGCTCCTATTGAATCAAAGGAGATTCTGTACAGAACATGATATCCAGGTTACAGCAAAGACTTAATTTTGTTGACCTCTGAGTAGCATTTACCATCCTGGATTTGTCTTCAGGACCATTTTTCTATTAAGTAAATCATGTAAATGTGACTTTTATTCACTAGATTCAGTTGTCATTTTAGAAGCTTACTGTTGAGGAAGATCACTCTTTCTAGTTCTTTCTGACCTCTGAATGGCTGGTTTTAATCAGCATTTCTGACACAAACTCATCTCCAAGCTGACTGATTCAAACTGCTGGCTTGTCTAAGCTTCTAACTGTGTTCCTCTGGTTGACATTAAATAGACTCTGTTCTTATCTTCTGGCTCTTTCTTATTCTCTGTCTCATTCTGTCTTCACCTGCAACTTTTTTTGTTAAACAAAAATCAAAATGAACAAATAAATCTGCCTCTCTGTGCACTGCTCTCTTTAGTAGCCTCTCCTTCTTGCCTTTTCTTTGAGAGTTGAATGCATCCTACCTCTGACTCATTCTGTCAAATCTTTCTCTGATTCATCACTTTGTCTACCCCTCAATTAGAAGTAATTTTCAAACACAACTACTTCTGCTAATTAACTTTATCTACATTGTTTGGGGTTAAAAGTGTGTAGGGCATGTCTGTATTCTAGCTTGTCACACTTTAATCCAAATTATGTCTGCATTCCATGCGGATCACACAGACATAGGTCTCTGGATGTGATCCCTTGCCACAGCAGTCATGTTGCTGGATAAAAATTGCTTTACAAATGTATCTTAACCTTTGTCCTGTTTGAAGGAAAACATTCTTTAATTTTGAAAATTATTTCACTTAATTCTAAATGTATTCCTTTATCCATATAAAATATAGTATCATAATCTCAGATAAAAATTCTCCTGTGTAAATGAAGCACATATTCTGTATCCATTATTTTGTTGTGGGATATTTGGATTGTTTCCAGTTTCTGACTATCACAAATAAGCCTGCTATGAATATAGTGGTACACATGCCCCTATGTTGGGCATCTTTTGGATATATGCCCAAGAGTGGTGTAACTGAATCTTCAGGTAGATCTATTTCCAACTTTCTGAGAAACCTGCAGGATGATTTCCAGAGTGGTTGTACCAGCTTGCAATCCCACCAGCAATGGAGGAGTATTTCTCTTTCCCCCTCTCTCTCCACATCCTCACCAATATGTGCTGCCTCCTGAGGTTTTGATCTTAGCCATTCTGATTGGTATAAGGTGGAATCTTGAGGTTGTTTTGATTTGCATTTCCATGATCACTAAGGACATACTCAGCTATTTAGAATAAGGACATCATGAGTTTTGAAGGCAAATGGATGACACTAGGAGATATCACCCTGAGTGAGGCTACTCAGACCCAAAAGGACAGGTATGGTATGTACTCACTAATAAGTGGACATTAGCCCAAAAATGTACAAAATACAAAGGATACAATCCACAGAACTCAAAAAGTTTAACAACTAGAAGGCCCAAGTGAGGATGCTTCAATCCCACTTGGGAGGAGGAAGAAAGAAATCACAGAAGGAAGGATGGAGGGACCTGGGTGAGAAATGGGACAGAGGAGGGAAGAGGGAGAACATAATAAAATATTGGGGGGAACAGTGTTGAGGCCCTGAGTGCCAGCAGAAAGAACAGAAACAGGCTACCTTTAGAGTTGGTAGGTGGAGGGAACTTTCTAGAATGTACCAGAGAACTGGGAGGTAAGAGACTCTCAGGAATCAAAGGAGGGAACCTTAGAAGAAATGCCCTATAGTGTGGAGTCCACCCCCAGTAGCAAGACAGACCATCAAGTGGAGGGATGTGGCTTCCATTCACAGTCAAAAACTCTGACCCAGAATTGTTCCTGTCTAAAAGAACTGCAAAGACAAAAATGGAAAAGAACCTGAAGAAAAGGGGGTGCAGTGACAAGCCCAAATTGAGATCCAGCTTAGAGACCTGACAGTATTACTGAGGCTATGGAGTGCTTTTAAACAGGCCTATCATGACTGCCCTCAGAAAGACACAACAAGCAACTCAAAGAGTCAGATGCAGGTCTTTACACCCAATCAGTGGACAGAAGCTGCTGACCCCTGTAGTTGAATTAGGGAAAAGATAAAAGAGGCTGAAGAGAAAGGCAGCCCTATTGGAAGACCATCAGTCTCAAATAACCTGGACCCCAAAGATCTCTAACACACTGAGCCACCAACCATGCAGCATACACCAGCTGATATGAGGCCCCCAACACAAGGTTATTATAGGCACATTTATAATCTTAAATAATTTCAGATGATATATTTTTACACACTCATTATGAGAACCCGGTTTTATGTAGAAATAGTCTGTCATCAGGTCAATTGGTATAGATTACAAAGAATTATCCAAGTATATCTGACTCAATGAATTACTACCATCTTGGTGGCTCACAGGAAGAGAGATTATTTTTCAATTCTAGAGGCCACAAGTCTGGAATTAGCACAACTGACAGATATTGCAAAGCTCCACATACTCTGGAGTCTCCAAGTGATGTCTTACTCATTCTGACTTCTGGTACTCCCTGGTATTCATGACCTATCACTGCCCTACTTCAGTTATTTCCATGGTTGGGTTGTCTCCTTTCTTCCTATTTATGACATTTCTTCTTTTATTTGGACATAGTGATTCCATCTGGGGCTCAGGACCCATAAACACCAACAACCAGGATAATATCATATGAAAGTCTTTAATCATGAACTTTTTCCATTGTAAGACAGAATTTATAGATTCTACAGGGGTTGGTGGGTGGTTCACTATTCAGTGGATAAAACCAAGAAGGTATTATAAAATCAGCAAGCTCTGGAAGGATATATGATAACAGAAACCCTACAAAGGTGTGGAAATGTGAACAACTCTCTACTGAATGACTACTGGGTCAAGGTAGAAATTAAGAAAAAGAAAGTAAAGACTTCCCAGAATTCAATAAAGATAAATGCACGGCATACCCAAAATTAGGGGACACAATGAAAGTGATGCTAAAAGGAACATTCATAGCATTGAGTGCTTCCATTAAGTAAATTAAAAGCTCTAGAACAAAAGCAAGTGCAGACCAAGAGGAACAGATGGCAAGAAATAATCAAACTCAAGGATGAAGCCAATGAAATAACAACAAAGAGAACAATATAAGAAAACCAATTAAACAAGCTGGTTCTTTGAGAAAAATCAACAAGATGGACAAACCTTTAGCCAAACTAACTAAATCCACAGGGATAGCATCCAAATTATACCAAAAATCTGAAATTTTAAAAGGAACATAACAATAGACAATTAGAAATTTTTAAAAATCATTATGTCTTACTTCAAAGTACTGTACTCCACAAAATTAAAAATTATGAAAGAAATAAATAATTTTCTTGACAGATAACACTTACCAAAGTTAAATCATGATTATATAAACAATTTAAATAGACCTAAAGTCCATAAGGAAATAAAGCAGTCATTAAAAATCTCCCACAACCCCCCCCCCAAAAAAAATCCAGGTTCAGATGATTTTAGGTCAGAATTTTACTAGACTTTCAAAGAAGAGTTACCAACACTTTTTAAATTATTCCACAAATTAGAAAAAAATGAATATTGCTGAATTTATTTTATGAAGCCAAGTAGGCTTCATTCTTGGGATGCAGGGATGGTTTAATATACAGAAATCTATCAATGTAATCCATCATATAAACAAACTTAAAAAAAAGCTACATGGTCATCTCACTAGATGCTGAGAAAGCATTTGACAAAATTTAACACCCCTTCATATTAAAAGTCTTGGAAAGAACAGGAATCCAAAGACCATACCTAAACATAATAAAAGCAATATACAGAAAACCAATAGCCAACATCAAATTTAATGGCGAGAAACTTGAAGAATACCACTAAAATCAGGGACTAGACAAGGCTTCCTACTCTCCCCCTACCTATTCAACATAGTACTGGAAGTCCTGGCAGAGAAATTAGACAGCAAAGGGAAATCAAAGGGATACAAATCGGAAAGGAAGTAGTAAAAATATCACTATTTGCAGATGACATGATAGTATACATAAGTGACCCCAAAAATTCCACCAGAGAACTTTTAAAGCTGATAAACAAGTTCAGCAAAGTGGCTGGATATAAAATTAACTCAAACAAATCAGTATCCTTCCTCTACTCAACAAACATGTGGAGAAAGAAATTAGAGGAAAGATACCCTTATTGTTAGAGCAATGGCAACTCCCAAGAATCTGTCAGGGTGACCCTCTGTAAGTCTCCTAGCAACAGGGGGACCAGGGATCTCCTGTCACCAGGAAGGACTTCCAACAGAGGAATTAAGAGACCAACCGAGGCACAAAAGCCTTAGGCTTATAATTTGTTCTGCCAAGTTTAATACAAAATCATGGGAGTAACTAACCAATGATTGGTCCAACTTGAGATACACAATAATGAACCCACCCCTGCCATTATCTAGAGTGCCAGAAAGCAGAGACTGGATAGTGCAGACACCTAAGATAGAACTAGACAGTATTGAGGTCATGGGAATTTGTTGAAATGGTTCTTAATGATATTCTGTTACACTTGTAGACTGGAGCTTAGCATAATCATTGTCAGAGAATCTTCATCCATCTCCTGATGGATTCAGAGACCCACAGCCAAACATTATGTGGAGCTCAGGAATCCTATAGAAGAAGCAAAAAAAGGAGCCAGAGGACTCAAGATGTTATATAAGATTTTAAAGTACTGGAAAATTAAAAATAGTCTTGTAAAAGAAATTTAACTGATGTAATTTGGTGATCAAATTCTAAGAAATAAATATAAAACTAAAGTAATCAATCCAGTGTGGTATTTTACTAGAAAAAGGGACAAATTAGTATAATTAAACAGTGGTTCCAGAAGTTGGCAAATACACAAATGCTCAATTGTTTTAATAGCATAGTTCAATGGTGCTAATTATATAGACAAACAAATGAGGAGGAAAAGCAAGTGCCCCGAGTAATGCAAATAATTAATATAAAAGTAACTATTTGATATGTATATTTGACACAAGTGTCAATATCAAACCCGACCTTGTGAGTTTATAATTTATCAGCCACAGTCACTGCATTCCAAGTGCTTAGTATCTAAAGGAACTAAGTCTGAATATTAGACTGGGCACATGAAAAGTTATGCTGTTATTAGTGATGATCTAAAAAAACACATCATTCTGTTTTCACAAGCATGGACAACCTAAATATTTATTAACCAGCACACAAAAAAATACCATCACTAACTATAAAACTGGCAAATTGGGATTTCTCAAAATTAACATACCTGCTCATTAAAAATGCTGCACTGAGGGTCACTAGGCCACATTTAGACAGTACAGTAACTCTACACATCCTTTGGAAAACCTTTCTAAAGTAAAAGACTATTCTGTAAAGGTTTGAACACACAGTCACTAAGGAAGTTATAAAAGTGAGAAAAATAGTCAATAAGCACAAAAACTACTATCATCAATCACTGGAACCCATGGGGCAGAAAGGAAAGTGAATGATACGCCCTGATGCTGATGAGAAAGTCCAGCATCCAGAGGGCCTGGTAAAGGGTGTTGAGAGAAAAATGGACAGTTACCTGTTTAAAGGCACCTTATTTGGTGAACATATCAGGATATGTTATTGCTATGAAATCACTATGGACCTACAGTTTCAGTCAGACTATTTCATTAGCCAAGCAAAATCATGGTGTCACACTGGCAGTAGTATACAAGTCATTCTCAGCAACCTTATTAACAATAGCCTAAGACTGTAAACAACCTAAATATCATAGAAAGAAAGAATACATTAAATTTGCTATATATGTGCAATGAAATACTACTGAGAAATAAATGAAGACAAACTGGTCATCCACTAAGCAGTATAGATAACTCACAAAGTTGTGCTGAGAATAAAGAGCCCACCCCCAAAGACCAAACACTTTCTGTTTTTCTTATTGATTATAGACAAGGTTTTCTATGGCAATACTTTTTATTGGTTATTTTATGTGTGTTAACATTTTAAATGTTTCCCTTCCTGGTTTTCCACAGCAAATCTTCCAACCTCCCTCCCATCCCATCCCCCCTTCCCCTTTGCCTCTATGAGGGTACCCTCCCACCCCCAATCCTGTCTCACTACTTGAGAGCATCCCCTTAGGCTGGGGTATCAACCCTCCACAGGACCAATGGCCTCCCCTCCCATTGAAGACAAACAATGCCATCCTCTGTTACATATGTAGCTGGAGACATAGGTCCCTCTATGTGTACTCTTTGGTTGGTGGTTTAGTCTCTGGGAACTCTAGGTGGTCTGATTAGTTGATATCATTGTTCTTTATATAAGGGTGCAATCCCCTTCAGCTCTTTTAGTCCTTCCCCAACTCCTCCATTAGGGTTCCCATGCTCAGTCAGATGGTTACCTTTGAGTATCTGTATCTGTATTGGTCATGTGCTGGTAGAACCTCTTGGGAGACAGCAATACCAGGCTCCTGTCAGTAAGCACTAATTGACATCAGCAATAGTTTTGGGGTTTGGTGTTTAAAGGTGTCATGAATCTCTAGGTGGGGCAATCTCTGGATGGCCATTCCTTCAGTCTCCACTGCATTTTTTGTCTCTGTATTTCCTTAATATAGAAACAATTTTAAGTTAAAAGTTTGGAGATTGATGGGTGGCCCCATCCCTTAACTAGGGTCCCTGCCTATCTACTGGAAATGGTCTCTTCAGGTTCTAGCTCCCCTTTGTTGGGTATATAGGCTAATATGAGATCAATGGAATAGAACTGAGGACACAAAAGTAAACACACACCTATGGTCACCCGACCTTTGACAAAGAAGTCAAAACCATTCAGTAGGGAAAAAAAAGCATATTCAACAAATAATGCTAGTACAAGTGCCAGTGAGCATGTAGGAAAATGCAAACTGATCAACTTTTATCTCCTTGTACAAAGCTCAAGTCCAATGGATCAAGGCTCTCCTCATAATACCAGATATGCTTAATGTAATAGAAGAGAAAGTTGGGAAGACCATTGAACATGGGCACAAGGGAAATTTTTCTGAACAGAACACCAACAGCTTGTGCTCTAAGATCAACTATTGACCTGTGGACTCTCATAAAATTGAAAAGCTTCTGTAAGGCAAAGGACACTGTCAACAGTACAAAACAGCAACATATGGGTTGGGATCTTTACCAACCCTACACCAGATTGAGGGATAATATCCCATATATTCAAAGAACTCAAGAAGTTAGACTTCAGAGAATCAAATAACCCTATTTAAAATGAGGTACAGAGGTAAACAAAAAAAAATCTCAAACTGAGGTTTGTTTTTTAGTTGAATGACCAAAAGGTGCCTAAAAAAATGTTCAGGGAGATCCAGGGACTCAGGCCTGGTGAGACTGCGCTGCAAGTAGCCAGGGCACAGAGAGGTCTGGGCCAAGCGATCAGAAAGCATGCCCTCCCACCCCCCCCCCATTGGTTCAGTGGAGCAGTAACTCTGCCTTAGGGACACAGTTTCCACCAGGAGAGCCAGTGCGTGCGGAACAAATGCTCAGGCTATTTGCCACCAGGAACAGCAGAGATCCAGGGACACAGACCACATACACTGAAGAGACAGGAACCAATCACAGACAACAAGATGGCAAGAAGAAAGCGAAAGAACTTACCCAATGGAAACCAAGAAAACCTGGCAACATAAGAACCCAGCTCTCTCATCACAGCAAACAGCAGAATGCCAAACACTCCAGAAAAAGAAGACTCAGACCTGAAATCATACATCAAGATAATGATGAACATCCTAAAACAAGAACGGGAAGAAAAGTATAAAGAAATAGAAGCTTTTAAAGATAACGCTTTAAAGAGAAAAAAAGACTCAGACCTGAAATCATACCTCAAGATTAGATGGAGATCCTAAAACAAGAACAGGAGGAAAAGTACAAAGAAATAGAAGCTTTTAAAGAGAAAGCATGAAAAACACTCAAAGAAATCAAAGAACTAGAAGAAAACTGAACCAAAAAGATGAAGAAAATTAAGAAGGAAATGAAAATGGAAATGGAAAAAATAAACCACTAAAAGAGACAACCCAGGAGGTAATAAACCAAAAAAAAAAAAAAAAAAGAAAAGAAAAGAAAAAAAAAAAAAGAAAGGAAATCAGGAGTCACAGATGCAAGCATCTCCAACAGACTACAAGAGATGGAAGAGAAAATCTCAGGGGCCAAAGACAACATTGAAAACATAGAAAAAACAGTCAGAGAAGATGTAAAAGCCAAAATGTTCCTAACCCAAAATGTCCAGGAGATCCAGGACACAATGAAAAGACCAAACCTAAGGATAATAGGAATAGAAGAGAGTGAAAAATATCAACTAAGAGGCACATTAAAAAATCTTCTGCAAAATCATAGAATAAAACTTTCCTACCCTTAAGAGTGAGATGACCATGAGCCTAAAAGAAGCCTACATAACTTGAAATAGAATGGACCAGAAAAGAAATTCCTCCCAACACATAATAGTCAAAATGAAATGAAATGAATGCAAGTAATGAAAGCAAGGAAAGAATACTAAAAGCAGTAAGGGAAAAAGGTAATGTAACATAAAAGGCAGACCAATCAGAATGAAATCCGACTTCTCAACAGAGACTATGAAAGATAGAAGATTCTGGAAAGAGATCAGGCAGACCATAAGAGAACACAAGTGTCAACCCAAGCTGCTATACCCAGCAAAATTGTCAATCACAATTGATGGAGAGACTAAGATATTCCAGGACAAAACTAAATTTACACAATATCTAACCACAAACCCAGCACTACCCAATTCAAGGAAAAAAAACTACATTCTAGTAAAAACAAGAAAATACCTATGGAAGAAAACCCAAAGAAGAAAGACACACAGGCACAATTCTACCTCCAAAAGCCAAAATAGCAGGAAACAGCAACCACTATTTCTTAATATCTGTTAACATAAATGGACTCAATTACCCAATAAAAAGACATAGGCTAAGGATGTCGAGCACTTCCTCAGATGTTTCTCAGCCATTCGATATTCCTCAGCTGAGAATGTTTTGTTTAGCTCTGTACCGCATTTTTTAATGGGGTTGTTTGATTCTCTGGTGTGTAGCTTTTTGAGTTCTTTGTATACCTTGGATATTAGGCCGCTATCTGATGTGGAGTTGGTAAAGATCTTTCCCATTCTGTTGGCTGCCCTTTTGTTTTCTTGACAATGTCCTTAGCCTTACAGAAACTTTGCAATCTCATTAAGTCGCATTTGTTAGTCTTTGACCTTAGAGCTTGAGCCATTGGTGTTTTGTTCAGAAAATTTTCTCCTGTGCCTATGTGTTCTAAGGTTTTCCCTACTTAGAAATGCAAATCAAAACAACCCTGAGATTCCACCTCACACCAGTCAGATTGGCCAAGATCCAAAACTCAGATGACAACAGATGCTGGCGAGGTTGTGGAGAGAGAGGAACACTTCTCCACTGTTGGTGGGGTTGCAAACTAATACAACCACTCTGGAAATCAGTCTGGTGATACCTCAGAAAATTGGACATAGTACTACCTGAAGACCCAGCTATCCCACTTCTGGGCATATACCCCAGAGAAACTTTAATACACAACAAAGATATATGCACCACAATGTTCATAGCAGCTCTATTTATAATAGCCAGAAGCTGGAAAGAACCCAGATGTCCTTCAGTAGATGAATGGATACAAAAATTGTGGTATACTTACACAATGGAATACTACTCAGCCACCAGAAACAATGACTTAACCAAATTCTTAAGAAAATGGCTGCATCTAGAAAATATCATCCTGAGTGAGATAACCCAGTCACAAAAGAACAGACATAATATGCAGTCACTAATAATGGGATGCTAACCCCAGAGGCTCACACTGCCCCAGAAACAATTCACAGACTGTATGAAGTCGAAGATAAAAAGAAAACAAGACAAAAAAAAATAGTCATGCTCAATCCTTACCCACCAAGAATACATTGACAAATTCCTGGTTGTACCCTGTATTACATGTACTGTCTGCTCATTGTTAAAAAAAAAAATCTTTACACACCAAGAAAACTTTGACTATTTCCAGGTAGCATCTTGTTTTGCATGTGCGTTTTGCTCATTGTAACTAGTGGGATCTTGATCACACTATCAAACCTTTAAAAAAAAAAAAAAACAAGTACTGGCAAAAATGTGTTATATATGTTTATGCAAAAAATGCTTAAAATCTGTACATTTATCTTTGCTTTTTAAAATAAAGTTGTTTAAAAACAAAAAGAAGCACCAGAACTGGCATTTGAATCTTTTTTTTTTAAACTGTACTTCTATTTTTTTTTAAACGACTTTATTTTGCAAAACAAAGATACATGTAAAGATTTTAAACATTTTTTGCTTAAAATTATACATTTTTGTCAATACTATTTTTTCAGACATTAAAATAAATTTTACATAAAACCATGTGAATATGTTTTTTAGTCAGTACTTGATTTTTTTCAAGGGCTTGACAGTATGCATTGAAAATGTACTAGTTGAAATAAGCGTAAAGTACATGCAAAACAAAACGCAACAAGAAATAGTCAAAGTCTTCTTGTTTTGTGAATATATGTATATTTTTTTGTTTTCTTTATTTCTTGGACTTCATACAGTCTGTGAGTTGTTTCTGGGGGAGTGCAAGCCTCTGGGGTTAGCATCCCACGATCAGTGACTGCATATTATGTCTGTTCTTTTGTGACTGGGTTATCTCACTCAGGATGATCTTCTCTAGATGCAGCCATTTTCTTAAGTTTGGTTAAGTCATTGTTTCTGGTGGCTGAGTAGTATTCCATTGTGTATATGTACCACAATTTTTGTATCCATTCGTCTTCTGAAGGACATCTGGGTTCCTTCCAGCTTCTGGCTATTATAAATAGAGCCGCTATGAACATTGTGGTGCATATATCTTTGTTGTGTATTAAAGTGTCTCTGGGGTATATGCCCAGAAGTGGAATAGCTGGGTCTTCAGGTAGTACTATATCCAATTTTCTGAGGTATCGCCAGACAGATTTCCAGAGTGGTTGTATTAGCTTGCAACCCCACCAACAGTGGAGAAGTGTTCCTCTTTCTCCGCAGCCTCGCCAGCATCTGCTGTCATCTGAGTTTTGGAGCTTGGCCAATCTGACTGGTGTAAGGTGGAATCTTAGGGTTGTTTTGATTTGCATTTCCCTGATGGCTAAGGATGTCGAGCACTTCCTGAGATGTTTTTCGGCCATTCGGTATTCCTCAACTGAAAATGATTTGTTTAGCTCTGTACCTCATTTTTTAATAGGGTTATTTGATTCTCTGGTGTCTAGCTTTTTGAGTTCTTTGTACACCTTGGATATTAGGCCTCTATCTGATGTGGTGTTGGTAAAGATCTTTTCCCATTCTGTTGGTTGCCGTTTTGTTTTCTTGAAGATGTCGTTAGCCTTACAGAAACTTTGCAATCACATTAAGTCCCATTTGTTAATCTTTGACCTTAGAGCTTGAGCCATTGGTGTTTTGTTCAGGAAATTTTCTCCTGTGCCTATGTGTTCTAAGGTTTTCCCTACTTTCTCATCGAATAGTTCCAGTGTATCTGGTTTAATGTGGAGATCTTTAATCCACTTACACTTGAGCTTTGTACAAGGAGATAAGAACGGGTCTATTTTCATTCTTTTGCATGTTGAGTGCCAGTTGGACCAGCACCATTTGTTGAATAGGCTGTCCTTTTTCCATTGAATGTTTACTGCTCCTTTGTCAAAAATCAGGTGACCATATACATGAGGGCTCATTTCTGGATCTTCTATTCTGTTCCATTGATCCACTTGCCTATTTCTGTACCAGTACCATGCAGTTTTCAGCACAATTGCCTTGTAATATAGCTTGAGGTCAGGGATAGTGATTACCGCAGATGTTTTTTTGTTGTTGAGGATAGATTTCGCTATTCTAGGTCTTTTGTTATTCCATATGAAATTGCACATTGATCTTTCCAATTCCATGAAGAACTGGGTTGGAATTTTGATGGGGATTGCATTGAATCTGTAGATTGCTTTTGGTAATATGGCCATTTTTAAGATGTTGATCTTTCCAATCCATGAGCATGGGAGATCTTTCCATTTTCTGAGATCCTCCTCAATTTCTTTCTTTAGAGGTTTGAAGTTCTTGTCATACAGGTCCTTCACTTCCTTAGTTAGAGTCACACCAAGGTATTTCATAGTTTTTGTAACGATTGTGAAGGGTACCTTTTCCCTAATTTCTTTCTCCACATGTTTGTCCTTTGAGTATAGGAAGGCTACTGATTTGTTTGAGTTAATTTTGTATCCGGCCACTTTGCTGAACTTGTTTATCAGCTGTAGGAGTTCTCTGGTGGAATTTTTGGGGTCACTCAAGTACACTATCATGTCATCGGCAAAGAGTGATATTTTTATCTCTTCCTTTCCGATTTGTATCCCCTTGATCTCCTTTTGCTGTCTAATTGCTCCAGCCAGGACTTCCAGTACTATGTTGAATAGGTAGGGAGAGAGTGGGCAGCCTTGTCGAGTCCGTGATTTAAGTGGGATTGCTTCAAGTTTCTCGCCATTAAGTTTGATGTTGGCTGTTGGTTTGCTGTATATTGCTTTTATTATGTTTAAATATGGGCCTTGGATTCCTGTTCTTTCCAGGACTTTTAACATGAAGGGGTGTTGGATTTTGTCGAATGCTTTCTCAGCGTCTAGTGAGATGACCATGTGATTTTGGTCCTTAAGTTTGTTTATATGGTGGATTACATTGATGGATTTCCTTATGTTAAACCATACCTGCATCCCAGGGATGAAGCCTACTTGGTCATGATGAATGATGGTTTTGATGTGTTCTTGGATTCGGTTTGCAAAGATTTTGTTGAGTATTTTTGCATCAATGTTCATAAGTGAGATTGGTCTGAAGTTCTCTTTCCTTGTAGGGTCTTTTTGTGGCTTAGATACGAGGGTTATTGTAGCCTCAAAAAATGAGTTGGGTAATATTCCATCTGATTCTATCTTTTGGAATAGTTTGGCGAATATTGGTGTTATATCCCCAATAAATGTCTGATAAAATTCTGCACTGAACCTGTCTGGACCTGGGCTTTTTTTGGTTGGGAGGCTTTTGATGACTTCTTCTATTTCTTTAGGTGTTATAGGGTTATTTAGATGGTTTACTTGGTCCTGGTTAAACTTTGGGACCTTGTATCTGTCTAGGAATTCGTCCATTTCCTCCAGATTTTCCAATTTTGTGCAGTATAAGTTTTTGTAGTAGGATCTGATGATTTCTTGAATTTCCTTAGTTTCAGTTGTTATGTCACCACTGTTTTTTCTGATTTTGTTAATTTGGATACTCTCTCTTTGCCCTTTAGTTAGTGTGGCTAGGGGTTTATCAATCTTGTTGATTTTCTCAAAGAACCAACTCTTTGTTTTGTTGATTTTTTCAATGGTTTTTTTTTTTTTTTTTTGTTTCTATTTGGTCTATTTCTGCCCTAATTTTGATTATTTCTTGCCGTCTACTCTTTTTGGGTATATCTGCTTCCTTTTGTTCTAGGGCTTTTAGCTGTGCTGTCAGGTTGCTGATGCGAGCTCTCTCCAGTTTCTTCTTGGAAGCACTTAGGGCAATGAGTTTTCCTCTCAATACTGCTTTCATTGCATCCCATAGGTTTGGGTATGTTGTGTTATCATTTTCGTTGAATTCTAGAAAGTCCTTAATTTCTTTCTTTATTTCTTCTTTGACCCTGCTATCCTTTAACAGAGCGTTGTTTAGTTTCCATGTGTATGTGGGCATTTTGTTGTCTTTGTTGTTGTTAAAGACCAGCCGTAGACCATGGTGATCTGAGAGGATGCATGGGAGTATTTCAATCTTCTTATATCGATGAAGGCTTGTTCTGTGTCCAATTATGTGGTCAATTTTCGAGAAGGTGCCATGGGGTGGTGAGAAGAAGGTGTATTCTTTTACTTTAGGATAGTATGTTCTGTATATATCTATTAATTCTAGTTGGTTCAAAGTCTCGGCTAGTTTTGCAGTGTCCTTGTTCAGTTTCTGTTTCCCTGATCTGTCCATTGGTGAGAGTGGGGTGTTAAAGTCTCCCACTATTATTGTGTGGAGTGAAATGTATTTTTTGAGCTTTAGTAGAGTTTCTTTTATGAATGTGGGTGATTTTTTATTTGGAGCATATATGTTAAGGATTGAGAGTTCCTCCTGACAGATTTCCCCGGTAATGAGTAAAAAGTGTCCTTCTTTATCTTTTTTGATAACTTTTGGTTGGAAGTTTACTTTATTCGATATTAGAATAGCCACTCCAGCTTGCTTCTTGGAGCTGTTTGCTTGGAAGTTTTTTTCCCACCCTTTTACTCTGAGATAGTGTCTGTCTCTGTCTCTGAGATGAGTTTCCTGTATGCAGCAAAAGGCTGGATTTTGTTTATGTATCCAGTCTGATAGTCTATGTCTCTTTATTGGGGAGTTGAGACCATTTATGTTAATAGATATCAAGGAATAATTGTTTCTGTTTCCTGCCATTTTTGCTTTTTTGGGTTGAGTTGTGTCTGTGTTTTTTTCTTCTTTTAGTTTTCTTGTTTAGGAGTTTTCTTGTTTTTATTAGGCTGTATTTTCCCTCATTGTATTGGGTTTTCCACCTATAATTCGTTGTAGTGCTGGGTTTGTGGTCAGATATTGTGTGAATTTTGATTTGTCTTGAAATATCTTTGTCTCTCTATCGATGGTGATTGATAGTTTTGCTGGGTATAGCAGCTTGGGCTGGCACTTGTGTTCTCTTAAGGAGTGCATGATGTCTGTCCAGGCTCTCTAGCTTTCATAGTCTCTGTTGAGAATTCTGGTGTGAGTCTGATTGGTCTGCCTTTATATGTTACCTGACCTTTTTCCCTTACTGCTTTTAGTATTCTTTCTTTACTTTGGGCACTTGATGTTTTTACTATTATGTGTCGGGAGGTATTTCTTTTCTGGTCCAACCTATTTGGAGTTCTGAAGGCTTCTTTTATGCTCGTGGTCATCACATTCTTGAGGGTAGGGAAGTTTTCTTTTATGATTTTGTTGAAGATATTTACTGTGCCTCTTAGTTGATACTCTTCTCCCTCTTCTATTCCTATTATCCTTAGGTTCGGTCTTCACATTGTGTCTTGTATTTCCTGGACATTTTGGGTTAGTAGCTTTTTGTTTTTTGCATCTTCTCTGGCTGTTTTGTCTATGTTTGCAATGTTGTCTTCTGCCCCCGAGATTCTCTCCTCGATCTCTTGTAATCTGTTGGAAATGCTTGCTTCTGTGACTCCTGATTTCTTTTTTTGGTGTTCTGACTCTAGGGTTATCTCCTTTAGCGCTTTCTTTATTGTGTCAATTTCTGTTTTAATTTCCCTCTTCCATTCCTTTATTTCTTTGGTTCTGTTTTCGTCTCGTTCTTTGAGTTCTTTGAGTGTTTTTCTTGTTTCTTCTTTAAAAGCTTCTGAATCTTTTTGCTTTTCCTCCCTTTCTTGTTTAAGTAACTCTATCAGCATCTTGAGGCATGATTTCAGGTCTGTGTCTTCTTTCTCTGGAGTGTTTGGAATTTCGATGTTTGCTACTATCGGAGAGCTGGGTTCTGGTGTTGCTAGATTGTCTTGGTTTCCTTGGGATATACTCTTTCTCTGTCCTCTTGCCATTTTGTTGTCAGTGATATGTTCTTGCCTTTCCCTTGTATCTGGTCTGTGTCCCTGGTACACTTTCCGTGTGCACTCCGCAGAGATCTCTCTACTCCCCGGCAGCCCAGGTTCCGGGTGGCAGCTGGGCCAGGCTCCGCTCTGCGTCCTGAAGTCCTCTCTGGGTGGGAACAGAAGTTCTTAAGATCTGTTCCAGGTCGCAGTTTTTCAGCCTGTACGAGCCGCCTTTCCAGCTGGCAGTTGGGCCATGGCATTTGAATCTTAAAAAAAAAAAAAAAAAAAAAAACATAGGCTATCAGACTGGATACATAAACAAAATCCATCATTTTCATGCATATAGGAAACTCATCTCAGAGACAAAGACAGACACTATCTCAGAAGAAAAGATTGGGATAAAAACCTTCCAATCAAACGGCCCCAAGAAGCAAGCTGAAGTAGTCATTCTAATATCAAATAAAGTAGATTTTCAACCAAAAGTTGTTAAAAAAGATAAGGAAGGACACTTTTTATTCATTACAGGGAAAATTGGTCAGGAGGAACTCTCAATCGTTAACATATATGCGCCAAATAGAGCACCCATATTCATGAAAGAAACCCTAATAAAGCTCAAAAAATACATTGCACCCCACACAATGAGAGTGGGAGACCTTATCACCCCACTCTCATCAATGGACAGATCAGGGAAACAGAAATTGAACAAAAACACAATGAAACTAGCAGAGGTTATGAATCAATTGAAATTAATATTATACATCTACAAAACATTTCATCCTAAAACAAAAGAATACACCTTCTCAGTACCTCACAGCACCTTCTCAAAAATTGACCATATAATCTGTCACAAAGCAAGCCTCAATAGATATAAGAAGACTGAAATACTCCCATGCATCCTATCAGATCACCATGGTCTAAGGCTGGTCTTGAATAACAACACAGACAACAAAAAGCCCATATACACATGGAAACTAAACAATGCTCTATTAAACGATAGCATGGTCAAAGAAGAAAGAAAGAAAGAAATTAAGTATTTTCTAAAATTTAATAAAAATGAAGACACAATACACCCAAACCTATGGAATGCAATGAAAGCATTACTGAGAGGAAAAAAACTCATAGCTCTGAGTGATTCCAAAAAGAAACTGGAGAGAGAATACACTAGCAACTTAACAGCACAGTTGAAAGATCTAGAACAAAAGGAAGCAGATACACCCAAGAGGAATAGACAGCAAGAAATAATAAAACTCAGAGCAGAAATTGACCGAATTGAAACAAAAAGAACCATTGAAAGAATCAACAAAACCAAGAGCTGGTTCTTTGAGAAAATTAACAAGATTGATAAACCCTTAGCCAGACTAATTAGAGGGCAAATAGAGAGTATCCAAATTAACAAAATCAGAAAGGAAAATAGAGACATAACAACTGAAACTATAGAAATTCAAGAATTCATCAGATGCTATAACAAAAGCCTATACTCAACAAAGCTAGAAAATCTAGAAGGATGGATAAATTCCTAGACAGATACCAGATACTCAAGTAAAACCAGGACCAGGTTATTATCTAAATAATCCCATAACACCTAAAGAAATAGAAGCAGTCATCAAAAGCCTCCCAACCAAACAAAGCCCAGGTCCAGATGGGTTCAGTGCAGAATTCTATCAGACATTTATTAACGACATAATACCAATACTCTCCAAACTATTCCTCAAAATGGAGTCAGATGGAAAACTACCTAACTCATTTTTCAAGGCCACAATAACTCCCCTTTCTAAACCACACAAAGACCCTACAAGAAAAGAGAACTTCAGACCAATCTCACTTATAAACATTGATGCAAAAATACGCAACAAAATCCTTGCAAACTGAATTTAAGAACACATCAAAAAGATCATTCACGATAATAAAGTAGACTTCATCCATGGGATGCAGGGGTAGTTTAATATACGAAAATCCATCAACGAAATACATGATATAAACAAACTTAAAGAAAAAAACCACATGGTTATCTCATTAGATCCTGAGAAAGCATTTAACAAAATTCAACACCCTTTCATATTAAAAGGATTGGAAAGAACAGGAGTCCAATGGCCCATACTTGAACATAATAAAAGCAATAAACAGCAAACCAATAGCTAACATCAAACTTAATGGTGAGAAACTTGAAACAATCCCACTAAAATCAGGGACTAGACAAGGCTGCCCACTCTCCCCCTACCATTCAACATAGTACTGGAAGTACCGGCCTGATCAATTAGACAACAAAAGGAAATCAAAGGGATACAAATTGGAAAGGAAGAAGTAAAAACATCACTGTTTGCAGATGACAAGATAGTGTATGTAAGTAACCCCAATAAACCCACC